>NC_080202.1:13335833-13638863 GCF_030028045.1 Hippopotamus amphibius kiboko
CCTGTTCCAGATCATGCGTTTCTCCAGCCTCCCCCATCTGCTTTTTGTTGTTCTTTCTTTTATGAACTGACTCTCATGGCTTTAGTCTGATAGACTGATGGTTCAACCTCTCACTTGAGTTCCTAGGCTGCCACCTGTTTATTTCTAGCCAGAGGACTCTTTCACCTGTACATCCTACAGTCACCTCCATGTCCAGTTTTAAACTTCTCAAACAATGAGGAGACTGGCTTGGCTGCAATGACTGGTCCATAATAAGGACAGCTAATATTTTCTGTTCCAATCTGTTTCTGGCTTGGTCACTTTCAACTTAGCTTCATCAGACTAACTCAAGACAGACTGTGTTTGACCAGTTAAGAGACCTTAAGAGAAGTTCTTTTTTTATTTTTATTTTTTAAATTTATTTTTATATTCTTATTTTTTGGCTGCATTGGATCATCTTTGGTGTGTATGGGCTTTCTCTAGGTGCAGCAAGCAGTGGCTACTCTTCGTTGTGGTGAGCAGGCTTCTCACTGCAGTGGCTTCTCTTGTTGCAGAGCACAGCCTTCAGTAATTGCAGCACGCAGGCTCAGCACTTGTGGCACACTGGCTTCGTTACTCTTTGGCATATAGGATCTTCCCGGACCAGGGATTGAACCCGTGTCCCCTGTATTGGCAGGCGGATTCTTAACCACTGCGCCACCAGGAAAGTCCCAAGAGAAGTTCTTAATTCTTTTAGTGTCAGTTTCTTCATTTGTAAATTATTTCATTGGCAGAAGTGTTTTCCAGCTTTAAAAGAAAAAGCTTGTCATTGTCAAATAGGTCAAATCATTGGCAAATAGTCAAAGCTCTGCTTGGAATTCAAGACCAGCTTTAATTTGGCCTCAATTTTCTCATCGACAACATCTATGCTTCTTAGCAGAACATGGCAGAGTGGTTAAGAACATGAGCTCCAGGGACTTCCCTGGCTTCCAGTGGTTAACACTTGAGCTTCCACTGCAGGGGGCGAGGGTTGAACCTGGTCTGGGAACTAAGATCCCCATACCACGCGATGCAGCCAAAACAAAACAAAACAAAACAAAACAAAAGCATGAGCTCCAGAGCCAGTATCTACTGTCTCTATTATTTGCTGTCCTTGGGGCCTTGACCAAGTAGCTCACAGCTCCTCTGAGCTTCAGTTTCTTCATGTGTAAAATGAGGCTAAATAATAGCACCTACCTCATTGAATTGTTGTGACAATTAAATGAACTAATGCAGGTAAAGTTAGAGAGAAAATGACAAATAGATCATGCGCCCCAAGGGAGGGTACTCAACCTTTCTTAGTCTGGGTTTCTCATCAGTAAAATGAGGATAATAAAACCTATTTTGTAAGATTGTTTTGAGGGTTAAATTAGCTGACTTATTATTTTGAAATACTTTTTTAGTTTCACATGGAACTTGCAAAAATAGCACAGAGAGTGTAAGAAAAACATAGATCAGTGGGATAGAATTAAGAATCCAGAAACAAACAAAAGGTCAGTTGGTTTTTGACAGAGAGGAAAGAGTAGTCTTTTTAACAAATGGTGCTGGGACAACTGGATATCCACATACAGAAGAATGAATTTGGACCCCTATCTCACACAACACAGAAAAAAGAACTCAAAGTGAACCATAGACCTGCAGGTAAGAACTAAAACAATAAAACTCTTAGAAGAAAACATAGGATTACATCTTTGTGACTTGGGTTAGGCAGCGATGTCTAAGATCTGACACCGAAATCATAAGCAATAGAAGAGAAGATTTGATGAGGTAGACTATATACAAATTAAAAACTCTTGTACTTCAAAGAATACCATGCAGAAAATGAAAAGGTAATTCAAAGAATAGGAGAAAAAATTTGCATATCATATATATGACAGGGAATTTGTATCTAAAATGTATAAAGACAACTAGATTTTTAAATGGGCAAAGGATCTGAAAAGATATTTCTCCAAAGAAAATATACATGTGTCACAAGGATGCAGCTCAAAAACATGCTAAGTAAAAGAAGCCAGTCACAAAGTAACAAGAGTCACTATTCTATGATACCATTTATGTGAAATGTCCAGATCAAGCAAATCTGTGGAGACACAAAGTAGATTAGTAGTTGCCTAGGGCTGAGGAGTAGGAGGTGGGAGGAAATGGAGAGTGAGTGCTAATGAGTACAAGGTTTCTTTTGGGAATGGTGAGAATGTTCTGGAACCAGGTAGAGATAATTGCACAATTCTGTAAATATACTAAAAATCATTGGATTGTATACTTTAAACAGGTGAACTTTATGGAATGCAAATTATTTCTCAAAAATGCTGTTTAAAAAATAGTACAGAGAGTTCCTGTGTACCTTTCATCCACTTGAAAACTTCTTACATAACAGGAGTAGGACAATCAAAACTAGGAAACTGACATTAGTACAATACTATTAATGAAAACAGATGATATTAGAATTTTACCAGGTTTTAGAGTAATGCCTGGCACATAGTGAATCTTATACAAGTGGTAAGGACCTCACTACAATGACAATAATGAACATGAAAAAGAAGAAGCTGGACTTTCTATTGCAGCCAGGTTGATTGGCTGGCTGTTTTCACAACACGCGATGTTTGTTTCTCTTCCTAAACTCTCATTCTAGCAGTTACCACCACCTGGGATTCTTTTTTTATTCCTCTTTTTTTTTACCACCTCAAACCCTTCATATTCACGCATCTCCATCACATCTTTAATAATGTTCCTCTCTCTTCTTCGAACTATATGAACCTCCACACCTGCCAGTATTTGCCTGGACTCTCCTTTGCATATTTCTCATTTTCTCCTTGGAGTCCTAAATTCCCAACTAGATGAGGAAGCTGTATAGGTTACAAGTCCTCCGAATACTCCACAATAAACTTGGTGTGAGTTCAAACAAACTTATCTGTTAGGTCAGATTCAAAGTTGTTACCAGAAAATGGAGCAAGAGGGATGGAAAGTAAAACAAGGAAGGCAGAAGCCGGAGGGCAATTTAAGCAGCAAGAGGTAGACAGAGCCTGAAGGAGGCAAGAAGCATTTATAGGGTACTCATTATACACTTCATAGGGTCACCGTTGCCAAAGACAGAAAACAGGAATAGAGAAGGAGGGGGGAAAAAAACACCCGGCAATGCTGTCCTCCAAGACCTCTTCTATTTTCGTAGGTTCATTGCCTAACTCCTCCTTGACATAATAGGCAGGGTTATATGCCCTGCCCCCAAATTCCCATCACAGGGCATTGTGAGAGCCTGGTTTCTTGCCTACCCTCCCGGTTACTTGATGAGTTCCTTGAGGTTGGCTTCTCCCTCCCACGCCCCTCGCCCCCCGCCCGCTCCCCTATTCACCCCCCTTCCCCCAACCCCAATACAACAGTGGGCATTCAATAAATGATAGCTGAATTAGTGAATGAATGCAAGAACAAAAGACTCACTGACTCGGAGCCAGTACTGCACCTCAAGTCTACATACATGAGACAAGATACAGAACAACGTGCAAATCTCGACAAATTTATTAAAACTCTGTAAGCTTGGGTTTCCACCGCTCCGAGGCCAGTTGCTGCCGAAGCCCGTTGCTGCCGAGGCCCCAGAGACAGCTCCAGGAACGCGGAAGGCGGGGCTTGCGTCTATTCCGACCACACCCCCTCGCGTCCAAATACTTCCGTCCGTGGACCCGCCCCCTCCGGCCCGAATTGCAACTCTAATTGGTGGGCTCTCTAATCTGTCTGAGCACGTCGGCGCCTATTGGATCAACTGCTGAACCCAGGTTGCGCACTTCCTAGCTTTGGGAACGCGGAGCGGACGTAGGCTTGCCGCCATTGCCCTGCAGGGAAGCGGCTGTCTGTGTGAAGGGCTGTAGGGGTGCGTGGCGAGCTTTAAGGGCCGGGCCGCGGGAGGCGCGGTCGGGGTCTGGCTGAGCGGCCGGAAGGATCAGGCCGGGCTGGGCGCCCTTTGAGCCAGGCGGGACCGCAGGGCGGGGGTTTCGGCGCCTTCCTGCGGCCCCCCCCTTGCGGGCCCGGGCCCTGTCTCTCGTTAATTTTTTTTCTTCCGCTGCTCCCCAGATTCTCCGGGCATGGCCGGAGTATTTCCTTACCGAGGGCCGGGTAACCCGGTGCCCGGCCCTCTAGCCCCGCTGCCAGACTACATGTCGGAGGAGAAGCTTCAGGAGAAAGGTGAAGGGAGCGTGTGGGAGCGGCGCCTGGGGGCGGGTGTGCGCGTGCGCGCAGCGGGTTTGCACAGTTTCCTGGTTTTGGCAAGTGTCCAAACATGAGGTGTTTGTGCGCTTATTGGCCTCCGTTTATTTATTTTTTCATTTAATCAAGTCTCTAAAGCCGTCTATTTAAAGAAAGGTAAAAGCGTCTGTTATTTGCAGGCCCTGATCCAGAAAGTGGGGGATACAGTAGCGTTGCAGACAAAACCCCTTCCCTTACGGGTTTAAGTTGTAGTGAGGGAGACAGACAGTAAAAACAAAAAACTTTTGTGTTGTAACAGAAATGCCAGGCAATGATAAACGTGTTAAAAAAATAATAATAAAGCGGAGCGAGTTGACAAGAGAATTGGCAGGGAGTGCTTCCGCTGGGTGCTTGCTCTCTGTTATACATCCTGACAGGAGCTTACCCTGGGGCAAGAGCTGGGAGTGGTAGGCTAAGGGTGTGCAGTTCTTGAAACCGAGGTGTCTTGGTAGCCCGAAAATGGCAGCAATTGCAGGCCAAGCGCTATGCGGAAAAGCGGAAGTTTGGATTTGTGGATGCCCAGAAGGAAGACATGCCTCCAGAACATGTCAGGAAGATCATTCGAGACCATGGAGACATGACCAACAGGAAGTTTCGCCATGACAAAAGGGTGTACTTGGGGTAAGGAGCATCCTGGAAGCATTTCATTTGGAGTTTGGCCCTTTTCCCATCTCCCCGTCTCTTACGTTTCAGCCCTGGACAGCTGCTCTATCGTTTTGGGACTTGAATGTTCTGTGACAGCTCATCTGGGTGGTTATCAAAGAAGGGAGAAAACTAGAATTCTGTCATAATTTCCAGATCTTCAGGTTTTGCTCTTTTTTAAAAAAAATTTTATTGGAATGTAGTTGATTTACAATGTATTCGTTTCTGTTGTACAGCAAAGTGAATCAGTTACACGTATACATGTATCCATTCTTTTTTAGATTCTTTTCCCATATAGGTCATTACAGAGTATTGAGTAGAGCTTTCCTTGTGCTATAGAGTAGATTGTTATTAGTTATCTATTTTGTATGTGGTATTGTGTATATGTCAGTTCCAGTTTCCCAGTTTATCCCTCCCCTATTCCTCCTTGGTAACCATAAACTTGTTTTCTACATCTGTGACTCTGTTTCTGTTTTGTAAATAAGTTCATTTGTACCTTTTTTTTTTAAGATTATACGTATAAACTGTATCATAGGATATTTGTTTTCTTTGTCTAGCTTCACTCGGTATGACAATCTCTAGGTCCATCCATGTTACTGCAAATGGCATTATTTTTTATGGCTGAGTAAATTCCATTGTATATATGTACCACATCTTCTTTATCCATTCATCTGTCGATGGACATTTAGGTTGCTTCCATGGCCTGGTTATTGTAAATAGTGCTGCTGTGCACATTGGAGTGCATATATCTTTTCGAATTATAGTTTTCTCTGGATTATATCCAGGAGTGAGATTGCTGGATCATATGGTAGCTCTATTTTTAGTTTTTTAAGGAACTCCCATACTGTTCTCCATAGTGGCTGTACCAATTTACATTACCACCAACAGTGTAGGAGGGTTCTTGATTATGGTCTTTTATTTATTTGTTTATTTGGCTGGGTTGGGTCTTTGTTGCTGCATGCAGGCTTTCTCTAGTTCATGCGAGCTGGGGGCTGCTCTTGCGGTGCGAGGGCTTCTCATTGCAGTGGCTTTTCTTGTTGCGGAGCCTGGGCTATAGGCGTGAGGGCTTCAGTAGATGCAGCCCGTGGGCCCTAGAGCGCATGGGCTCAGTAGTTGTGGCGCATGGGCTTAGTTGCTTGCGATATGTGGGATCTTCCCAGACCAGGGATCGAACTTGTGTCCCCTGTATTGGCAGGCAGATTCTTAACCACTGTGCCACCAGGGAAGTCCCTCAGTTATGCGCTTTATTGCCCTGGTTTGTTTTCCTGATCTGGGACTGGAGGTTTTAATTTGTCTTCTTGGTGCTATGATAAGGTATCTCTACCTTTGAGTGGGTTAAACCCCAGAGCAGGAGACCTGTACATTCTTATTTCCTATAACTTCTAAGTGCCCAGAATCTTCAAGTTTGGGGGATAGTTAACTCCTCAAGTCTCTGTACTCTTGTTTTCTTGTGTCCCCAAGGTATATGAGTACAGGTACAAATACCTTAGCAGATCCCTTTTCCATTTTTGCACAAAAATGTCAACCACTTACTGAACCAACCTAAGACAGCCATGGAAATTTTATTTCAAAAAAACATATGTATATATATTTTTTAGAACTGTACTATGTGCTGAGGATATAGCCCTGAACAGGAAATAATGGCCTTTCTGGAGCTTACAGCCTAGTGACATAATAGACATGAGACAAATGGTTAAAATAAAGTGTGGTGAATATTTTATTATTATCTATGGAAAGGTAGAGAGAGAATAGAATGTGAAATACTCTAAAAGTTGTCTTTAGGGGGACAGCTGTTGACTTAGAGGGATTGAAGCCCAGTATTGTGGACAGTGAAGTTTAAGAAGAAAAGTGGCACAGTTAGAAGTGGGGAGGCAAAGTTCCTGGTCCTGGAGGGCCTGTGTACTACGTTTGAGAGTTTGGACTGTAAGCAGGATTTCTGTGGAATGTGATACTGGGATACTTTGTGACTTCTCTGCATGGCACAGGTAGCAGAATACTTTGACATTTCTTTTTTTGTTTTTTTGTTTTTGTTTTTTTGGCTGTGCATACAGAATCTTCATTCCCTGACCAGGGATCGAACCTGTGCCCCCTGCAGTGGAAGTGTGGAGTCTTAAGCACTGGACCACTAGGGAAGTTCCTAGCTTGTCATTTCTAATCATCTCCCTTCCTGTTGTTGCAGTGCCCTAAAGTACATGCCCCATGCAGTCCTCAAGCTCCTGGAGAACATGCCTATGCCTTGGGAGCAGATTCGGGATGTGCCTGTGCTGTACCACATCACTGGAGCCATTTCCTTTGTCAATGAGATTCCCTGGGTCATTGAGCCTGTCTACATCTCCCAGTGGGGGTGAGAAGGGCTGGAATATGGTGTGTGGTGGTGGTAGTTGCGGGGGCGGTGGATGGAAACTGTTCCATGACATTGTTGACTTCCAGGTCAATGTGGATTATGATGCGTCGAGAAAAAAGAGATAGGAGGCATTTCAAGAGGATGCGTTTCCCCCCTTTTGATGATGAGGAGCCGCCTTTGGACTATGCTGACAACATCCTAGATGTTGAGCCACTGGAGGCCATTCAGTTAGAGCTGGACCCTGAGGAGGATGCCCCTGTGTTGGACTGGTTCTATGACCACCAGCCATTGAGGGATAGCCGGAAGTGAGTGGTGATTGGAGTTACCACTCCTGTGAGGGTTTTGGAACTCCAGAAGGGGTCCTGGGAGAGCAAATAGGTAGTACGGCTTGGCTGCCTATCATGGGTCTCTCTTTTTTCCCTAGGTATGTGAATGGTTCCACTTACCAACGCTGGCAGTTCACACTGCCTATGATGTCCACTCTCTACCGCCTGGCCAATCAGCTCCTGACAGACTTGGTAGATGACAATTACTTCTATCTGTTTGATCTGAAGGCCTTTTTTACCTCCAAGGCACTCAACATGGCCATTCCTGGAGGCCCCAAATTTGAGCCTCTTGTCCGAGACATCAACCTACAGTAAGTTGGAGGGAGTAGAGATTTTAGGCCGCTTGGGTTAAATAAAATCAAATCTTGATCCTGAAGATCCCATTCTAGTTTCCAAATTGCCCAACTAGTGTGCTCATCCTTGATTTTGTGCCCGAGGGATGAAGACTGGAATGAGTTCAACGACATTAACAAGATCATCATCCGGCAGCCTATTCGCACTGAGTACAAGATTGCTTTTCCTTACCTGTACAACAACCTTCCTCACCATGTTCACCTCACCTGGTGAGAGACCTAGAGCCCCGCTGGGGGAGAGGAGAGGCTGGCGTTCAGGTTGGACCAGGGCAGGAGAACCGTGGTTGACTCTTCTTTCATTTCAGGTACCATACTCCTAATGTTGTGTTCATCAAAACCGAGGATCCTGATTTGCCAGCTTTCTACTTTGATCCTTTGATCAACCCAATTTCCCACAGACACTCTGTCAAGGTGAGAGGAGAGGACATTTGTCCTCAGCTCTTCAGGAGAAATTTCCTGACCAGGCAGAGCATTACTAGATAGAAATTCAGCTAGAGGGAGACATGTTTCCCATCCTTAGGTGTTCCCCTCGAGCTGTCAGCTAATTTGAGAGTTTGGCACTTGGCTCAGACCAAGTTATTGTCTTGGTTTCTGTGATCAGCCACCTGGGCTTTATTATTTCTTCTCTGTGACTCTATATAGTCTTACTCTGGTCTGTTTCCAGTGCGTTCTTTTTTTTAAAATCCTTTTATTGAGCTATAATTCACTACCACACAATTCACCCATTTTAAAGTGTATAATTCAGTGGTTTTTACTTTATTCACAGAGTTGTACAACAGTCACCACAGTTATTTCATTTCCTCATAGAGAAACTGCATACTCATCAGTAGTCACTCTATCTATTTCCCTTGAACCTTCTTTGCCTAGGCAACTACTAATCTGCTTACTGTCTCTATAGACTTGCCTACTTTGGACACTTCATGTGCGTGAATCATACAGTATGTGGTCTTTTGTGGCTGGGGCTGACACTTAGTGTAATGTTTTTGATGTTGATCCATGTGCCATCATGTTCTTAACATGAACAGATCTCCTTCCCCAAGCCCAGTTTTTGGAGCTTGGACAGGAGGTGATTGCAGTGTTTACCTCTTCCTGGTATTGGGGGGTCCTCTGGGAGGCCTTTGGTGGTGAGCCAGTTGGGCTGTGAGGAGTGCTGCCTACTTTCCTGGTTGGCCCTGCCTTGTTCTCGGCTCCCTTGGCCCCCTTTGCCCTGGCCCTTCAGGGCTTCTCTTCTCAGGCAGCCCAGTTTCCATGGCATATGTAGCCACTGTGCTTGGCCCCAGAGAGTTTCTCTCTGATTCGTAGTCTCTGCTCAGTTCAGCAGGAGCTAAACCCTTGGGGGTTCTTCTTTCAGAGCCAGGAACCATTGCCAGATGATGATGAGGAGTTCGAGCTCCCAGAGTTTGTGGAGCCCTTCCTGAAGGACACACCCCTCTACACAGACAACACAGCCAATGGCATTGCCCTGCTCTGGGCCCCACGGCCCTTCAACCTGCGCTCTGGTCGCACCCGCCGGGCCCTAGACATCCCCCTTGTCAAGAACTGGTGAGACTTCCACCTGACGGGGGTAGGGGATGTATGGGGAGAAGCCTCCAGCTGGGCGGGTGCACAGCCTTTAGCAGAGTGGCTGGAAGGAGACACGGGCCAGGCTCTAATGGGCTCGTTTCTTCAGGTATCGGGAGCATTGTCCTGCTGGGCAGCCTGTGAAAGTGAGGGTCTCCTACCAGAAGCTGCTTAAGTACTATGTGCTGAATGCCCTGAAGCACCGGCCCCCTAAAGCCCAAAAGAAGAGGTGAGGCGCCCTAGGGCCCCTACTCAGGTGACTTCTGTTCCAAAGATAATCAGGAGGCTAACTCTTACTCCTTATTCCACCCCAGATATCTGTTCCGCTCCTTCAAAGCCACCAAATTTTTTCAGTCTACAAAGCTGGACTGGGTGGAGGTGGGGCTGCAGGTTTGCCGCCAGGGCTATAACATGCTCAACCTTCTCATTCACCGTAAAAACCTCAACTATCTGCACCTGGATTACAACTTCAACCTCAAGCCTGTCAAGACACTCACCACCAAGGTACCTGCATTGGACCTTAAGGGTCTCCTGGGCTGAGGGATGGACTGATGTTGCTCTGGCCTCTAAGGAAGGCATGCATCCAGTCCAGACTGTTGCTGACTAATGTTGTTTCTGTTCTTGGCCTCTTTTCCAGGAAAGAAAGAAATCTCGTTTTGGGAATGCTTTCCATCTGTGTCGAGAAGTACTGCGTTTAACGAAGCTGGTGGTGGACAGTCATGTGCAGTATCGGTTGGGCAATGTGGATGCCTTCCAGGTGAGGCTAGGAGTCCCCAGTGCCTGTTCCAGGTGGGGAAGCTGAGTGAAGCCTGGGCTAATGGTGGAGCTGGCTCTAGCTTCAAGCCTGATGGTGCACTTGTGTTGCAGCTGGCAGATGGGTTGCAGTATATCTTTGCCCATGTGGGGCAGCTGACGGGCATGTACCGGTATAAATATAAGCTGATGCGGCAGATCCGCATGTGCAAGGACCTGAAGCATCTCATCTATTACCGCTTCAACACGGTAGGACCCTGCCCTCATCTGGTCATATTCTCAGACCCATCTTCATTTTTACATCAAGTCAGGGCTCTTTCCAGGGACCTGTTTGGAGAGGCTCTGAGTGTTTCGTTACTGCCCTCATCTTGTGAATCTTAGCACTTCCCCCCCCAAAGCCCAATTTTAGGTCTAAATAGAGAATCTCAGTTACTGGTTTCCTCACTTCATTTTGGATATGGAGATCTCAGAGTTTTCCCTTTTTTCGCCCATCACTACCATACATGTGCTTCTTGCCCCATCTCTGGCCCATTTTCTATTGTTGTCTGAATGCATTGTTAACTTGTATTCGTGACTTCTGCTTGGAATCCTAGGGCCCTGTAGGGAAGGGCCCTGGCTGTGGCTTCTGGGCTGCTGGCTGGCGGGTCTGGCTGTTTTTCATGCGTGGCATCACCCCTTTGCTGGAGCGATGGCTGGGCAACCTCCTGGCCCGGCAGTTCGAAGGTAAGTGGTTTTCTGCGTGTCCAACTTCTCCCATTATCGCTTCAAGGGTAGATCATGTGTGTTCCTGTTCTGTCTTTGGTCCTTGTTTGAGACTGAGAATCCCTTTCTGTTGGATTGCCTCTAACATCCAGTCTCCAGTGAGTCTGACCTAGTGTTCTGTGTCTTGGGCGTCACTCAGCGGCCTTGAGGCTGTCCAGCATTTACAGGATGGAAATTCCTCAGAAGCAGAGTTGTGAATATCTGATGTAACTTGTCTTACATGTGCTGGGCTTTGTTTACACTTACTGATTTCATCGTAACCATGGTAAAGCAATAGCATGATGGTAGAGACTCTTGTTAGGAGCAACAAATCTTGCTTTTTCTCACTTTCACTTCTAGGCCGACACTCAAAGGGGGTGGCAAAGACTGTAACAAAGCAGAGAGTGGAGTCCCATTTTGACCTTGAGCTTCGGGCAGCTGTGATGCATGACATTCTGGACATGATGCCTGAGGGGATCAAACAGAACAAGGCCCGGACAATCCTGCAGCACCTCAGTGAGGCCTGGCGCTGCTGGAAGGCCAACATTCCCTGGAAGGTGGGTGTCTCCCCAGCTCCGAGGAGGCAGGGACATCATCTTCCTGGGGTCAGGATTACCACTCCCAGCCTATCTTGGGCCGTGTGGCTCCCATCACTTTCTCATTGTGCCTTTTGCACTTTCAGGTCCCTGGTTTGCCAACACCTATAGAGAATATGATCCTTCGATACGTGAAGGCCAAGGCTGACTGGTGGACCAACACTGCCCACTACAACCGAGAACGGATCCGCCGTGGGGCCACTGTAGACAAGACTGTTTGCAAAAAGAACCTGGGCCGCCTCACTCGGCTCTACCTGAAGGCAGAACAAGAACGGCAGCACAACTACCTAAAGGTTGGGCAGAGTAGGCTGGGCTGGGCAGGAGGGTGGACTGCGAAGTTGGGACCGTGCCTTGCCCTGGTGGGATGGGGCTACGGTGGGAAGCTAATTCTCATGTCCACCTTTCAGGACGGGCCTTACATCACAGCAGAGGAAGCAGTGGCAGTGTATACCACCACCGTGCATTGGCTGGAGAGCCGTAGGTTCTCACCCATCCCATTCCCCCCACTCTCCTACAAGCACGACACCAAGTTGCTCATCTTGGCCTTGGAGCGGCTCAAGGAAGCGTACAGGTGAGTAGAGTAGAGTAGAGTAGACAGATTTCCTGTGGGGACATGATGAGGAGAGAATGGTATCATCGTCAGAGTCCGAAGAGACAAGGCTTAGCCTCAGTCCTTTCTGGAGATAGCTTCCTCTTGGTTTTCCCATTTACCTTTCCTTTTGCCTTGTCAGTGTGAAGTCTCGGTTAAACCAATCTCAGAGGGAGGAGCTAGGTCTGATCGAGCAAGCCTATGACAACCCCCATGAGGCATTGTCCCGCATCAAGCGTCACCTCCTCACACAGAGAGCCTTCAAAGAAGTGAGTGAGATGCCCCCCACATTTTCCTTTGGCTTTGTTGTTCATTCACGGCTCCCAGGGTGGCAGGTTGCCTCAGATGATTGGTGGGTTGATGTAAGCCAGCTTCCTTGTCCCACAGGTGGGCATTGAGTTCATGGATCTCTATAGCCACCTGGTGCCAGTGTATGATGTGGAGCCGCTGGAGAAGATAACTGATGCCTACTTGGACCAGTACCTGTGGTATGAAGCTGACAAGCGCCGCCTTTTCCCACCCTGGATCAAGCCTGCTGACACAGAACCACCACCTCTGCTTGTTTACAAGTGGTGCCAAGGTAAAACTTTGCTGGGATTGCCCCTGAGGAAGGAAGATATGTTAAGGTCCACATTAAAATTCTCAGGCACGCAGCATAGTTTCTCTGTGCATGGTACCAAGGAAATGGTATTGGTGTTCCACTGAGCAGAGCTGACTCTTAGCAATCCCGGTGACTGAGTAGAGTGGTTGTGTGATCGGGTTGTGAATAGGATAGCTACCGTAGGCACTAGCCCTGAGAGGGGATTTCTCAGCTGCTGGAGACCTGTGTTTCCTACTCCTCAGGCATCAACAACCTGCAGGACGTGTGGGAGACAAGTGAGGGCGAGTGCAACGTCATGCTGGAGTCACGATTTGAGAAGATGTATGAGAAGATCGACCTGACCCTGCTTAATCGGCTGCTGCGCCTCATTGTAGACCACAACATAGCCGACTACATGACAGCCAAGAACAACGTCGTCATCAACTACAAGGTGTGTCCTGGGGGCAGGGTGGCAAAGAATTGGGGGGGGGGTGGTTGGCCTACTGAGTTGGGATTTGCTGAGGGGAGGGCAAAAGAGGATGGGCCCTGAGAAGCCTGGGAGTTGGCCACGGTTGAGTTGTCTTTCTTTCTAGGACATGAACCATACAAATTCATACGGGATCATCAGAGGCCTGCAGTTTGCCTCATTCATCGTACAGTACTATGGCCTGGTGATGGATTTGCTTGTGTTGGGATTGCACCGGGCCAGTGAGATGGCTGGGCCCCCTCAGATGCCAAACGATTTTCTCAGTTTCCAAGACATAGCCACTGAGGCTGCCCACCCCATCCGTCTCTTCTGCAGATACATTGATCGCATCCATATTTTCTTCAGGTGAGCGCTTGCCTGGATTTTTACCCTTGCAGGGTGTTGAGGTATATGTCCAGCTTGTGGAAGCAGCTGTTGTATCTTAGTTGACATGCTGCTGGGTTGGGGCTCTAAAATGGGATGAAGTCCTGGGAGTAGGGTGGGGGCCGGGGGTGGCCTTCATCTGTGGAGCTGTAGGGCTCATGAGATCCCAGTGTACTCGGGCCTCAGCAACACACCTTGTCTGGTACAGGTTCACAGCAGATGAGGCTCGGGACCTGATCCAGCGTTACCTGACAGAGCACCCTGACCCCAACAATGAAAACATCGTTGGCTATAACAACAAGAAGTGCTGGCCCCGAGACGCCCGCATGCGCCTGATGAAGCATGATGTCAACTTGTGAGTCTAAGTTGGGGCCATGGGAGCTGGGAGGATGTCGATCTGAGGGACCCAGAGGACAGTTAGAGGGAATTTATGAGGTGGTGTCCTGGGTGAGAGGGGGTACTTCGTCAGGATGTCATCAGTCTGGCCTTTGAAGGGAAGTTCCTTCCAGGAGACTGATGTGACCCTGTGTTCTCTGTGGGCAGAGGTCGGGCAGTGTTCTGGGACATCAAGAACCGTCTGCCACGCTCAGTGACTACAGTTCAGTGGGAGAACAGCTTCGTGTCTGTGTACAGTAAGGACAACCCCAACCTGCTGTTCAACATGTGTGGTTTTGAGTGCCGCATCCTGCCTAAATGCCGCACCAGCTATGAGGAGTTCACCCACAAGGATGGGGTCTGGAACCTACAGAATGAGGTACAGCCCGGGAGGGAGGGTAGGAGTAACATTACCACCACTGTACCTCCCAGGGAGGTGGGGGTGAGGAACACTGCACAGCTTTCCATCATCAGTCAGTTGAGCCTTGTTCGGAGGGTAGAGTTTAGTGGTGCTCAGCGTGGGTTCTTGTTCTTGTGGTTGTTCCAGAGAGTTAACCTTGACCTTGTGGTTTAGGTTACTAAGGAGCGGACAGCTCAATGTTTCCTGCGTGTGGATGATGAGTCAATGCAGCGCTTCCACAACCGCGTGCGTCAAATTCTGATGGCCTCTGGCTCCACCACCTTCACCAAGGTACATATGGCAGTTGTGTCCTCTCTCCCTCTCACATCCCTTTCACCTCTTCCCTGCTTTGCGCTCTCTCCTTTCTTCCCAACTGTGCTCAGTGTACCAGTCCCCATGCTTTACGGTACAAGAGCTTAGAGTGTCAAATCACCTCGCAGTTGTTTCCTGAGAATTCCCTGAAGGAATTCTGTAGCTTTCTTCTGTGTAGTTGTGGTTAATTCTAAACTAAGGTAAGAGTAGAAGTTGCATTTTTAAATTTGAACAAAAATCACCATTTTTGCATCTTCCCTGGGCTTGTTATCCAGGTCATACAGTTCATCTTTTGACCAGTAACAGCGTGTGTGTTAAAAAAGCAGTGTTTATTTTCTTCCTCAGTTGCTTCCAGAGGCCCAGCAGAAGGCAGTTGGAATTGAGAAAGAGTAATCCGAGGATTTGTTAACTGTGTGCGCTTACGTTTTTGCAAGGTTTAAAAAGTCACCTTGCTCTTTCTGTTCTCTTCCCGTTCCACTAATGATGCACATGAATGTCCTGGCTGATGCTCTCAAGAGCAGTAATGCCAAAAAGAGAGGGAAATGCCAGATTCTTATTAGGTTGTGTTCCAGAGTCATCGTCCAGTTTCTAACTGTGATGATGAAGCAGAGTTACACTGGTGAATTTGAAATCATTGATGATCATGGAGCGGGCAAATTGTGAACTTCACAGGCAGGTTAAACAAGTGTCATGATGTAATCAGCCCCATATTTGCTGTGTGACCCAAAGATCTAGAAAAATGGCAGAATATTCTGCTGTTGCTCCATCAGTTTGGTTTTGTTGTACTGAGAACTCCATCTGGCATCGTGGACCGCAAAGAAGCAAGACATGAAACCACATGGGGGGCAATCCTAGGTTTTTTTTTCTAGAATGTAATACATAGAAATAAAATGCCTCAATGGATTAAAAAAAAATCACCTCATCCTACTTTCTCTTAGAGTAACTCTTAGCAATAACATTTTCTCTCCTCTGGCCTTCATATCCCTTTAAATATGCAACATATAAAGAAGGCTGTCAATTTTTTAGTAATAGTTCTGTTAAGGATACTTTTTTTTTAATAAATTTATTCATTTTCTACATTGGCTTCATTGCTGCACACGTGCTGTCTCTAGCTGTGGCGAGTGGGGGCTACTCTGTAGTGGGGGCTACTCTTTGTTGTGCGGGCTTCTCTTTGGACTATATAGAGTGCAGGCTCAGTAGTTGTGGCGCACAGGTTTAGTTGCCCCTCGGCATGTGGGATCTTCCCAGAAGAGGGATCGAACGGTGTCCCTTTCATTGGCCGGCAGATTCTTAACCACTGTGCCACCAGGGAAGTCCCGAGGATACTTTTTTTATCTTAATATTCCTTACCTAAAATCCCTCATGATACATTTTTTTGGAGTATAGTGTGAGGAAAAAGTGTTTTGTCTTTTTTAGGCTGGTTTATATCCTCCTAGAGTCAGATAACAAGAATTGTGTAACTCATTCATTCCATTGGTGTTTGTTGATAGTCACTGTGTTCAAGGCATTACATGCACACTGCAGGTGAGAGAAAGTCTCTGCTTTCTGAGAGCTCACTGCCTAGTTGGAGAGACAGATGCATAGTTAAGAGAACTACAGTACAATGTGTTTATAGAGCTCTTTTGTTTTTTGGGAGTTTGTGAGATTCCTTTAGTTCATGAATCTAGCGCAGTCTGGGAGAGGAAGAAAGAAAGACTTCCTGAAAGAAATAGCATGTGAGAGGCAGGTGAGGGAGGGCATTCTTTCAGTCAGAAGTATGAAGAGGTAACTAGCATGGTATATGTGGGGCCATAAAAAGTTTGGGGTTTATGGCAATAAAATTGTGGAGGAGATGGAGGCTGGTAGATAAGCAAGAGCTAGGTCATGGAGGGCGTTACCCACTTTGTTAAGAATCCCATAAGGGTCTTGAGCATGGGAGTGAGTTTTTCAGATTTCTGTTAGGTGGTTCACTCATGCAGCTGTGGGGAGGATGGATTCAGAAGAGAAGGATGAAAGTTGAGGTTTGGGGACTACTGCTGAAGCCCGGATAGAAATGGTGAGAGCAGTGAGTGTAGAGGTACAGAGAGGGGACAGATTTGGTAAATAGTAGGTAAAGTCAGCAGAGCTTCATTTTGGTGAAATGCCAGAGGAAAAGAAAGTCAAAATAACATTTAGTTTTTGGTATGGGTGACTTGGTGGATGTTGGTGCCATCAACTGGAAGACTACAGGAAGAAGAACAGGTTTAGGAGAGAAGATAAATGGATTTAGTTTAGGATCTAAAAAGTTTGTCACTGCTGAGGACATCCAGATAGAGTTTCCAGCAGGCATTTATATTGTGTTTCTTCAATTCCAAGATAAATATATACGTACGTGTGTGTGTGTGTGTGTGTGTGTGTATTTTGTCTTCCTCAGTACTACCTCTTAGATTTGATGAAAAGCATTATGAGTTTGAAGCTCCAGGGAGAGAAATGAGGTGAGAAAGTAAGAGCAGTTAGGGGGAACTTAGAGGTTCCTATAGAATGTCCAAGTGGAGAGAACTTTGCTATCTGAAGCTTGGAGAAGATGTCTGGGTTGCAGATGTAGATTTAGGAGTCTGTCAACATAATTGTTGAAAGCTCAAGAGTGAGCAAGATTATCTGGAAAAAGTGTAAGGAGTGAGATGAGCAGAGGGATGAGTTTGGAACCATAGGGAACACTGAGCAGCGTGGCCAGACTGGGAGAGTGTCAGGCCACGGGCGCCAGGCCTGTCAGGAATTGGGACGGGCACTTAGCAGTGTCGGTTGCCTAAGAGTGTTTCAGTCAGATAAGGCCTGACAAGTGTCCATTGGATTTGGCAGTCAGGACGTCATTGGTGACCTTAGCAAGAGCTGTTTCAGAAATAGTGGGGGTAGATGCCAGATTGCAGTGGGTGAGGCTTTATGGGAAGTGAGGGAGTGGAGACGGCAAGGACTGTCAGTTTGCCAGAGCAAGAGGAGGATCAGGGACATCAGACGCCACCTAGAGGGAGCTAGAGGTCAAGGCAGGTATTTTTAAATGGGAGTGATGGGAGTGTATGTGTACAGGAGGGAGACAGTAGCGGTTCAGAGTGCAGCAGGAAGTGTGACGAGTGATGGAGCGGAGTTGGCTCAGCAGGGATAAAGGGCAGGCGGAGGGAAGCATCCTCTGAACCAAGTGAAAAGAGGTCTGCTTAGATGTGAATGTAGATAAGTTTAGCAGGAGGTTATAACAAATCTTGCATTTGTCAGCTTCACCTGGGCTGGAGTGAGGGGCATGGAGTGTTGCACTTGAGCACAGTGGTGAGGGTGTGATTTGACTGTTGAAGAAACTGTGCTGAGGGTTTTAGAGTGAAAACAGCTATGAGTGAGTGTGAGCTCTTCCCAGAAGCACTCAGCTACTCAAGCACTCAGCGACGGGCTGAAGAAGGTGGCTAGATTGCAGTGCTGGTTTAGGATTGGGGTTTTGCCCGAGGGCTGTTGTGGAGTGCCAAGGGCTCGGATGCAGGGCAGTCAAGGGTGCTGACCCCTGTTGGAATCCTGGATATGGGGAGAGGAGAGAAGGTAGAGACCAGAAGAGGCTAGTGGCCCTGGGAAAAAGTGCAGGGATCAAAGGAATAGATGTGTGAAAGGTAAGAGCCTGAGTAAAGGAGGAATGTCAGAGGTCAGGGAGGCAGTTTAATATAGTCCTTAGAATAATGGGTTCTGGAGTCAAACTGGGTTCGGTCATAGCTCTGCCACATTACTATTGGGATCTGCGTTAAGTCATCCACCCACTCTGCACCTCAGTTACCTTACTGATAAAATGGGGATACTGATATGCTAGCTAGCTCAGAGGGCTTTTGTGACAGTTAAATGATTTTTATAATAAGCTGTTTATTCAACAAATTTTGTAATAAACGTTTGCTCTCATTGATTAGGGGGAACTCAGAGATTATGATCAGATAAATCGATATTGGAATTTGTTTCCTGAGGTGTGTTAAGGTAAAGCAGTTCTTTTAGTAAAATTTCTTAGTCTTTCAAGGTTGATAATAGAAGGAAAATCTTCCGGTAGGGCTAGAGGTGGCTGGACCTTATGGCCCTATTCTTGCCCTCAATTTCCCCCACCCCCCACCCCCCCGCCATCCCCCCCAGGACTTGTAATCATTACTGATGCTGCCACTTTAGGTACTGCCCCATTCTTGCTTTATGTATTTAGCCGTGCACTAGCCCAGGCTTGAAGCCAGGATGCCTTTAGTCCTAGTAGTGGCTATGAAATAAGACTGGAACGTTTAAACAAGACTTTGATAAGGGCCAGGACTAACAGAAGGAAAATAGAAAGGCACTACATTAGATCATCTGACTTACAGGGTGCAGCCTACTTAGCTTTAGCTCATGAAGGACCATAAGGCCACCTTCCTGCTGAGTTCCCTGGCTTCCCACAAACAGCATTCTCTCTGTCCCCCTCACCCGGGAATCCCTTTGAGCATGTGTAGATGACTTAAAGTCTAAAGCCAGAGGAAAAGAACATCTTTGCCCAGCAGTTGGTATATTTCTCTGTTCTTTTTTGTTTTGTTTTGACTTCCATTGTACCTTTTGTTTTGTTTTATTTTTTTGAAAACATTGTTTCTTTAGAGCAATTTTAGGTTTGTAATAAAATTGAGAGGAAGACACAGATTTCCCATGTAATCCCTGCCCCCGCACGTGCAGAGCCTCTGCCATCATCAGCGTCACTCACCAGAGTGGTACATTTTTTACCAAGGATGAACCTACATTGACACATCACAACCACCTGAAGTCCTTAATTTACCTTAGGGTTCATTCTTGGTGGCATATATTCTAGGGTGTGGACTAATGTGAAGAACACATATCCATCGTTAATATATCATATGAAGTATTTTCACTGCCCTGAAAATCCTCTGTTCTCTGTCTGTTCATCTCGCCTGCCCCTGCCCCAGCCATATGTTTAGTTTTAAATGGAAAAAATTTGTTGCCTAAGATACCATGGTTCAAAAGAATACAGTAAAAGTCCCCATTAATTTTTCTACCAGTTATGTTTTCATTTACAGTAAAAACAAATTAAATACTAACAAAACCCAGAAAACACCCAGAATCCCATCATCCTAACATCAGTTTTATTATCCCACGTTCCCTTCCAAGTTGGTCATGTGCTATGATGGGCAAGTTATGTAAATTGAATTTGTTTCTTTTATGAAGACTTAATATGTGTGAAGTTCTTACCATGGTACCTAGTACATGGAGTCACTTGATGTAACTCTCCCTCTTGCCTCCCCTCATCCCCAGGAACTTTTGCTATTCTTAAAGGAATGTGATACTCCCTGGGAATTCATACTTATTCCCTTCTGGGAGTAAAGCGCTAGTAACTGCAGCAGAACTGGAGTGTTCTGTGATACAAGCCATGCAGCTTGTGATTCCAAGGACCAGATAAAGTCAGAAAACTTACTATGTCCTTACTAAGAACTTACTAAGCCTCAGAGTTGTCCTGCCGAAGCTTTGCTCCCAGATGTAGCCCATTCTGGCCCCTGGCTCTCCTTTCTGTAGGTTTGTTGCCTTGGTTGTGTCATCCTGAGCACAAGCCAGATATTCAGTTTTGCTTTTGTGATTTGGTTCAGGCTGTTCCCTCACCCTGGGGTCCCTTCATTCTGCCTGTCTGAATATTATTTGCTGGAGACTAATTCCTATGATAACTCCAGCCAACGTGATCTTTCATTTCAGTAGTTGTCTGCAAATGTATTCCTTACCTTAAAATCTTGATTATATCATGTGGTATTGTGTGGTTTGTTCTCTCTTTTTATTTATCCTTTTCAAAGATTGATCTTTTGGTTTCTTTGATTTTTATTTTTCTCTTTTCTGTTTCATTGATTCTGCTGTTTTGCTTACTTTGGGTTTAATTTGCTCTTAGTTTTCTAGTTTGTTAAGGTAAAAGATTAGATGATGACAGTTTTGGACCTTTCATTTTAATAGAAATATTCAGTGCTGAAAATCTTTTAAGCACTGCTTTAGCTGCATCCCTCAAATTTTGATAGGTTTTCATTTTCATTCAGTTAAAAATGTTTTCTAATTTCCCTTGTGAGTTCTTATTTTACCCATAGGATACTTAGAAGTAAGCTGCTTAATTTTCAGATATTTGAGGGGTTTTCCAGGTATTTTTCTGTCATTAGTGTCTAGTTTAATTTCATTATGGTCAGAAAACACTTTTTATGATCTTAGTGTCTTCAAATGTATTTAGACTTGTTTTACGGTTTAGCATATATGATGACTGTCTTGTGTACTTGAAAAAGAATCTGTATTTTGCTATTGTTGGGTTTTACAAATGTCATTTAGGTTCATTTCATTGATTGTGTCATTCAAGTCCTATGTATTTTTTTTCTTTTGTCTATTTCTATCAATTACTGAGAGAAGAGTGTTGAAAGTTGTGAATTTATTTCCCCTTTCAGGTTCCTCTTTTATTTTTGGCCCCAGAGACACCATTCACTTTATTAAAGGCATCCAAGCTTATAGCATAAAGACACATGACATTTTTCCAGAAATTTATGTGTTTTTTGAGCATGGAAGAAAGTCTGAAGTTCAGACTGTTCTGGTATCTTTTACATATCTAGTCAGAGTTGGGCAAAGCGTAATTGGCTTGCAGATGGGAAGCCAGCAAGGAGTCATCAGGAAATTAGCAGGAGGGGAGCAGGGAGCCATCTCATTGAGACCAAAATGCAAACCAACAAACTTTTTTGTCCAGGAACCTGCATATGGGTGATGACCAAGGAGTGTACCAGGTGGAATGCTGTATCATGTACCTGAAGATATAGCTAGAATTAGAAATGAACTTTACAACTGGTACACACGTAGACATTTCAATAGATAGAAGCAACTCTATTGACACCCCAGGAAGGAATATGTATTGAGGTATTGTTCATATCCTTGGGCATAATTATATGCTTTATTTTTTTTTGAGTCTTGTGCTTAACAGGTCCATCTTTTTCTGCCTCATGTATTTTGAAGCTCTGGTATTAGGTATGTAGTGTATTTAGAGTTACGATATCTTCTTAATGAATTGACTTCTTTATCACCATGAAATGTCCCTCTTTATTCCTTGTAAGACTCTGTTCGGAAGGCTACTTTGTCTGATAGCAGTAGTACCCCGCTAGCTTTGTTTTGTGTGTGCATGGATGTCTTTTTCCATCTTTATACTTTCAATCTGTCATTACAATTAACGTTAACTTCTTATAGGTTGCATTTAGTTAGTTCTTGCCTTTTTAATTCAGTTTAACAGTCTTTGCATTACAGATAGTCTAGACACTCCAATTAAGTTTAATATAACTATCAATATGGTTTAGTTAAATTCTGCTTTTTTCCTCTTTTCCTGCCTATTTTATTTACTTTTTAAACAGAAGAAAATCAAATGAAAGCTTCATAACATATATACCTGGGACAGACCCAGGAAAACTGAGTAACTCATTTTCCTGCCTTCTTTTGGTTTGAGTGGGGTTTTTGGTATGATTGTAATTTATTTCCACTCTTCGCTTGTTAGCTACACTTCTTTGTTTTTTATTGGTTGCCCTAGGGTTTGCAGTATACATCTCTGGCTTACTGTGACCACTAGTCTACTATCACATTACGTATTGTATGATGACCTTAAAATAGAATACTTTCTTTTTCCCCTTATTCTTTGTAGTGTTTTTGTCATGTGTTTTAACTGCACCTGTATTATAAACACAGTGAGACTTTGTTACTATTTTCGCTTTAAACGGCCTTTTTATCTTTTATAGAAATTACAAAATGATAAAAAATGTCTGTTACATTTTACCCACATACTTACTATTTCTGGTGTTCTCCATTACTTTATGTAGATCCAGGTTTCCATCTGGTGTTGTTTTCCTTCTGCTTAAAGAATTTCTTTTAAGCTTTCTTGTACTAAAGGTCTACTGGCAATGAATACACTCTGCCTTTTTTTTTTTTAAGTTTATTGCCTGCACTGGGTCTTTGCTGCACGCGGGCTTTCTCTAGTTGCAGCAAGCAAGGGCTACTCCTTGTGCGGTGTGTGGGCTTCTCATTGTGGTGGCTTCTCTTACTGTGGAGCAAGGGCTCTAGGTGCTCGGTCTCAGTAGTTGTGTCTCTTGGGCTCTAGAGCACAGGCTCAGTAGTTGTGGCACACAGGCTTAGTTGCTTTGCGGCATGTGGGATCTTCCCAGACCAGGGATTGAACCCATGTCCCCTGCTTTGGCAGGTGGATTCTTAACCACTGGGCCACCAGGGAAGCTCTGGTTTGGTTTTTTGATGCAGTTACAAATGGGGTTGTTTTCTTAATTTCTCTTAGTTAGTGTTCAGAAACACAACAAATTTCTCTGTTAATTTTGTATCCTGCCACATTACTGAATTTATTGATGAGTTATGATAGTTTTTTGTTGGCATCTTTAGAGTTTTCTATATATAGTATCATGTCATCTACAAACAGTGACAGTTTCACTTCTTCCTTTCCAATTTGGATTTCTTTTATATCTTTTTCTTGTCTGGTTGCTGTGGTTAGGACTTTCAATAATATGTTGAATAAAAGTGGTGAGAGTGGACATCCTTGTCTTGTTTCTGATCTTAGAGGATATTCTTTCAGCTTTTCACGGTTGAGTGTTTCCTGTGGCTTGTCATATATGGCTTTTGTTATGTTGAGGTGTATTCCCTCTATACCCACTTTGTTAAGAGTTTTGATCATAAATGGATGTTGAATTTTGTCAAAACCTTTTTCTGCATTTATTGAAATGATTATATGATTTTTATGCTTCAGTTTGTTAATGTGGTGTATTACATTGATGAATTTGCAGATATTGAATCATCTTTGCATCCCTGGGATAAATTCTATTTGATCATAGTGTATGATCCTTTCAGTTTCCTAATAGTTGGTTGAGGGTTTTTGCATCTATATTTATTAGTGATATTGGGCTGTAGTTTTGTGTGTGTGTGTGTGTGTGTGTGTGTGTGTGTGTGTGTGTGTGTGTGTGTGTGTGGTGTCTTTGCATGGTTTTGGTATCAGGGTGATGCTGACCTCTTAAGAGTTCAGAAGCCTTCCTTACTCTTTGATTTTTTGAGATAGTTTGAGAAGGATAGGCATTAATAACCCTTTTTAAAATGTTTGGTAGAATTCACCCATGAAGCCATCTGGTCCTGGACTTTTTGTTTGTTGGGAGTTTGTTTTATTACTTATTCAGTTTTATTATGGTAATCATTCTGTTCATATTTTCTATTTCTTTCCGATTCAGTCTTGGGAGATTGTGCATTTCTAGGAATTTATCCATTTCTTCTAGGTTGTCCATTTTATTGGTGTGTAATTGTTTGTGGTAATCTCTGATGATCGTTTATATTTCTGTGGTGTTGGTTTTAACTTCTCTTTCACTTCTGATTTTATTTGAGTCCTCATTTTTTCTTTGAGTCTGGCTAAAAGCTTATCAATTTTGTTTATCTTTTCAAAAAATGAGCTCTTTCATTGAACTTTTCTGTTAATTTTTTTTAATATACAAAAGTGAATTTTAATATAAAGTAAAATAAAAAAATCTTTGAGAGTTCATATTGTAAAATGAAGAACATATACAGAAATTTAGCCATATAAAAATCATGAAAAATTCAACACATGTCAAGTTGACTGGTTGTTATTTAAACATAGGGAGTATGAGAAAATATGTGTGGAGATTACACTAGAGAAAAAAAATGCAGGAATCAGTCCATAAGGAATCTGGTGTGTTTAATAAAGTTGTTTAAAATTTATAATAGATTATACTTGTTCATGGAAAACAATCTGGAAAACGTAAAACAGACAGGAGCAAAGTTTTTTTAATCCTCCTAGCCTAAAATCATTGTATTATGATATCATTTGTGGTATTCTTGCTTTTATATTATGATTTAATATGTAAATAAATTTGCTTTTGACTTCTTTGGTAGGTTTATGTTTTTATTACTTTAGCTTTGTAAAATACCTACGGGATAAGTGTTTACCAATTTTTACATTTTTTTTTTAAATTGGAGTATAGTTGCTTTACAGTGTTGTGTTAGTTTCTGCTGTACAGCAGAGTGAATTGGCCACATGTAAAACATCTATCCCCTTTTCCTTGGATTTCCTTCCCATTTAGGTCACCACAGAGGATTGAGTAGAGTTCCCTGTGCGGTCTGTTCTCATTAGTTACCTATTTTATACATAGTAGTGTATATATATCAGTCCCAATCTCCTAATCCTTCGCACCCCCCCCCCGTTGAATTTTTTTTTTTAGTCTCTTTCATTTATTTCTGCTCTGATCCTTATTATTTCTTTCTGTCTGCTAACTTTGGGTTTTGTTTATTCTTCTAGTTCCTTTAGATGTAAGGTTAGAGTGTTTAGTTGAAATTTTTCTTGTTTCCTGAGGTAGGGCTATATTGCTTTAAACTTCCCCCTTAGAACTGTTTTTGCTGCTTTCCATAGGTTTAGGGGGCTCACGTCATTGTTTCCCTTTTCTCAAGGGACGTGGCCGGCGCTGCGTATTTGTCAGTTTTCTTAAAATACTGTTTTATATACTTTGTTTAGTTTTCTAGTTTATAGTGGGAAGGCAGTTTCTGTGGCCCCGTTAGTTTTTATTTCCTCTGTTAATTTTTTTTTATAAATTTATTTTATTTATTTATTTTATTGGCTGTGTTGGGTCTTTTTTGCTGCTTGCAGGCTTTCTTTTTAGTTGCGGTGAGTGGGGGCTACTCTTCGTTGTGTGCGGGCTCCTCATTGCTGTGGCTTCTCTTGTTGCAGAGCATGGGCTCTAGGCGTGTGGGCTTCAGTAGTTGCAGCACATGGGCTCAGTAGTTGTGGCTCATGGGCTCTAAAGCACAGGCTCAGTAGTTGTGGTGCATGGGCTTAGTTGCTCTGTGCCACGTGGGATCTTCTGAAGCAGGGATCGAACCCGTGTCCCCTGCATTGGCAGGTGGATTCTCAACCACTGCGCCACCAGGGAAGTCCCTCCTCCGTTAAGTTTTAATCGTTTTCTCTTACTATATTTGGTCTTATTTTAACATTGTTTATATTTTATAATTTTATGTTTTTATTGAGATGAGAATACACTTTTAAAGTATGCAATTCATTGGTTTTCAGTATATGCATAAAATTGTGCAGCCATCACCACTAATTCCAGAACATTTTCATCACCCCAAAAAGAAACGCATTAGCAGTCACTCGCTCCCCGTGCCCTCTCCTGCCCCCAGCCCCTGACGGCCACTAATCTACTTTCTGTCTCTGTGGGTTTGTTTATTCTGGACATTTCATGTAATTGGATCATGTATGTGACCTTTTTCATCTGGCTTCTTTCACTTAGCATGTTTTCAAGGTTTATCCATATTGTAGCACGTGTCAGTATTACAGTCTTTTTCATGGCTAATTATATTCCGTTATGGCTGTACTGCATTTTATTTACTTGTCAGTTGATGGACATTCGATTTTTTTCTACTTTTTGGCTATTACAAATAATGCCTTTGTGAACATTTGTGTATGCATTTTTGTATGAATATATGCTTTTATTTCTCTTGGGTGTAAACCTGGGAGTAGAATTGTTGGGTCATCATGGTAACTCTGTTTAACCTTTTGAGGAACTACCAGAATGTTTCAATGTGGCTGCACCATTTCACATTCCCACTAACCAGCAGTATATGAGAGTTCCATTTTCCCACATCCTTGCTAACACTTGTCACTATCTTACAGCCGTGGCAGTGGGTGTTAAGTAGTATCTCATAGTGATTTTGATTTATACACACTTCCCTAATGACACTGAGCTCAAATCTTTCTTGAGAAGTAGAGAGAATATAACTAATATCTGGTGATCCCCAACCACACACCCTCTCCCCGCAGTGCCTTATCTACAGTTTCTTTCTTTCTCACTGTCTTCAGATTGTGAATAAGTGGAATACAGCTCTTATTGGCCTTATGACATACTTTCGGGAGGCTGTGGTGAACACCCAGGAGCTCTTGGACTTGCTGGTGAAGTGTGAGAACAAGATCCAGACACGAATCAAGATTGGCCTCAACTCCAAGATGCCAAGTCGGTTCCCCCCTGTCGTGTTCTATACCCCAAAGGAGTTGGGTGGACTTGGCATGCTCTCCATGGGCCATGTGCTCATCCCCCAGTCTGACCTCAGGTAGGACTTGGCTGAAAATCTTACTAGACCCTGAGGGAAGGGGATGTTTCTTTATTTTCAGCCCTCATTTTTTTCTCTTATCTTGGTTGTGCCCCCAAACAGGTGGTCCAAGCAGACAGATGTAGGTATCACACATTTTCGTTCAGGAATGAGCCATGAGGAAGACCAGCTGATTCCCAACTTGTATCGCTACATACAGCCATGGGAGAGTGAGTTCATTGATTCTCAGCGAGTCTGGGCTGAGTATGCACTCAAGAGACAAGAGGCCATTGCTCAGAACAGGTAGGCATCCAGGAGGGTGTAGCAGTCCTGTTGGGAGTGGGGGAGTGACCTTTGAACCCTGCCTGGAGGTCAGGAGCAGAGCATGCCTTCTTTTGATGGAATCAAGGAAGTAGGTTCTATGTCTGATGCTGTTTATCCTTAGCAGGAAGGATTGCTGAACTCTTCATGTAAGTATGTGTTTAACTTTGATCTTTTTTCCTTGGCAGACGACTGACCCTAGAAGATCTAGAAGATTCATGGGATCGTGGCATTCCTCGAATCAACACTCTCTTCCAGAAGGACCGGCACACATTGGCATATGATAAGGGCTGGCGTGTTCGAACTGACTTTAAGCAGTACCAGGTACGTGGAGGGGATAGTGGAGAGATGTTCCCTGAATTAGGAGAGTCTGTGGCCATGCCGGCAACCTGGGGTAGTGGGCACTCAGAAGCTTTACTGTACCTGCCTTGCCATCTAGGTTTTGAAGCAGAACCCTTTTTGGTGGACACACCAGCGGCATGATGGGAAGCTCTGGAACCTGAACAATTACCGTACAGACATGATCCAGGCCCTGGGTGGTGTGGAAGGCATTCTGGAACATACTCTCTTCAAGGGCACTTACTTCCCTACCTGGGAGGGGCTTTTCTGGTGAGGATTCCGTTCTCCCCTGACAGTGACCTCTCACATGTCACAGCCCTCTGAACTCTTCCCTTATGTGCCTTTGTGTTGTGCTGTGGTGTTTCCCAGGCAGCCACCCCAGGAAGTCAACAGTGCTCTGGGGGATGGCAGGACCTCACTGCCTGGTCTCTTCTGCTTCCCAGGGAGAAGGCCAGTGGTTTTGAGGAGTCTATGAAGTGGAAGAAGCTAACCAACGCTCAGCGATCGGGATTGAACCAGATTCCCAATCGTAGATTCACTCTCTGGTGGTCCCCTACCATCAACCGAGCCAACGTGAGTGTGATTGGTAGACGTGGGAGGTGGAAAGGTGAAAACAAGGGTTTGTACTTCCTTAATTATGTCCTGAGAACCAAAGTATCTCGGTCTCTAGTGTCACTCTCTTTCTCTTGTCAGGTGTACGTAGGCTTTCAGGTGCAGTTGGACCTGACAGGTATCTTCATGCACGGCAAGATACCCACACTGAAGATCTCTCTCATCCAGATCTTCCGAGCTCACTTGTGGCAGAAGATCCACGAGAGCATCGTTATGGACTTGTGTCAGGTGGGGTAGAATTGAGCGGGAGAGGATGCCACAAAAAGTCCAGTCAGCTTTCTCTTTTGGGTGTGGGAAATCCACCCTCAGAGCTCCAAGGATGAGATTTCTGTTGTGGTCCCACGTGCCACATTATCTTAAGTTCTGTAAGCCTTCATTTGTTTTTTTTTAATTAGTAATTTTTTATACATACTAGCATATATATGTCAACCCCAATCTCCCAGTTCTGTAATCCCTCATTCTTAGTAGGCTT
Source organism: Hippopotamus amphibius kiboko (assembly GCF_030028045.1). Classification (NCBI taxonomy): domain Eukaryota; kingdom Metazoa; phylum Chordata; class Mammalia; order Artiodactyla; family Hippopotamidae; genus Hippopotamus; species Hippopotamus amphibius. The sequence goes on from NC_080202.1 coordinate 13,364,298, forward strand.
CTATAACCAGTCATAACCTTTCCACCTTTGCCTCCAGGTATTTGATCAGGAACTGGATGCACTGGAAATTGAGACAGTACAAAAGGAGACAATCCATCCCCGAAAGTCCTATAAGATGAACTCTTCCTGTGCAGATATCCTGCTCTTTGCCTCCTATAAGTGGAATGTCTCCCGGCCCTCATTGCTGGCCGACTCTAAGTAAGTGCCTTCTAACCCAGCCCTAGGCGTCTAGGAAGCTTAGTTTTAGTGTTCTTCTAGCAGCACTACTTTAGAAATTATCCCTTGCTGCCTTTCTTTGTAATTTGAAGCTGGTGCTACCCCTGATTCTGTCAACACCCTCAGCCAGGTCTGCTAATTCTCTGGTGGGTCTTGCTGATTTGGAACAGGCAGAGGGTTTGGTTTTGAGATTTAGATGTAGTGCTTGAGAGTTCTTGTGGTTCTGGGGTATTGGTCAGGCCAGTGTCTTCCTGGAAGCGTAGACTCCTGACCACTCTCCAACCCTCAGGGATGTGATGGACAGCACCACCACTCAGAAGTATTGGATCGACATCCAGTTGCGCTGGGGGGACTATGATTCCCATGACATTGAGCGCTACGCCCGGGCCAAGTTCTTGGACTACACCACAGACAACATGAGCATCTACCCTTCGCCCACGGGTGTACTCATTGCCATTGACCTGGCCTATAACCTGCATAGGTAAGTTGAGGCTCAGAAGCATGTACTGATATTTTTCATGAGCCCCACACTTTATTTATTTTTATTTATTTATTTTAATTTTTATTTTACATTGGAGTATAGTTGATTTACAACATTGTGTTAGTTTCAGGTGTATAGCAAAGTGACTTGGCTACACGTATACATATATCTATTCAAGATTCTTTTCCCATATAGGTTATTACAGAGTATTGAGTAGAGTTCTCTGTGCTATGGAGTAGGTCCTTATTGATTATCCATTTTATATATAGTTGTGTGTATATGTTGATCTCAACCTCCTAATTTATCCCTCCCCGCTGCCCCATACTTTAATATACATGTGTTTTTTCAGTTTGCCCAGGTGAGGTAGGGTTTGGCCCTTTCCTCCTCTGGGTCACTGACTCTTTCTTCCTTGCCTCTACATCCATGAGTAGGCACTCTTTCTCAGCCTGGCCAACAGCCGTTTCCTCCTCTGTGGAGTTGCAGTTTGCCTCGTCCTTGGGACTGCCAGCCTTGTCTTAACCTTTCTTGCCTCTTCCACCGTTACAGTGCCTATGGAAACTGGTTCCCTGGCAGCAAGCCTCTCATACAGCAGGCCATGGCCAAGATCATGAAGGCAAACCCTGCCTTGTATGTGTTACGTGAACGGATCCGTAAGGGGCTGCAGCTGTATTCATCTGAGCCCACTGAGCCCTATCTGTCCTCTCAGAACTATGGTGAGCTCTTCTCCAACCAGATTATCTGGTTTGTGGATGACACAAATGTCTACAGAGTGACTATCCATAAGGTGAGAGATGCAATGTGGGGGTGTGGGGCTCTGTATATGCCTAGGGGAGGGTGACAGGGCAAGTGTGTGCATATTGGAAGGAAGGCAAGCTTGTTGAGTCTAGACTGTGCTAACTGATGTAATCATTCTTTAGACCTTTGAAGGGAACTTGACCACCAAGCCTATCAATGGGGCCATCTTCATCTTCAACCCACGTACAGGGCAGCTGTTTCTCAAGATAATTCACACATCTGTGTGGGCTGGACAGAAGCGTTTGGGGCAGGTGAGTATATTAAGGGGTAGAGAGGCTGTGGAACCTTGCTGCCTCTTTTTCTTTGGTATATGGGTGTTGTGTATGTGAGAGAGAGAGAATCTCCTGTTTCTCTCTTTGTAAGATTGAGGACATCTCATTTAAACTTTTTCCCTGAATTACTGAACTTGGAAAGTGTTCTCCTATAAGAGGTCCAAGAATATTTGAGGTCCTTCATTACCTACAAGCTGGCCTCTGCTTCCTGAATCTCCCATCTCTAACCTATCTTGAAGAGGGCTATGAAAAGTCATCTTTCTAAAGGGAACAGGCACTCTTAAAGTGTCATTTTCACCATATCTCTTCTCCTCCTCAGAGCCTTTGGTAGCCCCTTTCTTTTTGCTGAATTAACTCTTTGGTTTCCTAGATGCTTACTATCTGGCTGGGCTGCAGCCTGTCCAGCCGCAGTCCCTCCTCCTCTGTAGCATGTTCCCTCTGGTAGTCAGTCTGGGATCCTGGCATCCCAAACCCTGATGAGCATCTCCACCTTTGTGGCTTTGCTTACAGGTCTTTGCTTCCAGAATGAACTCTTCTCTTAGCCCTGTTAATCACTGTCTTATTCATTCCATAAGACTTCTTTTTTGTGCAGCTTTTTATGGCCTTTAGCCTTAATTTCTTTTGTCCCTGACATAGTGTGTATATAATCAGATACTAGCTTGTGGTATTGTGTGAGTTTTGCCTGGCCAGCTGGGTTGAAACACCCTTTAGGGGCAAAGCCATTGAATGTTTTTTCCTATACTTCTGAAGTACCTAACAGTCAATAGCAGTGCGCAATGGAAACACCGTCGAATTGTTTTAAGACTACGATTTTCTGTTCTAGTTGACCTGGGAAGGTGGAGACTCAGTTTCCATGTCCTTCCCTCTTGCTTTTTAGTTGGCTAAGTGGAAGACAGCTGAGGAGGTGGCTGCCCTGATCCGATCTCTGCCGGTGGAGGAGCAGCCCAAGCAGATCATTGTCACCAGGAAGGGCATGCTGGATCCATTGGAGGTGAGAGGTGGTGAATGAGGTAGAAGGAACAAGGGCTGAGACCTGCTGGTTCCGTTTCTAAACTTGGATTCGATCTTGTCTCAGGTGCACTTGCTGGACTTCCCCAATATTGTGATCAAAGGATCAGAGCTCCAGCTCCCCTTCCAGGCTTGTCTCAAGGTGGAAAAGTTTGGGGATCTCATCCTTAAAGCCACTGAGCCGCAGATGGTTCTGTTTAACCTCTATGATGACTGGCTCAAGACTATCTCATCTTACACGGTATGAAGCCACCTCGCAAGGAGGGTCACTCTAAGAGCAGTGGGTTTGGGGGTCACAAGGAGGTCCTGTGCCTTAGGTTTTCCCACAGGCTTCTTACGGGGCCATTTTCACATCTTCAGCCTATGATGGGCCAGTGACTCTGCATATCAAGTTGACTCATGGTGAGGGGGGCACCAGAGGGTTTAAAAGAGATTCTTGGGTCTCCTGAAAGGACAGGATGGAGGAGAGGAGAAGAACATCATGTAGCTGACCTCCTCCTGTGCTGCCATGTCTCTCCCCAGGCTTTCTCCCGCCTCATCCTGATTCTGCGCGCCCTGCATGTGAACAACGACCGGGCGAAGGTGATCCTGAAGCCAGACAAGACTACGATCACAGAGCCGCACCACATCTGGCCCACTCTGACTGACGAGGAGTGGATCAAGGTGGAGGTGCAGCTCAAGGACCTTATCTTGGCCGACTATGGCAAGAAAAACAAGTGAGTGGTGGGGGGGGGCTGCAGATGAGCGATCTGGAAAGGGTAAAATGGGTGGCTCAGTATATGCCTTCTGGGTTTTTTGAAACATTTTAAGCTCAGAAGTTTCTCAAGAAATTATCCTGGAGATGCCTTTAGAGAAGAGGCAGGTAGGCAGTGTCTTCAGATGGTGTGGGAAGTGTGCACATCTCAGGGCTGGGACTGACTCTTCAGCACTGTTCCTCAGCAGAGGCACTGTTGCCATTTTGAGCAGGGTGTTTCCTTACTGTCCATACATTACAGGAAGTTCTAACATCCCAGACCCCCAGGTACCACAGCTAATGACACACACACACATCTTCCTCCTCTCTCCTTCCCTGTCATTGTGGCAGCCAAAAATGTCCATAGATTTCCAGACACCCGGTAAGGGTGACTGACATACCAACTCTGATTGAGAACTTGTTCTAGGATTTCTGTTTTGGGGAGTTTTTCCAGTTCCAGGGCGTTTTTTGTTGAGGAGAAGTGGGCACTATGGAAGCTGAGCAGGTTTGAGCACAGCTGAAAGGTGACAGGCACAGAGCCAGCCTGGGATGTGACAAATCTTATCCGTATTAAGTGTCACTTGAGGATTATCTGGGGTCAGAGTATGGGCTCCCCTGTCCCACCAAGTTACACTCTTACCATTAGGACATAAGTGACCAAGGGGAGGGGATCCTTGTGGTATGACCCACATTGTCCCCACAGTGTGAATGTGGCGTCACTGACACAGTCGGAAATTCGAGACATCATCCTGGGCATGGAGATCTCGGCACCGTCACAGCAGCGGCAGCAGATAGCTGAGATTGAGAAGCAGACCAAGGAGCAGTCGCAGCTGACTGCAACCCAGACTCGTACTGTCAACAAGCACGGTGACGAAATCATCACCTCGACCACCAGCAACTATGAGACCCAGACTTTCTCATCTAAGACTGAATGGAGGGTCAGGTAGTATAAGGGGCAAGAGGGGTAGGGATGGAAAGGCCTACTGGTCCTACCTGCGGTGCTTGAGTTGAGAAATGCCAACATTCTCTACCTGTTTTTAGGGCCATCTCTGCTGCCAACCTGCACCTAAGGACCAATCACATCTATGTTTCATCTGATGACATCAAGGAGACTGGTTATACCTATATTCTTCCCAAGAATGTGCTTAAGAAGTTTATCTGCATATCTGACCTTCGGGCTCAAGTGAGTGTGTTTCTTCAACTAGGCCACAGTGTGTGCCAAGCATTTTATGTGCATAAAACTCACCTGAGAGTTCTTGGAACTGGAGGTGCTGGTTTTGAAATTCATGGATGAGTAACTATACAAGGTTAGCCAAAACAGGGAGGAGGGTTTTGGCCCCTACCAGATACCAAAACATTATAAAGCTATGGCAAGTAAGAGAATGATGTATTATTGGCCTAGAAGTTATTGGAAGAGAATATCATATAGTCAGAAACAGATTCACGTGTAGATAGTGAATGTGGCGTATCACTTGATCCCACTTCATCTGTGCGATTAGCGTGCTTTATGATACTGAAACGGTCAGCAAAAGGAGGCTTGATCCCTGCCTCACAGCACTTACAAAAGTCAAATCCAGGTGGAGTAAAAATCTGAACGTAAAATACTAAACTGCAGTGGAGTGTTAGAAGGAAATATTGTCTTAGAGTTGGGATAACCTTCTTAAATAAGACACAACACAAAACAATCATCAAAATTAATAACTTGTGCATGACAAAGGGTACCACAAAAGACAAACTAAAAACAGGAAGAACATATTTGCATAACCCTAAGATATAATGGGTTTGGGTCTAGAATAGGGAATTCTCAGAAGTTGATTTTTATAAAAGATAATTGTAGAAGAATGGGCAAAGAATATGAAGGTAGTTCAGAAAAGGAACTGAAGGTGGGAAATATATGAAAAGATGGTCAATTTTAGTAGTAATCAGGGAAAATCATATTTTATAAAACACTAATTTGTAGCCCTAGTTTGGTGAATTTGAAAACATTGTTAGTATCCTGTGTTGGGTGAGTTTGTAGGGACACAAGTTTTCTTGCTTTGTTTATGACAACGTAAAATTTAAAGTACTGTCAAGTGCTAGTTTTAAAGATGTGTTCAGCTTGTGGAAATGCATGAGCTGCGTGCTTGTGTGCTCATTTGTTTATGGATACGGTACTTAAATACTTAAATAATCAACTGGGGAATGTCTGAGCTGTGCCGATTCCTGGTACTACTCAAGAGATTCTGATGTGATAAATCTGAGATGAGGTCCATGTTTAACAATTTGAGTAAGCATCCCTAGGCGTTTTTGAGGCAGGAGATTCTGACCACATTTTGAGAAACTCTGTCGTTGTTCTTGGAGAAGGGCATTAAACACAGGGCTGACAGCCCCCAAGTCTGGGCTGGTACTGAGAATCTCTTTGGTTCTTGACCCCCTTGTCTCCAGATTGCAGGGTACCTGTATGGGGTGAGCCCACCAGATAACCCCCAGGTGAAGGAGATCCGCTGCATCGTGATGGTACCACAGTGGGGCACTCACCAGACTGTGCACCTGCCTGGCCAGCTGCCCCAGCATGAGTACCTCAAGGTGAGTGGGGGTGTGGGAGAACCAGGGCTTTCTGCTCTCAGGGTGGTGGAGTGAAGGCCAGGGGTGTTACTCTCATGGGTGGGATTCCTGTCTACAGACGGGGCTCTAAAAAGCTTTTCACTGCTCTGCCCATAGGAGATGGAACCCTTAGGTTGGATCCACACTCAGCCCAATGAGTCCCCCCAGCTGTCACCCCAGGATGTCACCACCCATGCCAAGATCATGGCTGACAACCCATCTTGGGATGGCGAGAAGACCATTATCATCACCTGCAGGTGGGCTTGGGCCACCTTGGGAGGAAGTATGATGGGGCAGGCATTGCAGGCCAGGGCCCAGAAAGCTGGCCTGAGCTCTGACTCTGTCCTCATTCCTCTTCCAGCTTCACACCAGGCTCCTGCACTCTGACCGCCTACAAGCTGACCCCCAGTGGCTATGAGTGGGGCCGCCAGAACACAGACAAGGGCAACAACCCCAAGGGCTACCTACCCTCGCACTACGAAAGGGTCCAGATGCTATTGTCGGACCGCTTCCTTGGCTTCTTTATGGTCCCTGCCCAGTCCTCGTGGAACTACAACTTTATGGGTATGTGAGGCAGGGTGTGGGGTGGTGGCGGGGGCACACGGGAAAGTGTGGATGGGGTCAGGCCATCACCCTTACCACTTGGGGCCGAACTCTGGTTTGGAGATGGCCCAGGGACCCAGCTGGGTGAGGCAGGTGGATCTTGTCAACACTGGCCCTTTCCTTCTACTCCAAGGTGTCCGGCATGATCCCAACATGAAGTATGAGCTGCAGCTGGCAAACCCCAAAGAGTTCTACCACGAGGTGCACAGACCCTCCCACTTCCTCAACTTTGCTCTCCTGCAGGAGGGCGAGGTCTACTCTGCGGACCGAGAGGACCTTTATGCCTAGTTGTTTCCTCACCTCCTGCTTCAGACTTCCCAAAGGCCGGAGCCTGTTATTCCCACAGACAAGCTGGTGACATTCAGCAGCTTGGCCCCTTTTCCCTCTATTTTGTGCTTGTTATGTCGTTGACCTCCTGGTGACTTGTAATTGTGAACAAAGTATAATAAATTTTGTATAAATAGGAGTTTTTGAGGTTTTTTCCCCCGGAGTTTAAATTCTGGGTGTAGGGATGGCACAGGCCAGACTTGTTGACAGCAAGCTGGTGGACTGATCCTTGAGGCCCCTATTCAGGAGCTGTGGGGGTGAATATCCTCTACATTCAGAGAACTGAAGGGGACTTGGGGCTTCACACTCCTGCCATGACCACATGTGCCAATGTCCTTCGAAAATTCTTGCAAACCCTCACCGCTTTTCAGCATCTTCTGGAGCAGTCTGCAGCTGTGGTGCCCAGCCTAGCCCCTTAAGCTTTGTGTCACTCCGTCTTGGAAACAGCTGAGGCCAGTGACAGCCCTCCTACCTCTCACCTCTTGCCTGGAGAGTTGGCAGCCAAGTCGGGCCCCATGACTCCGGACACAGGGGTGGAGCCTGGTGTGGGCCCTGTGGGGAGGGCTCGAGAAAGTGACCACTTACAGCCCTGAGCCTCAGCTCCGGGACGCCTGGCTGGAAGTTGGCTGTCCTGCTTCCTGTGACCTTGGGGGCTTCAACAGCTCAGGGCCCAGGGCACTGAGACTCTCCTTCCCCAGCCTCTTCCCTTAATCACCCCTCCCTTGCCGCTTCTACCCCACCCTTTACTGTCCTAGACCGCTTCTTGGGTCTGAGTGGCTTTTTCCTGTCCCAGCTGAGGGGAGGAGGGTGTCACGGCCCGAGGCGACATGGAGCCCAGGAGGGCGGTGCCCGGGGCGCTTGGCTGGGGGCCGCGGGGGGCCGCGGGGTCGGGGACGGCCGCGGAGCTCGTGTACCACCTGGCAGGGGCGCTGGGCACCGAGCTGAAGGAGCTGGCGCGCCGCTTCGGCCCGGAGGCGGCGGCCGGGCTCGTGCCGCTGGTAGTGCAGGCGCTGGAACTCCTGGAAAAGGCGGCCGTGGGGCCCGCCCCGGCCTCGGTGAGTCACGGCGCCCTCGCCCCGCCGCCCGCGGGGCCGCCGGGGCCTGGCCTTGACAGCGCGGCCTCTCCAGCTGCAGGTATCTGCGCAGCAGGCCGACCTCGAGCTGCGGCGGCTGCGGGAGGAGAACGAGCGCCTCCGCAGAGAGCTGCGCTCCGGGCCGCAGGGTGAGTGCGGGCCGGCCCGGGGCCGGGGGCCGGGCGGCTCAGGGCCTCCCACCACGGGCCGCCGCTGAGAACGCCCCTTCCTCAGAGGAGCGCGCGCTGCTGCGGCAGCTCAAGGAGGTGACCGACCGCCAGCGGGACGAACTCCGGGCGCACAACCGCGACCTGCGGCAGCGCAGCTTGGAGACCGAGGCGGTGAGGGCGGGGCGGGGGGGCGGGGCGGAGGCGGGGCTCTCCCGGTCCTCCGGCGCCCCGCCCACCAGCCCCTGGCTCCGCCCCCAGTTGCAGGAGCAGCTGCAGCGCCTCCTGCTGGTGAATGCGGAGCTGCGGCACAAGCTGGCCGCCGTAGAGATCCAGCTGCGCGCCGCGCGGGACCGCGAGAGCCAACGAGAGCCGCGGCGCGAAGCGGCCGTGGAGCCGCCTCCGGAGCAGGGGCAGGGCCTGGCTGCGGCGCCCGGGTGCAAGCAGAGACGGGAATCTGAGCCGGCGGCGGCGGGCGCAGGAGCCCCGGGGACCCCTGATGACCAGGTGAGGGCCGGATGAGGTCAGGGACCACTCCGGCACTTGGGAAAGGTTTGCTGTGCAGCGTAGGTGAGGAGCCCCGGGAAGCTGGAAGGTGGCACGAGTGTGCGCCCCCAGCCATGCTCCGCCCCCCAGTCTCAGCCAGAGCACCGGTCTGGCATCTATGGTAGCGCTCTGGCCTCCCAGGTCTCCCTGCCAGCCACCTGCTAGCGTCCCTGTCCAGCCGAGGCACCCCCCGACCAAGCCCGTCCTTCCGCAGGCAGATGCCCCGTCGTCGCCAGGGCGCCCCCCCAAAGTAGGGCAGCGCGGCTTCAGCCGAGAGGAGGTTGAGCAGCTCCTTCAGGAGAGGAATGAGCTCAAAGCCAATGTGTTCCTGCTGAAGGAGGAGTTGGCCTACTTCCAGCGGTGAGGGCGCCGGGCAGGGCGGGAGGCTCCGGGGAGCCACTCGCACCTGTTCCCAGGCGTCGGTGCACCGGCCTCATTCTTTGGGTCATTGATATACTCACGGTGTCGTGTGCTGGGCATTATGCTGGGCACTGGAGGACGTCTATCAGGAAGCCCCTGCCCTCCTGGAACTTATTCTACATGGGGTGGGGGGGCCAGTGCGAAGGGTCACAGCAGCCACAGCAGCCGTCGAGGAAGCATTCCTGGGAGGGGTGACATCTAAGCTAAGGTCGGGGGTTAGCAAGGCAGAGTGTTTCCAAAAGGGGGAGCAACATGCACAGGTACTTGGGACGAGACCTACTCTTGGCATCCCCACCACTTGTTCTCTGCCCCTGCCCCTCCTCTGTAGGGAGCTGCTCACAGACCACCGGGTCCCTGGGCTTCTCCTCGAAGCCATGAAGGTGGCTATCAGGAAGCAACGGAAGAAGATCAAGGCCAAGATGTTAGGGACCCCAGAGGAAGCAGAGAGCAGGTGAGTCCCTGCCTCCATTCCCATGGAGCCTGCTCACCTTCTGAGCCTGTTCCCTCAGACTGTACCTGTCACCCCTTGAGCCTGTCACCTCTCTTAGTCACTGCTGGAACCTAACCTGGCCTGGTCACCCCCTGAGCCCACCACCCTTCTCTCTGGATCTCACTGCTCCCACCTGCCACACTGGCTGTACATCCTGCTGAAAAGACTGCTGACTTTGCTTCTCCACAGTCAGTTTTCGGTTTCTTGTCTCAGCGCATCTGTTTGCTGTCAGAGAGGCAAGGCTGCAGCTGCAGCCTTGTCAGGGGCCTGCTGGGTGTCAAGGTAGCAAATAAAAGCCTCAGGAGGGGACTTCCCTGAAGGTCCAGTGGTTAAGACTCCGTGCTTCCACTGCAGGGGGCACGGGTTCCATCCCTGCTCAGGGAACTAACATCTCACATGCCTCAAGATACCCTCTGTCTCCCCAGCTTTTCCTTCTCTTGGCCTTTGGAGGCCCTGACGTCACTTTGTCCTCCCCTGCCTGCTCCTGGGGGCCACACAGAAGGCTGCACACAGCTGGACTCCCGCTGTCCCTCAGGGCCTTGGTATTGGTCCTCACATCTCCTCTCTCCTCTGCCTCAGTGACGATGAGGATGGCTCATGGCTCCTGCTCTCCAGCGATAAGGAAGACCACCCCCAACCCCCACCCCCTGAGTCCAGAATACAGAGTTTGTATGTTGGGGGAAGAGGAAGGACAGAGGTGGTGGGGGTGGGGGGCCCCCCTTGCCCGCTGCACCCTGCGCACGGAGTGTGCCTGTCCCCCCCGCTCCTCTGGTGGCCCCTTTACCTCGCCCTGCCTCATGCTGCCCTCTCTTCCTCTGGAGTCCCCTTTTTGCAGCACTCCCTCCCTCAGCCCCTATCCTTGACCTCCCTGACATCCGGGCTCAAAGCACCTCTCGGCTCTCCCCCCAGCTTTGGCCTGTGGTATCGGGGTGAAGCAGAGGCCCCTGAAGGTGAGACCGGCAGTGCAGCTCCCAGCGAGCTACAGGGAGGAGAGGAGGCCCCACAGCCACCTCACCTGGAGCCTGTGGGCCGCCCGACAGCCCCCAGCTCCTGACTGGCCCTGCTCTGCTCTCGAGGAATATCTTCATCTGGGGTCTCCGCTGCCCCAGAGGCCTGACTTTGGAGCGTGTGTGTGGATGTGTGACCTCACATGAGGACAGGGCTCCCTCCTTCCCCAGCCTCCCCAGGCTCTTTTCGAATCCTGGCCTGAGCCGGGGTGTGACGGGGAGCTCAGCCTACCTTCCTTCCTTTATCTCTGTGCCAAGCCCCCGGGGCCAGATAAAAGTGCTGCTTCTCTGAGTCTCAGTTTCCCCATCCATGAAATGGAGAGCCGAGTACCTCCATCCCAGGTGTTTGTACGGATGGCCTAAGCTCATGTAATAAAGCAACTGCCCATGATACCCAGAAACTGCTCCATGTCTGTCTGTCCGTGGTCTGCCCCTGCCCAGCTCTGCCAGGAAGGTCCCCTTGGTTGTCCCTGGGCGGGGAGGCTTCTCCCAGCTCCAGCCTCCCGTGGGGAGTGTGACCTAACGGATATCCACGGCTCACCCCATCGCCTGTCCCAGTACCCGCAACGTACAGCCTCATCTTCCGGCCCCTCCACACTGAGAGCAGCCCCTGAAGCCCCCACTCAGCCCTTGCCATTGGCCTTCCTTTTGCTTTCAGTTCTGTGGTGTCTGGTCCTCTCAGCTCCTGCCCACCCTCTCAGGGAGGTGCCTCATGGCAGCCCGCCCCTCCGGCCTGGTTTCCTCAGGAAAAGCCTTAGGAGGAAGCAGGGAGGGGGTTGGGAGCCGTGGGGACCAGACTCACCGAAGCCCTCCCGCTGCACTGGCCGCCATGGGGCTGGGGCCGCTGTTCTCTTTGCTGCTGCTCTGGACTCGGGGTGCCCAGGGGTCTGAGCTGGACCCCAATGGGCGGCACGTCTGCATAGCCAGCAGGTGGGTCTTGTGGGGGGTCTGATGGCGGGGTGGGGGGGGGGACGTGAGGAAAGGAGGCCTGAAGTGAGAGAGGCTTGGGGACAGCCTGGAGGGTCGTGGGTAGGCAGGGCAGGTGGTGGGATGGCCAGGGACAGCGAGGGAAGGGGTTGGGGACACTGGGGCTGTGACTCTTGGCCAGGCCTGCCTGCTGGGGCTGAGGCAGCGTCCCACATCTCAGCCAGAGACAGTGATCCACCTGCGGAGCCAGACTGCCCCCCGGCTGACCCCTCTCTGCCCCACAGCCCCTCTGCTGAGCTCCAGTGCTGCCCAGGCTGGAGGCAGAAAGATCGAGAATGCACCATCCGTGAGTAACCAGGCTGGACCGCCCGCCCCACCGCCACCAGAGGAGAAGGGAGGACATAGCCCCATGACCCTTCCCTCCTACCCTCCTGGGGTCTATTTGTCCTCCTGAGCCCTAGAGCTAGGGTCCTCCCCCAGCCCTGAGGAAACAGCTCTTGAGGGGGGCAGGGCACCAGGAGCCAGTGAGAGGGGCAGAGTGTCCCCTGGCCACACTCCAGTCCTTCCAACCTGGGTGGGGTGTTTTTCAGCCATCTGCGAGGGGCTGGACGCCTGCCAGCAAGAGGAGGTATGTGTGAAACCAGGCCTCTGTCGATGCAAACCTGGATTCTTCGGGGCCCAGTGCAACTCCCGTGAGTCCTGAATCTCTCCTGAGGGATAAAGTTGCCGGGCAGGACTTGGGGAGAGGGGAGGCAAAGCAGGTAGGAATGTAATCTTAGAACAGCAGGGCCAGAATCTCTCCAAGCTTCGCTGAGGAAACTGAGGTCCAGACACAGGAAGTGACACACTCCAAGGGGATGCCCTGAGAGTCTGGTTTTTATCCACCTCCACAAAGCCCTCCCACAGGTTCAGTTCTGGGCTGTTCATCTTCCCTTTCAACTTCCGGAAGGACGTTGGGGAGCCATGGTAACTGCACGGTGGATGCATCCTCGGTTTCCCCACGTACACCTCGTGCATGTGTGGAGGGTGCCTGGAGGGTCCGCCCTCTCTGGCAGGAAGTGGGGTGTGGGAAAGGGGTTGGTGGGCAGTTTAGCCAGAGGGCAGCCACCAGGAGTCAGGGTTGAGAGGAGGCACTGGGGGGGATGCGGCTTCTGCTCACCCACTTCTGTGTGACTCTGGGCAAGGCCCTTTCCCACTCATGATCTTTAAGTGTGTTCTGGAATGTGGAAGTGGGAGGCTGGGCCAGTGCTAAGGATTTGTGTAGTTCAGAGGCTGGGGCAGGAAGTGAGCTGTGCCGCAGGAGGACAGGCTGTCCCCGGCTCCTGGAGGGCGGGCCCGGCTCCCCCTCTTCCTTGTGGAAGTGGACCCCCTTCCGTCCCACCCCCCCAACCGCGCACACCCTCACTCCCCCCCCCCACCCCGCCTCCACCCCCTGCCGCAGGCTGCCCGGGCCAGTACTGGGGCCCCGACTGCCGGGAGAGCTGTGCCTGCCACCCGCACGGCCAGTGCGAGCCGGCCACGGGCGTGTGCCACTGCCAAGCCGATCGCTGGGGCGACCGCTGCGAGTTCCCGTGCGCCTGCGGCCCCCACGGGCGTTGCGACCCCGAGACCGGCGCGTGCCGCTGCGAGCCCGGCTGGTGGTCGCCCACGTGCCGCCGCCCGTGCCAGTGCAACCCGGCGGCGGCGCGCTGCGATCAGGCCACCGGCTCGTGCCTGTGCGAGCCGGGCTGGTGGGGCCGCCGCTGCAGCTTCCGCTGCGCCTGCCACGGCTCGCCGTGCGCTCAGGAGTCGGGCCGCTGCGCCTGCCGGCCGGGCTGGTGGGGCCCCGAGTGCCGGCAGCCGTGCCAGTGCGTGCGCGGCCGCTGCGGCGCCGCCACCGGCCTGTGCACCTGCCCGCCTGGCTTCCGCGGCGCGCGCTGCGAGCTGCCCTGTCCCGCCGGCCGCTACGGGCTGCAGTGCCGCGACAGGTGAGCCAGGCGGCTGGGGGATGCGGGAGAGAAGGGAGGGAGGAGGGCGTGTGAACGAGGGAGAGAGAATGGGAGGGAACGGGGATGAGCCCGGGGGAGCAGGGAGGAGGTAGCGCAGAAACAGACAAGGTTGGGGTGAAAGGGGGAAAAGAGACTCTCGATGCCCCGAAGTCCAGCCTCGCCCACCACTTTCATCCGGTTACTGTTAAACAAAATATCAATACTACTAGCAAGCCGTAGAAACAGATAAAAAATGAATCAGGTGGCAAAAGGATTGCAAGGTCCCTCTGAGGCTCAGTGGCTTTCAAACTTTGACCAGTTCCACCCACAGTCAGAAGGGAAGGCAGAGGTTCGGGTGGTCACTTGGCTTCCCTGGCTGGGCAGGGAGCTCCTGGTGACCCTGGGACCCAGGGAAGATGGGGCTCAGAAAGGGGGGTTAGGAAAGAGCTGGAATCCTACTAGAGCCTGCAGAGATAGTCTGTCCAGCCTCTTTGTTGTACAACATGGGGAAACTGAGGCTCAAACCTGCCTGTGACCCAGCTGGGACCGGGATGTCCTCCAGCCCCTGGGGACCTGGGTGGATGCCTCATCCTTCCGCTTCTCAGTGCTCCATGGTCTCCTTCTCTTCCCAGCTGTGGCCACTGCAAGCAGAATGAGCCATGCTCTGTAGACACAGGCAGCTGCGAGTCCTGCAAGCCGGGCTGGAATGGGACCCAGTGCAATGAGCCCTGCCCTCCTGGCACCTTTGGCGAGAGCTGCAGGCAGCAGTGCCCCCACTGCCGGCTTGGGGAGGCCTGCCAGCCAGACACCGGGCACTGTCAGCACTGTGACCCTGGCTGGCTGGGGCCCAGGTGAGGGGGCCAGCCTGCTCAGGGTGGGGGGCATAACTTCTTTCTAGATCCTCACCCCAGGTGCTCCCTCTGGGAGAGCTGCCCCCTCCCCCAATGCATACAGTCACACAGGCCTGTGGGGCCCGCCTCTTGGTGAAGACTGAGACAGGAGAGATGGGTGCTAATAGGGTCCTGGGCACGGTTTTCCTTCCCCACCACTCAAGTTCCCGCCCTCCTCTCCCTCCAGGGATCTGTAGTCTGTCACCTCTTGGGTCTGGCCTCAAATTCAAGGCCCTGTTTGCACCTGAGCTTCACTGCTGAAAAGTAGACAATTGGGTCTCTGAATCTAGAAGTGTGGGGGGAAATGGATGGGGCCCCCCGTGGGGGCCAGGCCTGCCTTGCTCCCCATTCTGAGTCTTGCCTCACCTCAGGTGTGAAGACCCCTGCCCAGTTGGCACCTTTGGGGAGGGTTGTGGCTCCATTTGCCTCACCTGTGTCCAGGGGTCCTGTGATGCTGTGACTGGGGAGTGTGTCTGCAACGCCGGCTACTGGGGGCCCAGGTGAGGACTGGGGTCCTGGAAGGAGGCAGGGGCCTAGGTCAGGCCTCTGGGCAATCTGCTTCCTAAAGTTCCCTTCCTGGGCTTCTCTGACTCCCAGATTCCCACCCAGCATCCTCATAACTAAAAAGTTATTCCTCTTATTGTGGGGTCTGCATCTTCCAAAGGAGGGTCAGAGTGATGCTTAATCTAAAAGGCCTGGCTCCCAAACTACAAGTTATTTAGGAGGAGGGCTCCAAACCCCATTGTTGTTTCCCTAAGGTCTTCAGGTGGTGAAAACATAAGCAATGTCAATGTCTCCAATGTCAGGTTTTCCCACCTGTAGGACAGAATGTAGTATCAACTGGAAGAGATCTCATCTTACAGAGGAGAGGACCAAGGCCCAGAGAGTTAGGGGGAGGGCTGGGCCTGGCTCAGACCTCCAAACCCTGAGGAAGGTTCTCTGGATTCCATTGGCATCTTGCTTATTTCACATTAGCGCCAGGTGGGCGAGATGGGGGTCATGAGAGGTGAGCCCTGCCTGTGGCTTACACCCTGGGGGGCCTGGGAGCCAGGGGGCAGTTTGTGGGCGGTCTCTCTGGAAGATGGGCTTAGGGGCTAAGGGATTCTTCCAGACACTGCCAGGGAAGCTTAGAATGTGGTTCAGAGGTCAGAGGAGTCTGCATGGGCATCACCCAGGGACGTGTGTGTGTCGGGGTGGGGAGCAGTGCCCAGAAATCTACCCTCCCCTGTCCCCTGCCCACCTCCCTGCCTTCTCACCCGGCCTTTAGCCTGTCTCTCTTTGTCACCCCAAAGCTGCAACACTTCATGCCCATCTGGCTTCCATGGAAACAACTGCTCTGTTCCCTGCGAATGTCCAGGGGGAATCTGCCACCCTGTCTCTGGGGCCTGCCAGTTGGGTAAGGTGGAACCAAGGGTGCAGGGAGCAGTCATGGGGAAAGAACGGCCCTTTACATGGGCTCTGGGGCCTTATCACTTGCCAGAGAGGCTGCGCCCACTTCAGAGATGTTCTCTTTACCTGAAATCTATGTGGATGCTTTGGGGCCTCCTGAAGATGTGACAGAGCCCCTGTCCCCTGAGAAACCGGGCTAACACCCAGGAAATGAGTGGGCAGGGCTGGACAATGGGATGTCTCATTAGGTCTGCGAACTGGGGGCAAGAGTTTGTAGAACAGGGACTTCCCTGGTGGTGCAGTGGTTATGAATCCGCCTGCCAATGCAGGGGACACGGGTTCGAGCTCTGGGCTGGGAAGATCCCACGTGCCGCGGAGCAACTAAGCCCGTGCACCACAACTGCTGAGTCTTGCTCTAGAGCCTGTGAGCCACAACTCCTGAGCCCAAGTGCCACAACTACTGAAGCCTACACACCTAGAGCCCATGCTCCACAACAAGAGAAGCGACCGCAATGAGAAGCCCACATACCACAACGAAGAGCAACCCCTGTTCACCACAACTAGAGAAAGCCCGTGTGCAGCAACTGAGACCCAAAACAGCCAAAATTAATTAATGAATTAATTAAAAATAAAAGAGTTTGTGGAACAGTCTGTGGACCACTGGGAGAGGACAGACCAGCAGGGAAGCTGCCTGGAGGAGGGGGCCTCCAGGCTGAGCAGAGTCTACATCTCTCAGAAGAGAGAGAGGGGCCCACAGGTAGAAGATTCCCAGAATCCCCCCAGAGTAGGCAGTTCAGAGCTAGAGATGAGACATGATGTATGGGAGACAAGGAGGCCCTGAATTCTTGCCCGACCCCTGCTCTCCCCAGGATCTCACAGTCAGGACGCCGCCCTCATCGCGGGCATCCTCGTGCCTCTGCTGCTGCTCCTCCTGGCCATCGCCTGCTGTGCCTGCTGCTGCTGGGCTGCCCGGTTGGACCCCAAGGACAGGTGGAAGATTGGCCCGTCCCTTCCCGACCCCACAGCTCAGGCCATGGGTGGAAGCAAGGTGGCATCTTGTTTCCTTTCAGGGGTGGGGGTGGGCTGGCCTTGTCACACACGTAGGACAGAGGTAACGAGTGATGTAGCTGGCGATTGCCATGGCCTGGAGACACCAGGTCGCCGCCTGCCCTCCTCAGAAGCCTTTGGGGAAGGTGGGGGGGGGGGTTGGTTTCTGAGTCATGCATGAGCAGGGGGCCCCGGGCACCAGGCTAGCAGAAGGCAGGAGCAGCAGGACAGCTCTGGGCAGGCAGGGGAAGAGAGCAGGCCTCAGAAGGGAGAGTGTCATGAAAGCCTGAGCAGTGGTTTAGCAGAGAATGTGCTTTCCGAGAAGAGGAGAGGCGAGGAGGGATTGGGGCTTGAGGGCTGCTGCGGGGAACGTTCCTCGTACAGAGCTTTGTTCCTTTGCAAAACCTCTTCATCCTTCTTGGCTCCTTGGAGCTCACAGCAGCGTGGAGGTTTGGAACAGGGCAGGGGGTGGGAGCAGGAGGATTACCGTTCTCAGTTCCCAGAGGACACAGGCCCAAGGTGACCCAGCTAGTCATGGCATGCACGAAGCCTGTGCCCTATTTTCTGGACTCTTTCTTTTGTCCCATGCGCTCTTCTTAGTTCATGCACTACCCCTTGAGCCCGTCTCCCTCTGTGCTGTGGGGCATCCTCAGATCAGCAGACCCAGTAGCCCCCCCCCACCCTGGGGCATAGAGCCTGGGGTTGGGGAGAAGCCCCTCCCAGGAAGACCAGGACATGTGAACAGATAGTCTGAGGAATGGTAATGAGTGAAGCAGTCACTTTCAGCTTGGGGGGAGACAAGGGTGGGCTTCCTGGAGGTGGTGTCACTTCCAGAAAGATAGGTGAGCTGGAGCTCAGCTGGGATGGTAATAACATGTTGCTGCACCTTGGGGCAGCTCCGCCAGGTAGCTGGTGCTGTGCTGGGTCCATGAATCCCGGGACCAGAATGGTCCTGGCCTTTTTCTCCTGCCCCCAACCAGGGGTCTCCCGCACTGACCCCTCTCCTGTGCCCTCAGGCCAGCGAGAGATGGAACCGCTATGTCCAGGATGAAGCTGCAGGTCTGGGGGGCACTGACCTCCACCCTGGGCTCTGCACTGCCCTGTGGTTCCCTCAGCAGCCACAAGCTTCCCTGGGTGACAGGTAAGTGGGTTCTAAGGGCCAGGGGCTGTGAGGGGACAAGGCTTCCCCTTGGGCTCTGTACCTGACCTGGACCCTACCCGCCCCGCACAGTCTCACACCACGATCCGGAGATTCCCTTCAACCACAGCTTCATCGAGCCACCTTCAGCCGGCTGGGCCTCCGACGACTCCTTCTCTTCTGATCCCGAGTCTGGAGAAGAGGATGAGGGTCCCGCCTACTGCGTGCCACCCCAAGAAGGTAGCCCCCAAACAGCCTACTCAGCCCCCAAGCAGCCCCACTCATCACAACCTCTTCCTTATTCCTTCAGCAAACTTTTATCAAGCTCCCACTCTGTACCCGTCAGGTTTCCTGGCTGTGGGACGCAGTAAAGAACAAGATAGATTCCTGTCCTCCCCAAGCTTATAGTCTGATGGCAGTAATCAGACACGTGTAGGACAGAGTGATCCATGCTTTTGTGGGAGACATGCAAGTCAGGGTTGTAATCCAGCCACATCACGGGGGGCCGGGGCCAGGGAAGATGTCTCGGTGTTCGTGGTATTGGAGTTGAGTCTGGCAGAATCAGTAGGAGGTAGCCCAGGGAAAGTTAGGGAGAGGTGGGGATGACGTTTCGGAAAGAGGGAACAGTGTACACAAAGGCCCAGAGGTAAGAGGGACATGGCCGTGTGGCACTGAAACAGTTTTAGCATAGTTGGAGTGTGGCATCAGTGCAAAGTAGGGGGGTTAGTGGTGACGAAAGAAGGGTAGAAGCAGTAGGGTGTGCCTGAACTCAGGCCCTTCCCCTGAGTCTCTGCATCCTCACCCTCTCCGCTGCCCTGTTTTGGGGGCCTCCGGGAAGATGTTGAGCTGGGTAAGCAGGATGGACTGGGGTGGCCAGTCCAGCTCTGGCCAAACTCTTCTGTCTCCTCTGCCAGGGATGGTCCCTGTGACCCAAGCAGAGTCATCAGAGGCCAGCCTGGCCAGAGGCCCCTTCCCTCCCCCTGAGGACGCTTCCACGCCTTTTGCCATCCCACGCACGTCCAGCCTAGCTCGGGCCAAGCGGCCATCGGTCTCCTTTGCTGAAGGCACCAAGTTTGCACCACAGAGTTGCCGAGGCTCAGGGGAGCTCTCCAGCCCTCTCCGAAAGCCCAAGAGGCTCTCCCGGGGGGCCCAGCCAGGTCCTGAAAGCCAGGAGGCTGAGGAGTCCACAGGCCCAGAGCAAGCAGAAACGGACAGGGCCTCTACTGGTGCCGCCAGCCCCAGGGATTCAGTCACTGGCCGCCGTCGGCTCCCACTTGGTGGCCGGACGGTGGCTGAGCGTGTGGAAGCCATTGAGGGCAGCGTCCAGGAGAGCACAGGCTCTGTGACCACGATCTACATGTTGGCAGGGACACCCCGGGCACCGGAGGGCCCCGTCCGGTCTGTCCTCCGCCGTTTTGGTAGCTTCCAGAAAGGCCAGGGAGAGCCCAAGGTCAAGAGTGCCATCCCCAAGCCTCCACGCCGGGCCCTGAGTCGGAACAAGGGCAGCCCCGGGCTGGCCTCTGGCTCTGCCAATCAGAGCTCCAGCTCAGCCCCAAACGAGGAGCTGACTGGGGCCTTGGAGTCTGCAGGCACCGGGCCAGAGGAAGTGGCCAGGGGGATGGGAGATGGCATCGAGAGCTCAAGGAGGGACCAGGAGCTGGTCCCTGAGGGTGTCCCCCTAGAACAGGATCCCCAGAAGCTGGCTGAAGAGGAAGGGCAGGAGGAGCCCCAGTATGAGAATGTTGTACCCATCTCTGGGCCACCAGAGCCCTGAGGACTTGCGTGAGTGGGAAGACTACGGGTGGGGCGTAGGCATCGGAACTGCCCGGGATCAGGAAAGACATGCTGGAGCCTCTGCGCTTCCACCGGGACATGTTAGAGCTGGAGGCCCGTCGGCTCTGGGCCCTGGCCATGCTCCGGAAGTGGGTCTGGAAGGCCTGGGCAGGGACCCCACAGGATGGGGTCAGGAAGGAAAAAGAGATGGCTACAGGGGCTTTTTCTCTGTTGCCCTGGACTCTGTTTACCCCCCAAAGGCTCTTCTTTCCTTCATTTGCAAAACATTTTTCTGAAATGGGAAACAACCTAAATGTTCGATAATAAAAGATTAGTTAAAGAAATATTCCTTATGAAAGGTTCCCAAACAACCACAATAATCAAGTTGTGTAAGAATATTTAATATGGGAGCATGTTCATGCTATCCTGCTACGTGTATAAAGTCAGTTTTCTTTTTACAAATTTCATTCCTTTTGGCCTCAGAACGCATGTTTAGAATTCTTCCATTTCGCGTTTATTTTGTGACTGTTTTATAGACTTTTTTTTTTAAGATGTATGTGCATAAAAAGATTTCAGGGAAAGGCATCAAATGGCATTTTTCTCTGGGAGATGAGACTGTGGCAGATATTTATTTTCTTAAAGGTTTGCATGACTTGCAAATTTTCTACAGAGAACATTAATTTTACTTTTCTCACTGGGTTGAACTTTTAAAATTATAATAAGCAATGTTTTTTGTTAAAAATAAAAAGTACTAACATTATAGACATGTCTAAAGTAAAAATGAGATTTCCCTTCTCCCCAGAGGATTCCGGGGGAGGGGGGAGGGGCCAGACTTAATTTTCACGGAATGCCTGTTGGTCTAGTTCTGAATTCTTTCCTCACATACTTGTATTGCCCAGTCAGGAAATAAAGAGCAAGCCCCTCTGTCCCAGTGTGCTGAGAATCTCGTGAACAGTTTAGATGCTTCCTTTCAGATGTTTTTCTGTGCGCATGAAAACAAAAGAACGTACTGTTCTGCAATTTGTTTTTTTACTTAACAATATATCCTGGCTATCTTTTGATGTCAGTAAATATAAAACTACCTCTCTTTATAAAAAATGGCTACATGGGATTCCATCACATGGAAATAACACAGGTTATTTAAACCATCCTCTACCAATGGGATGTGGGTTAGTGATTCAGTCATAATTGTTTCAATACAATAAATGATACAGTGGACAACTCAGTCTACATTTCTTTTTGCATTATTGCTAGTTTTTCTGTGGATAAGATTCCTAGAAGTGGAATTGCTGGGTTATGGGGTAAGAACATTAAACAATTGAGTAGTTACTCCAAATGGCCCTCCAAAAAAAGTTGAATGGCTTTGTGTTCTCATAAATTATGTTGGTATCCATTTCCCCGCACCCCATCTGATAGGTTAAAAGTGGTACCTTGTTATTATTTTAGCACACACACACACAATAACTAAAGTAATAACATGTTAAAACTTCTTTAAAAAGTTAAACTCTTTGTACAGATAAAAGTTTTATGTTTTGTTTTGTTTTGTTGGCTGTGCCCTGCAGCTTGTGGGATTGAACCTGGGCCCTCAGCAGTGAAAGCACAGAACCCTAACCACTGAACTGTCAGGGAATTCCCCAGATAACAGTTTTTTGTTTGTGGTTTTTAGCTATCAAAAATGGTATCATTCTTGCACCCAATGTTCATAGCACTATTTACAATAGCCAGGACATGGAAGCAATGTAAGTATCCATCAACAGAGGAATGGATAAAGAAGATGTGGTCAACATATACAATGGAATATTACTCAGCCATAAAAAAGAATAAAATAATGCCATTTGCAGCAACATGGATGGACCTAGAGATTATCATACTAAGTGAAGTCAGACAAAGACAAATATCATATAAGATCACTTATATGTGGAATCTAAAAAAAAGATACAAATAAGCTTATCTACAAAACAGAAATAGACTCACAGACATAAAAAAAAATTATGATTCCCAAAGGGGAGGGAGGGAGGGATAAATTAGGAGGATGGGATTAACATATACACACTATTATATATAAAATGGATAAACAAGGTCCTACTGTATAACACAGGGAACTATATTTAATATCTTGTAATAAACTACAGTGAAAAAGGATACATATGTATATTGGGAATTCCCTGGCAGTCCAGTGGTTGGGGCACAGGTTCAATCCCTGGTTGGAGAACTAGGATCCTTCATGCCGCACTGTGGGGCCAAATATATGTATTTTTAGTGTTTCAAGCATATATATATTTGTGTGTATATATATATATATATATGATTGAATCACTAAAAAATGAAAAAAATAGTATCAGTAAAATGTGGATTTCTATGATTATGCTAAGACTGAGCTTCTTTTCATATCTTTAGCAGTTATTTGTATGCTTCCTATAGATTATTTGGTTATATTCTTTCCCCAGTTTTCAGTTGAGGTGTTCTTTTTCTCATTGATTTATAAGTACTTTTATATCAAGGATATTAATTCCTTGCCCAGTTTGTGATTGGTTATTTATTTATTTATTTATTTATGGCTGCATTGGGTCTTCATTGCTGCGTTCAGGCTTTCTCTACTTGCAGTGAGTGGGGGCTACTGTTCATTGCGGTGGGTGTGCTTCTTATCAAGGTGGCTTCCCTTGTTGCAGAGCACAGACTCTAGGTGTGCAGGTTTCAGTAGCTGTGGCACGCAGACTCTGTAGTTTTAGCACATAGGCTCAGTAGTTGTGGTGCATAGGCTTAGTTGCTCTGCTAGGGAAGCCACTGCACCACCAGCGAAGTCCCTGTAATTGGTCTTTTAGTGCTGTTTATAGTTTCTTTCTTCTTTTTCTCTATAGAAGTTAAAGATTTTAATTTCTTAATTTTTTAAAATATTTATTTGGCTGCGCCAGGTCTTAGTTGTGCCATGCGGGCTCTAGTTCTCTGACCAGGGATGGAACCCAGGCCCCCTGTATTGGGAGCACGGAGTCTTAACCACTGCACCACCAGGGGAGTCCCTAAAATTTTAAATTTAGACAAGTCTTTTTCTTTTTGACTTCCAGGTTTAATGTCATGCATAATGGAAAGATGGAAAGGACTTCTCTACTTTAAAATCAGTGACATAATCTTCTGCATTTTCTTTTAGTACTTTAGTGGTTTTATTTCTTTATGATTTAAGTGAAGTATAGTTGAGGTACAATGTTACATGTTACACATGTACAGTATAGTGAGTCACAAGATTTAAAGGTTATGCTCCATTTATAGTTATTATAAAATATTGGCTATATTCCCTGTGTTGAGCAACATTTCCTTGTAGCTTATTTTATACATAATAATTTATTTCTTTATGATTTCCCAGCAACGCTGGTGTGGGGCCTTTAACACACCTGACAGACTGGAGGAAAAAACCCAAACCCAGGGAGTTCCCTGGTGGTCCAGTGGTTGGGACTTGGTGCTATCACTGCCATGGCCCTGGGTTCAATCCCTGGTCTGGGAACTAAGATCCCACAAGCCACGAGGCACGGCCAGTAAAACAAAACAAAACAAAACAAAACAGAATTTCATTCACATTAGACCTGGATTCAGATCTCAGTTCTGAAATGCTTGTTTTGGGACTTTGGAATCATTCTCCCAGCTTTGAATACTTTGTCCCTAGAGGCTGACACCTTTCACCTTTCACCTCTTCATTTGTTCATGTTTTCTTATCTTTTTTTTAAGATTTATTTATTATTTTATTTATTCATTTTTGGCTGCGTTGGGTCTTTGTTGCTGTGTGTGGGCTTTCTCTAGTTGTGGGAAGCAGGGGCTACTCTTGGTTTCTGTGTGCAGGTTTCTCAGTGCAGTGGCTTCTCCTGTTGCAGAGCATGTGCTCTAGGTGCGCAGGCTTCAGTAGCTGCAGCACGAGGGCTCAGTAGTTGTGGCACGTGGACTTAGATCCCATGCTCTGCGGCATGTGGGATCTTCCCAGACCAGGGATCAAACCCATGTCCCCTGCGCTGGAGGGTGGATTCTTAACCACTGCGCCACCAGGGAAGTCCCTGTTCATGTTTTCATTCAACAAACTCATATTGTGCGTGTGCTTTCTGCTTCTGTATTAAGAGCTGGTTATACGAAACTGAGTAAGACATAGTTTGTGCCCCCAAAGAGTTCATAGTCAATGGGAAAAGGGAGAGACAAACAAATGAACAGTGGACAATCAGTGGACAAAGATAATGGAGAATATCATGAGGAGTAGTTAGGAAAGGCTTCCTGGAGGAGGTGCTGCTCCAGAGGGACTATATTTGAGGGTCAGACAAGAAAACATCACCTGCAGGAACTATAAGCAATTCCATGTGATTGGAGCATCTAGCAGCAGGCAGGTCAGCCAGGGTAGGGGAGGAGGCTGTGTGGGTCAGGTTGGAGAATTTGAACTTCATCCTGCAGGGCACATGGTAAAGAGTTTCTGAAGCATTCTAACAGAGGTCAGATTTACCAAGGTTAGATTTGCATTTCCCATAGCTCGCTGAGACGGAGTGGGGCGGAGAGAGGGATTCGAGTGGCTGAGATTGAAACCTGAATGAACAGCAGTTGGCAGTCCTATAGACATACATGGGCAAATTAGATAAGCACTTAGGAGATACGGATTGTGTGGGTGGGGTGGGATGGAGAGGGAGGATAACAGCAGATACCCAACAAATATTTGCTGAAAGGATGGTTCACCGTGTTTAACTTCAGCAGGTAGTGATGCTATTATCTGAAAAAGGATGGGAGGAACGTTTTGGGGGGAACGGGAGAAAATGAACTATTTTAGAGATGTGTTTGAAACAGTTTAGAAATATGTATGGAACAACTGCCTGGAGACAGACCTCTGGCAGGTGGCTCTAGGAGGGAGGGAAGGAAAGGTTGAAGTCTGTCAAGTGACAGTTGCAACCCTGGGTGAGATTCTTCAGGGTGGGGTAACCGGATAGATAACCAGCCAGGATTCCCCAGGCCCACAAAGTCAGGCGTGGTCTGAGTAAGGTGGCCAGCGGCGAGTTCAAGGCGGCAGGGGGCGCACTCGGACTCAGGGACATGGAGCGGGAGGCTGCTGGGGCTCCCACAGCCCTGGGATGACAAGCCAGCTCCCAGAGCGTGCCCGAGGGACCAAGATGAATCTACGGGAGGCCGAGGGCCCGCCGAGGTTGCGCTAGTGCCTTCGATAGGGGAGAACCTCCAAATGGAGCTGAACCTCCAGAGTCCAGGCTCCATCCCCCTGCCCTGGCGGTTCCTCGGGGCATGTCCAGGTCGGCGATCAGACCAGGAGCCTAGAGCCCTCCCGACCCCACGCGCTTTCCCGGAGACCTGACTTGTGCTGGCAGTTTGACACTGCAGAGGGGGCCCTAACCTGAAGGAGACATCTGGGGAACGGGGAGTAAGGGGGTGGAGGTGGCGCCGGGCAGTGGGAATGGGGTAGTCAACTCCGGCAGGGAGCTGATGACCGGTCTGGATGGAGGTCCCCAAGGGGACCAAGGAGAGCGGGAACGGGGTGGCGGTCAGCGTCTGGATGGGCACCTGAGGAAACAACGTCCTAGGAAACAGACAAGCCCCGAACTCCCACTTGGGGATCCCCGAGGGGCACTTTCTTTCCAGCGACCGGGCAGACGGCACCCAGAAGTGGGGTCGGTGAATCAGGAGGGCAGGGAAGAGGCACACCATGCCTGACCAGAGGTCCGGGGATCCGGAACGTGCAGACAGCGCCTGGATGGGGGTTACAGGGGGCAGGAGAGCGAGGATTCAGGACACAAAGCCGATGGCAGACAGGACGGCAGCGTTGCGTGGGGAAGAGGCAATGCAGGCGGCGACAGAGGGATGACCCACACGAGCCAGAGCATCGGGCGTGGTGCCCGAGGCACGAGAGAAGCTGGGGACTACGAAGCGCGCTGGAGGAGAGCGGAGTGCGGGAGCCAAGCTGGGCGCGCGAGGCGGCCCCGCATGGAGCTAGGGGAAGTCCGGGGGCGCCGGAACGCCGGGCAGAGGACCCAATCCGGGGACAGGGCTTCCGGAGGAGGCTCTGGAGAGGCGATGGGGCAATGCCCCTGGCGGTGCCCGGCCCGACTTTGACTCCAGTTAAAAGCAACAGACCAAAACCCTGCCCGACGCAGCCCCCGGTCCCCCCCCCCAGCTCTCTTGTTTGTCTCTCAGTCCGGCCGGAACCGGCTTCTGCTCGCCGCGGGGCGGGTGGCTGCCGATTGGTTAACGCCTGTTTCCAGCCCCACTCGGCCAATCAGCGTGCGGCACTGTTTTCTTCTTGGGGTCGGAATAAAAGGGCTGGAATAAAAGGGGGGGCAGAAAAGGCGCCGGCCGGGCCCGATACACACCAGGAGGAGCCGGGTGAGCTGGATCCTGGGAGTCTGGGCCCCAGGCTTGGGTGCTGGGGGAGCAGAAGGCGCACGAGTAAGGGCGTAGGGAGAAGCTGTGCGCATTTGAAAGGAGAGAGATTGAATGGATGGGGAGCCGCCGGGAAAGAGATGAATCGAGGAGGGAGCTGAGGGACAGGGGGACGAGGGTCCACTTCCACAGAAACCAGCTAATTGCCGAAGGAAACGGCCCCGGATGGGGGTCGCGCAGGAGGCCCGCGCCGCCGGTTTGAACCGGCTTCGCCTCTCCCATGCGGGGCTCGCGTGGCCGCAGCGCCTAGCGACCTAGACAGCGGCCAATGGCGCGGCAGTTCCTGTGCCGTCGGGCCAATGAGTGGGCCGTGGGCGGGCCGTTCTGGAGCTCCGTGGGCTGATCCTATGGTTGAGGGAGCCCGGCCTGGGGAAGGGTCTCCAGGGCGGGCGGGCGCGGGTGAGGGCCCCAGGGAGTGGCAGCCCTCAGGTATGCCCCTGCCCAGGTATCCGGACCTCAGGCTGCCTCTCCTGCCAGCCCCCAAGCTGCGTCAGTCCTGCTGGGAGCCAGGACGAATTCCACGTCCCTGAGCAGGCGTTAGTCCCTTCGTGTCTCCATGCCTCAGTTTCCCCCCGAGTGAGCCGAGGGAGACGTCTCCCTGTGTGGCCGGGGCGGCTCTCCCAGAGCTGCGGGCAGGCGGACGCACCAGCGGCGGAGAGGGTGGCCCAGGGCCCGGGCAGGGCTGGGGCTTCCCTCCTGCGCGCACTTGCCTCCCGGGCCGCGGAGGGGTGGCAAGCTCTGCGCGCTGCGGCAGCCGCCCGGGTTGGCCACCCCGGCTGGGTAGGCCACCCCGGCTGGGTAGGGCCGGGCGCTGACGCCGAGGTCTGTGCGCAGGTGGCTGCAGAGCCCGAGCCCGAGCCGGGCCGCCGCGCCTCGCCTCGCCTCGCCATGGCGCCCACCCTGGCCACTGCCCATCGGCGCCGCTGGTGGATGGCCTGCACCGCCGTGTTGGAAAACCTCCTCTTCTCGGCAGTCCTCCTGGGCTGGGGTTCGCTGCTCATCATGCTCAAGTCGGAGGGCTTTTACTCCTACCTGTGTACTGAGCCAGGTGAGACGGGTGCTTGGACTCGGGGTGGTTCCTGGCGTGGGGGCTTTGGGAGAGGGCGGATGGTGGTGTAGACCCAGCCAGCAGGACCACCTCGCTGCGCAGCACCTCCTAGTAAGCAAAAGGCCCAAGTGATCCTCAGCTAGCTCTGCAGGGTACACATCATGGTCCCTGTTTTGTGGCTGAAGAAACTGATCAGACATCTTCTGACTTGTCTGAGGCAGCACAGCTGTAGACTGTAATAGATCCAGAACCCCCAAGTCCAGGGTGTTCTTTCCGCCACCAGAACATGACTGGACTCCTCTCCTCCCAGTGCCTGGAACATCACTTGCCTTGCAGTAAACATGTTACTCTCTGACTGTCAGAAAGAGGAACTCCTGACTCAGTGGCTGGGGCGCAGCAAGAGAGAGGAAGTGGCTTGGCCTTCACCCCGTGGAAGGTTCATCTAAAATCTAGATGTTTTTCGGTCAGGCCGTTATGGAGTCTCTAAAGGGCTTGTCAGATACAATTTCTTGTCTATTTTTGCTGCTTTATGATTTTCCAAAGAACATTTCCTCCCGCAGGCTGTGAGAACATCTCAGTGGCCTTTTACCCCCGTTGGGGGGGCGGGGGGGGGGCGGAAGAGAGGCAAGGGGGTTATAGATGGAAATGACACTAGGTCTGTCCTCTCCCTTTGCCACACATTGGAGTAGCTGAATGAAGGCTGAGGATGCTTGTCTACAAGAAATCTAACCCCACCCCTATGGTCACACCCAATGACCTTGTTTGCGGATCCTGATTCCTGAAGGTCAGTGGGGTTCAGCCTAACAGTGGGATCCAAGTGGCTCTCACCCTCTAATCTTCTACTCCCCTTCCTAGGCAACCTTGATAGAAAATGTTTTCCTCTGCTCTCTGTCCCCAGCAGTGACTACCTAATGGTTGAACTCAGCAATGTCTCTCCCCATACCTTTGTCAGCAGCCCCTGCCCAAGTTCCATTGGATCGAGCTAGCCCAAGTCTGACCCCTTGAATCATACCACCGGCATGCCTTTTTTTTACCCCCTAGAGTTCTAATTTTGGGGGAAGAGAAAGCTTTGGACCAACTCATGTTGCCTATAAGCCCAAGTAGAATCCTCCCTGTTTTCCTACTCTGATCTTCCCAGGAAGATTCCTGAGCATTCCAGTCACTTGGGAAGCTTCAGCTGGGAGAGGTTAAGGACAGGAGAAAGGGAGGGGATGCTGAGGCTGCCGGAGAGAGGGCAGAGAGTACATCACTTATAACCTTTAGCCTTTAGCCACTCAGAAATATTTCCTAATAGCCTAAGGGTTCTTGGCAGACCTTTCCCCACATCAGCAAGAAATCTTGGGAGATGGGAGAGTCACTCAGACCTTGTTCCTTGAACAAGCTTTCTGCTTTGCTCGAGAGATGTTAAGAGATTAATGGCTCTGGAAGGGAACAGGTTGGAGTGCTGGCACCTCCTCTCCCTCCCTCTCTTTTCCCTTGTAGATCATGACTCTTCCTACTGGCCTCTGGTGATTTCTTTCAGGCTGCACAGAGGGGTTAAAAAACAGAAAGAAGCATCATCCCCACATGAAGCTTTTTGCATCTGGTCCACACTAGAGGGCTATGGTCGTCAAATTTTTTTTGACCTGCTGTGGTGTCAGAGGGTCAGGTTCTAGGGTTTTTTTCTCCCGCATTGTCCACTGACATAATTTATTTTGTGGTCTTGGCGGCGCTGGGGCTGGTCACTTCATTCCTGCCTCAGCCTTGGCTTCTTCCTTCGTTGAAGTGGGAGGAGCCCCAGAGATTGTGCCGATGCAGTGCTGAGTTGCTGTTTAAGCCCTTGCGAGGCTTGCCTGGTCCCTCCTGTAAATCAGAGTGAAGGTGAAGGGTCAGGCTTGTGGGTTGAACATCAACTTCTTATCCTGTGCTTTTGTTCCTGCCTCCAATTTTGGCTTTTCTGACTGTGGCAAACCTGCTGACCCAGCATCCGCGGCGGGCAGGCCTGCTGATTCCACACAGCTTATCTCTCTGGCCTTCTTGCTCCTTGTTTCTTGGAGTTTGAGTAACCTGTTGCCTTTTGGGGCCAGGAATCCCTGTGTCTTGTCTGGCTGGGAGTGCCTGGAGGATTTGGGGTCAAGATTTCTGCTTCGGCCTAATATCTTCATACTTGGGGGGCAGCTGAATTGCAGAGAAGCAGTTAGGCCATTTATTACCTTTATTGAATTAGGCTTGTGAAAAGCTGACCAGTCTACAGGCTGATTGAAATGCAAATTCATCAGCTTTTTGTTGCTTTTAGGACTGATGTTTGGTTTGTTCTCCAAAGAAAATTTGCCTGAACCTGTTGAAAGGTTCTCTAAGCTCTCTCTCTCTCGGGACTCCAGCCAGAATCCGGCCACAGAAAGGATGTCAGTGTCGGGTTCCAGCGTGGTGAGGTGGGAGAAAGAAAGAGCTGGGTTTTCCATTTCCCCTCAGCTATTTATCCCTGTCCCCCGGAAAGTCAGGATGGATGATAGGGGCTGGGGACCTGGGGCTGGCACTTACTTGACTTTGCCTTCCCAGGCCCCCTGGAGCGGACAGGGTTCCCAGCCTCGGCTTTCCCAGAACTGTGTCCTTTTGGCCCCTGGATGGCCGCTGTTACCATGCACGTCCAACCTCTTTCTTAATTTTCTCTGTCACTTTGGCAGGATCAGCTCAGGGGGCTGGTGCACCCTGTGGAAGTTTAATCTCTTCTTTCATCTGACCTATACATTCATTAAACATTTTCTGAGCTGCTGTGCTGGGCGCAGAGCAATCCAGGCCCTCAGGGAGTCTGCAGTCTGCCAGCATCAAAGAGTCATACACAGACCTACGTGGCTCCAAATGGTGGTCGTGGTCGGACCCCAACAGAGAGCAGGGGTGAGAGCCACCGTAGGGACCTGGTTCAGCTTGGGTGGGGGTGCTCTCTGATGTTTAGGCAGAAACGTGGAAGGCCAGAGGGACGAGTCAGGAGAGGAGGGGGCAGTGAGCCCCTGGGGCAGGCTGTGTGCTGAAAGAGACAAGAGAAAGGACAGGCAGGCAGGAGATGACTGGAGAGATGGGAAGGGGCCGGGGCCAGGGCCTGCCGGGGTCTTGGGGAGATTGGATTTTATTCTGGAGCAGAAAGAAGCTCCTGAGGCAGAAGAGAAGGTCAGAGTCACCTATTGGCCTCTTATGAATTGTTGAGGGTTTGCCGCATGCCGGGTGCGGGGTGGGGTGGGGGCCCTGAAGGTGGGAGACGTGGCTTCTGCCCGAGGAAGCCACCGTACGGCCCAGCCATGGACCCCCAAGCAGACCCCAGTTCTGTGCTCTTGACCAACGCAGTTACTCTGCTTGTGGTGGCCAGGGGGCTGTGTGTCCCCTCACTGAAACAAAGCAGGAAGCTGGCCCCCGGGACCCTGAGAAAGCAGGGCCAGGCCTGGTCCCCATCAGCCCCGGCCGAGGCTGCAGATGTGGACAGGAGACCGTTCTTGCCACTTCATGGCCCTCCCTTTTTATGGTCTCCTCCCACCGCCAAAGGCCACTCACTGGTGGTAGCTTTTGAAAACCCATTCTTTCGTGTGTGTGTGTGTGTGTGTGTGTGTGTGTCCCCGTCCCCGCACTGTGCGGCATGTGGGATCTTAGTCCCTAACCAGGGATCCAACCCGTGCCCTGTGCCGTGAAAGCATGGAGTCCTAGACCACTAGATCTCCAGGGAAGTCCCCTCATCCTTTCACTTTTATTGCTGTCAGTAGGACTGTTTTCACTATCCCCCTCAGTTTTTTGGATTTTCTTTTTTTTTTTTAATTCTGTACTTGGGGAGGGAGGCTGGGGCCTCCAGCCTCGAGACGTGTCACAGAGGAGCTGGTGCCCTCCGCCCTCCCTGCCAACCCTGCCCTCCTCCTTCCCATGACCTAATTTCCCTCCTGCACATCCAGTGCCCTGTCTGGCTTCTTGGTGGTGTCCCATTAAGGTCCTGTCCAGCTTGGTTGGCTTTCAGGGACCTCGTGGGAGCATCTTGGGGGCAGTCCCATTCTCACTAGGTGACATTAAGGGCCGCCTGGCACTCCCCCTGACACTGACAGCCTTGTGGGTCTTTATTCTCTCAGCATTTTCTCTCTGAAATGCCTCTCACGCAGGTGGTACAGCATCAGCACAGCCAGAAGGTTAAAAGCAGGAGCTTTGAGGTCCGACAGCTTGCTTTCAAGTCTGACTTCCCCATGTACTGTCTATGAGACTGTGGGGAAGTGGCTTACCTGCTCTGACACTCCTGGTATCCAGATGTGGAATACGGGGTGGGTGGGATGGCACTCAGTGACACAGGAGTCAGTAGCACGGAACGCAGCAGCCAGCACAGGCCGGCACTCTGTGCCCACAGCCCAGGGGCTAGGCCCTGGCCTGCCCCGCACGGTCCGCTCACTGTCTGCGTCCTGCCTCAGGTCTGCCGTGTCTGAGGCTGACCTCTCGCCTACATACCCCCTGCCAGACTTAGATGCTGCTTCCTGTTGCCGGATAGACGAGGGATTTGAGAGAGCCAGCAGATCCCGGGCAGGGGGGCCATCAGCAGGGGGTCCAGGGGCCTGCTCTCTTGAGGGGGCGCTGCTTAGGTTTGGAGGGGCCTCCAGCCAGGGGTCCTTTGCTCCCTCAAGCATCATACGGGCAGCTGTCCGGGTTTGTTTCCCTGGGGTCAGGGGAGCCCCTTCTTGATCCAGGGAGGTCAGGGGAGCCTCCCAGGGCCGCAGCACCCTCTTTTCTCCCTCTCTTTCTCTGTGAAGATGTTGTGTGTGAGGCTGTGAGTGGGGCCGAACAGGGCAGGCATTGTTCTCCCTTCCCTGCCCCGGGTCTCCTCCTAAGCAGCCTTACGCCTGTTCTCTGCACACTGGACACGCCAGGTCCCTGCCTGTCTTCTTTTTTTTTTTTTTTTTTTGGCACACGGGCTTAGTTGCTCCACGGCATGTGGGATCTTCCTGGAGCTGGGATTGAACCCATGACCTCTGCATTGGCAGGCGGATTCTTAACCACTGCGCCACCTAGGAAGCCCCCCTGCCTGTCTTCTTGGTTCACCTTCCCCGGCTGGGCCGGGCCGGGCCGCGTCTGTAATAAACAGGTGCAGGTGAGGCACAGAGCAGGCTGTGCCGGGGTGAGGGCTGAGCTCCAGGCCGGGAGCCGAGGGGCACCCCAGGGGCTTGGCACTTCCTGGGTGTTTATCTGTTAGTGTCTCTCCGGCCCACAGTGGTCCCGGTGGGGAGCAGAGCGACAGGAGCAGCCTGGATGTGACTGTTTGGGCATCTGCTGGATCTGTGATTATGCGTGTGGGCTGTTTACTGCCAACAAAGCTTCGGGCTCATGGAAGGTTTAGTTCCCGCTGGGGCAGGGGGCACTCACGTTGCTCCCTGGGCCAACGAGAGGCCGCCTGGCCTCCCCCCCACCGCCCCCACCCCTGGCTCCTCTGTTGCCGGACATCACCGCCCAGAGCTAGGAGGGCAGAGGGCCAGGTGGCCCCGTTGGCAGGGATTTAAGATGAGGCTGGTGGCCCAAAGTGTAAGGTCTGCTCCTGTTGCGACAGCTCTGGGGTGAAGGATGGGCGGGACAGAGTCCCTTCCCTCCACTCTGACTTCTTTCCCCCTGTGCCCCCGTCTGGTTACAGGGTGACCAGATCTCTAAACAATTCAAGATGTTTTTGTTCCCATCTTCACTTAGAGCAAATCAGGGAGCCTGCCTCATGTATGTTGCCTTGGGATTTCATCTTCTCTCTCTCGGGGAGTACAGTCATGGATTTAGGTCCAGCTGTGGTTCCTCTCTGGGAGAACTGGGAGCAGGGCACCCTGGTGCCTCTACTCAGAGATGGTGCTGTCTCACTCCCTCCTCTCCCCATCTGGCTCCCTGCTTGTAGACCCCGCAGCACCGCCAGCCCTGAGTGATTTTGTGTCCTCTAGCGCCGTAACAGCCTCCAGACCCCACGTGGCCACAGTCGGGTCTCACAAGCCAGCAATCCTGGACCCCGGGGTGCCCCCTCCCCCACCCACTCTGTGGCACCTGTGCTGGTTTGCTCACAGCTGCACACCAACCTGGAGGTGGCCGTTGCTTCGCGGAGACCCTGTCCTCCCGCTTCACATTCAGTTCCTGTTGCTGCCGGCAGAGCTGACACCTGAAACCAGTGCCGACCTGGGAAGCAGCTCTGCTTTTCCGGAAGCAGCCCCACGGTGGACCAGCAGCTCAGGCCCGCTGGCTCAGGCAGTGTGTGTGACAGTTCTGAGCCGGATCTTAATGGGCTCGGTTGACCCTGTTTGTGGTGTGTTTTGACTGCCGGCGTGGTGGGGCATCTTTTGGAAAGCGGAGAGAAAGTGACGGGGATTGGAGGGGGGTGGGAACCTGACTTGTTAGGTTTTGTTTCTTTGGCTTCAGGAGGTTGACATTGTGACTGTAATCTCCTTCGATCCCCTCTGTCTTCGAGTTGGTTCCATGTGTCCTGTTTCATTGCTTCTCTCTTGATCCTTTTGGTCAACGTGATCTGATACCGCTGTTTTCATTCATTCAGTAAACAACTGCTGTGCACCCGGACCAAGGGGAGGTGGTGGGGACACAGGTGGCTAGAACACAGTCCCTGTCCTTCAGGGCCCCCGGCCCAGTGGGAGATGACATGGATTCGTGCTGTGGATGAATGATCAGTTATGGAATTCTGCTCCCAGTTACTGCATCCGGCTCTGCGGCCAGCCAGTTGCACCGTTACCCGCATTCCGAGCCACCAGTAGGAGGGGGAGGAAGAGGAGGAGTAATAACAACTTTTAGCAGTTGTTGATTAAACACTTTCTGTGTCTATGTGAGCTCTAGAATGTTATCTGGATCTTCTCTTTTATATTCCCCCAAACTCTAGAGAGGTAGGTACTTATACCCATTTTACAGATAAAGAAGCTGAGGTAGAGGTGAAGTCGCTTCTCCAAGGCTATACAAATAGGAAGTAGAAGAACCAAAATTGGAACCCAGAGGCCAGGTTCCAGCACCCCATCTTCAACGTGCCCCCCACAGGGCTTGTTGGTCAGAGGTTGGCATATAGCATGATTCACCCAAAGTGCATCTTTTCCCATGACCTTGGGTCACCCCCGAGAGAGGCCTGGGCAGGCCTTGCAGACCTCAGCTTTACAGCCCTGGCGCCAGAGGGCTGCACTCAGGAGGCATGCAGTTATCTGAAGAGAGGTATTTCCTTGAGTCTCCCAGCGTGACCTCGCCTCTAATCAGAGGCTGCTCCTCTCTCTGCAGGATTAGTCAGCATCTCTTAACTAGCAGTCCCCGAGAGGAGAGCGTTCCTCAGCTACGTGCCGGCCTGTCCTCCACCCTCCCGCCCTCCGCTGCCGCAGCACTTTTTCCTCCGTCTTTTCGTTGTCTTGGTGCTGGGTGGACTTTGGAGGGGATCATTAAGGACTGGAATTACAGCACAGGCGTGGCCACAGGGGACAGTGACATCATGACCCCAGGGAGAAAAAGACAAAAGGTGCACTTCAGCAAGTGAAAGCAAATTACTTGGGACTTTTTTTTTTAAACAAAAACCAAAAACACCTTTCCCAGGGGTTCCATGACACAGTATATGTGGTGGTTGATGCTGTGAGCACATTGCGGAGGGTTTAGCACAGGGGCTGTGTTTGAGAAATCTGTCGTACTGGGCAGCAAAGGAGGCCCATTCACCCTGCCCCTCTGCTGACCCAGGGCAGTGCAGTGAGACCAGTAGCCCGTCTTTCCCAAGTGGTCTAGGGTCGGCCTCCTGTATACTGGCCGCAGACTTTTTCCGTGAGCGGAGCTGCAGAGAAGGTTCTCTCCAGCCTAGGGTCCCACCCACAGCCCATGCTGGGTGCCAAGGCCTGCTGTTCTAGGTGTCGGTTACCCCAGAGTGGGAACCCCAACCTGGGGCTCGTGGGTGCTGCAAGGGGCACCTGAAGGCCCTGAAACTGTGGGTGAGACTTTGTGTGCATTTTCTAAGAAGCAGAAGCAGAGCTTTCTTTATTTGATTCTCCAAAGCATCTGTGACCCCCCACCCCCAACAAAAGTTAAGAATCTCTGCATTATCGCTTCAGGGAGCTTGGGCCAGGTGGACATCCCAGCCTGCTGGGGGGTAGCTGGAGCCCTCAAGGGGCCCAGTGCCAGCCCTGGCATTCCCAGGGGGCTGACTCTGGGTGGGCACCTGCCCCTCTGATCTTTGAGGATCCCTGCCACGACCCTGTGATCAGGTTTCCCTTCCTCTGCACACAGAAAATGTCACCAACAGCACAGTGGGGGCCACGGCAGAGCCAGAACACGAGGAGATGAGCCGGATGAATGGCTGGCTCAGCTGCAAGGCCCAGGATGAGATACTAAACTTGGCCTTCACTGTGGGCTCCTTCCTGCTCAGTGCCATCACCCTGCCCCTGGGCATCGTCATGGACAAGTATGGCCCGAGGAAGCTCAGGCTGCTGGGCAGGTCAGTTCTGGGGGTAGGGGCGGGCAGGTGGGACCCCTGTGCTGAGACTCCCCACTGTAGGGAATCCTGGTTACCTGCTATTAGATGTACTGTGGAGCTCCCAAAAAAATGTCTACCCAGGATGGGGATCTTGCCTCATCTACCACCAAATCAGTAGCTGCTGTGATCCTTGCATTGTGCCTGTCTGCATAAAAAAGTCACAGGGCTCAGGCCTACCTGGGAGGGCCTGGAATTGCTTGTCATTAAGAACGCTGGTTTCCAGTCTTTCTGATCTTACATCCCCATGGGGAAAAAAGATTATGAATACATACCTCTAATAGAAGCACATGTAATTGTCAATAATATACACTTATGTCATTCTTAATGTTTTATGTGCTTTATTTTATTTTTTTCTTCCAGTTTTATTGAGATATAATTGATGTACAGCCCTGTATAAGACTGAGGTACAGCAAAATCATCAGACTTACATACATCATGAAGTGATGGCCACTAGGGCAAGTCCATCATCTCATATAGTGTTTTATGTGCTTTATGATGCATGTACAAAAAGTAGCAATTAAAGTGGCCAAGATTGAAAATTATAAAAGAGAAAACTGTAAAATTTCCAAAATTCTAAAATTGTAACATAGTATTTCCCTACCCCTGGCACCTTAGTGGGTCACCCGATGCACCTCCCGGGGTGTGTTCTGGGCTATACGCCTCCAGATTGCCAGTCCCAGGGCCAGTCCACCAAGCCGCCGGTCCTCCCCGGCCAGGGTCCTCCCCGAGCCAGTCCCACTGGGGATGAGCATCGTGCAGGGCACTGGTTGGCAATGAGCGAGGCCTGTAGCCTTGAAGGGAATGAGTGGGGGATCCGTTTCATTCATTCTTTGGAGCTCAAGAGGACTTGGTCCCCAGCTTGGAGCCACGTATAGGGGATTTGGAAGCTGCCCTTCATCGCCCCTTGCCCGGTGGGGTGGCGGGGTTCTGTCCATCCCCCAGCTGAGCGGGCACGGGAGCCTGGGGAATGGACTGTGTCCTCTCTCGCTTCACAGCCTTGGCGCCCTCTCCAGTCTGGGGGATGGAGGGGGCAGTGCGGCGAGGCGTTTACTAGATCTGGCTTTGGGGCTTGAATTCCAGCTTAGCCACCTGCTAGCTAGGAGACCTTGGAGAATGTAGTTTTTGTTTTTGTGTTTGTTTCTTCCTGAGTATTTGAATACCTGTTTTTTGGTTTTTTAAGTTTTTTATTTTATTTTATTTTATTTTGAACACTTGTTTTTTAAAAAATTTATTTTAATTGAAGTATAGTTCATTTACAACGTTGTGCTAATTTCTACTGTACAGCAGAGTGATTCTGTTATACATGTATAGACACTTTTTCATATTCTTTTCCATTATGGTGTATCACAGAATATTGAATAGAGTTCCCTGTGCTCTACAGTAGGACCTTGTTTTGGTTTTGTTTTTTAAGTTTTATTTTTCTTATCAGTAAATTGGAGCCGATTATACTCCTTAGAATTGTTAAACAAAAGAATGTGTGTGAATTTTCTGAAAGCATCTGACACATAGCAAATACCCCCAAATAAGCAATATGAACAATAACAATAATAACAGTGTACTATTTCTGTTTCTTTTCAGTGCCTGCTTTGCTGTCTCCTGCTTGCTGATCGCATATGGAGCAAGTAACCCAAACTGTAAGTAAGCTTTTCTTCTACCCTTTTGTCAGGGACTGGGGAGAGAGTGCCCAGAGGTGCTCTAGGAAGCTGGGCCAGGTCTGGTGCTCACTGCTCAAGTTAGAGGGACACCTGTTAGGCCATTACCCAGTTTCAGAGAGCTCCCTGAAGCTCACAGATGGGTGGCTGGATAACCAAATAATGGCCCCAGATAGGGACCTGAGAGAAGCTCCCAGGGGGTGAGAAACACCCATCTCACTGCCAAGCCAGGCCAATCCCCGATGGCCTCATTGATGCCAATTTCAGAACCAGGCCAACTGCAGGGGTGTATGCAGGGGTCGTGGGCTTGGCTGATACTACAGGGACTTTTAGAACAAACACCAAAATAGGACTTGAGTTTCACCAAAATCTTATCCGGGCTCATCTCCTGATTCTTGGGTACCTGTATTTTTGGTTTCAGTGAAGCAGCTTCTCTAGGCCTCTCCCTTGCTGCTAAGGTTAGTGGAGAAAGGAGGACGGGGATGCACCTTTTGCAAGAGCCCAAGCTCCATAAAATAGGCAAGAGGAGGATGAGGCAGAGGCTGGGCCAGGTCCCCAGGTGTCCGGCATTAACGCCTGATGGCTGGTCACTCAGCTGCGTATGTTCAGAGCCGGCTCCTTGCCAGGCGCTGGGTCAGGCCCCAGCCTCCCTGAAGCTCAGCGTGGCTCCCTGCTTATGAGCTCCCTGCTTCCTTCCAGCCCTCTCCGTGCTCATCTTCATCGCCCTGGCTCTGAATGGCTTTGGTGGGATGTGCATGACTTTCACCTCGTTAACAGTAAGTACTGGTTTTTTTAAAGAGGATCTCCAGTTCAGTCACCTTCTTGTGAATCTGAGGCAGCTTTTATTGGCTTCGATTTCCTTGCTCTCCATTCGCCTGCATCTGCCAGGGTATCCCAAGCAGCAGAGGGTTGCTGGTGGTGAAGTTGTGGCAGCAAAGCCAGTTTTGGCCTCCCAAACTGGAGAGGTCCTGCAGGCCGACTTAAAGACTCTCAGAGCGGCCCGTCCCCTGCCTCCTGACCTTGACTTAGGTGCCGAGGAAACCAGCTCACTAGTCATGTACCCAGAGAAGGCAGGGCCAGGGAGGAAAAACAAACTACTTTCTTTTCTTTTCTCTGGCAGCTCTGGCTAACAGTGCAACCTGAAAACAAACCTCTCTTGGAGTCACCCTGCCTGTAACCATTGCTTTGTTCAGCACTGAGTGAAAAACTCCGGGAAACACACAGGCTGCTTCTCTGCTTGGTTTTGTAAATGCCAGGGCACAGGGAGCCTTCCGGGCAGGGAGAGCCTTCTCGGGATGCTGAGTTTCCTCTATGGTAGCACCAGAATGCCACAAAATGTGCTTCTTTTGGAAGTGGGAGAGGCTGCAGGAAGGTCCGGGTTGAAAGAAAGTCAAAGAAGAAGGAAGAAGGGAGCTGTCAGCAGGCTCACCTGGTCGGACAGCTGTGCCTTTCAGAGCTGGCCGTTGGGAAAGAAGTGAGAACGCTAGGCTTGCAGAGAGAGTTCTCTGTCCCACAGGAAGGTCTGGCCTCCCTCAGTTTCCCCTTGAGAAAGTTTTCGTGACCAGTACCTCCCATCCCTGTTTATTTGCAGTGCATTCACTTCTGCTTTCTCTTTCCACTAATGAGTCAGGAGTCATGCTGTTGAAGGGCCCTCGTTTAGCTTTGGGGGAGCCCTGGAGGCTTGCTAGTCTTCTTGTAAGGAGCTTGAAGAGGTACTGACATCTCTGTGACCCCTTGCCTGCAGGCTGTGAGCCAGAGGCCAGGCCGGGCTCAGTGCCTCTTCTGCTCACCCTTCCTGTGTTTTGCCTTAACTTTGCCCTGGTGGGAAGGATGAACTGCCTGGGTCTGGGTCCGTGGAAATGGAACACTCGGTGGAGTCTGTGTCAGGTGAAGGAGGCTCGGCCCAGGACCACACATATGGTGTCCTCGGGGAGTAGGGGACACACACATAGCTGGAAACTCTGGATGCCTTGCCGCTGGTGGCGTGAAGGAGATTGACTTTGTATTCTTTCATGCATTTTTATTTTTTTAACCAGGTAGATTTATAAAAAATGGATATATCTCCCTCCCTTTCAAATTCCCAGGGGAAGAGAAATGTTGAAACTCTAAGAAATATGGTAGAATTGTCAAACGTACACAGATTCCACTAAGTTGTATAAATTGAGACGCAGGAGCCGCGGTTCTTTGTGCTTTGACAGCATGAACGTGACCAACTGTTTCATCAAAGTGAAAAATAAAAATCTGGCATCACCCTCATTATTTGAGCCACACTCTGCCTAGGTCATGGCAGTTCTGAATTTCAGGATAAAAGAAAGAGATGGTCCTTGAGGAGCTTATGCTCTGAAATGGAGAAAGATGCTTTATTGTAATAAAGCCTAAGACAAATAGATTAAAAACCACCACACCATGAGTCCCCCTTAAGAAAGTCTTTAAAATGAGTTCGTAGTTTTTGTCCAGGAAACCTTTAGGGGAGGCTAGTAGGTCATAAGAATTCTTTTTTCCTTATGATTATAAAACAAAAAAGTTTTATTTTAAAAAGTCAGTATTTTAGAAATGTAAAATGTGGACTGTAAAATCCTGTAAGCCTAATGACTTCATAAGTTTAGAATGACTCTTCGGTATTTAAAAAAAAAAATCTGCATGTACTAATGTAAAAGAAGTACTGTTACAACTTGCCTTTTTCACTTCACAATGTATCTTTTATGTCTTTTCCTGCCAGTCCCTAGAAATCTACCTTATTATTTTAAACTCTAGAGACTGGCCTCATTACTAAGCAGTTCCATGTGATTCTGTCACATACAAGTGCCATAATTTATGTAGCCGGCTTCCTGCTAATGGACTTTTGGGTTGGTTTCCAATTTTTCTGATTTATGATGCTGCCGAAGTGAACATCCCTGTACGTGTATTTCTGTAAAATAAATTCCTGAAAGTGGGATTGCTGGGCCCCAGCCTCAGCATGTTTTAAATTTTAATATAGACTGTTAAATGGCCTTCCCAAAAGGTTATACACAGATGCGAGCCTTCTAGCATGTCTGAGAGGTTTTCCTCCACACCCCTTCCAATACCCTGTCATCAATCCTATAAACATTAGCCAGTCTAATCGAGTGAAAAATGATATACTATGCTTTAAATTTTTTTTCTTTGTTAGGGAGATAGAGCATCTTTTCACCTCTTTTTTGTGATCACTTGTATTTCTCCTGTGATTGTTTCTTTGTGTCATTTATCTTTTTCTACAGGCTGTTTCTTTTTTTTGGGGGGGGGAGGTGTTTTGTAAGTGCTCTTTCATATACAGAAAAATTAGTTGTCTTCCTGAGTGAGCAAGGGGTCTCACCCTAGATATCTTAGGCCTCTAAGTGGTCCGTGAATAAGTTTCAGGAGGGCTGGGCACTCCCTTGAGATTCTCAGCAAGCAAATTTTGTGTGTGTGTGTGCGCACACGTGCACACATGCGCCATGCAGGTGCACTTTTCTAGGGGAGAGTCTGTTGCTTTCATCAGCCTCTAGCAGGTCTTGTGTGAAGCCAAACGCACTGCAGCAGGAGTGTTCCTGTTAGCTCCTGGCTCTCCCACAGGGAGGTTAGGGCTGCACAGGGCAGATAGTAACCAGGCAAGAAAACCATCTGATCATCACCTGAAGCGTTTGGTTAGCAAGAATCTGCTTAAGGGAAGCTGGTGGCTTGTCCTCTAAGTTCCCCATTCTTGGCTCTAGAGCAGAGGTCAGCAGACTGCTGCCCCCAGGCCACATCCAGACCACTGTTTCTGTAAACAGCGTTTTACTGGCACAGAGCCGCTCCCACTTGTTTCTTTCGTGCTGTGGCCGCAGAGTGAAGTTGTACAGAGACCACATGGCCTGCAGAACCTAAAATACTCCCTCTCTGGCCCTTTACAGAAAAAGTCTGACAACCAAGCTTCTTGGCGACACCAAGAAGCTAGTTCAATCACAATTCCCTGTCGGAAGGCAGGGGCCGACACCCACCCCCAGCCCCCTGGTAGTTCCATGGCTCGACTCCCCAAGCACTTTTTATGTCATGCGTTCCCACCTCCACACGGCCCCTGGCCTGAGGGACCTCCTTGGGCATTCCTCTGTCCCGTGAGGCCTCAGATAAGGAGCCTTTCCAGAACAGACCCCGAAAGGGGAATGAGAAGCCGATCAGCGAGGGCAGGGCTGGAGTTCTTGGGCAATGTTCTTGGGCTGGTCGAGGCTTCTGCTGAGCAGAGCTGAATCTCGTTCTGACACAGCCCAGGCCTTTAAAAAAAGCAGAACTGTCAGGATTGGTTCCCAGAGACGCCGAGCTAGCAGCACAACGGTATTTTCTGTTCAGGTCTTCAACCCGTGGTCTAATCTGGGGGACAAAGGAGTCTTCAGGGTCGCCTTTAGGAACTCCCTAAATCAAATCTCCCACAACAGCTCTGGGGCCGTGGATAATCACTCCGTGATAACCTGGGAATCTGGGGGGAATGTGTTGCCAGGGAAATCTTAACTGGGGGACTTTCTGAGTCCCAAGGGGTTTTGTGTTGCATGGGCTGTGGTGTAAATAAAGATGACCGGGGACTGTGAACCGCTACTCCCATTGGTGGAGAGGGGGCCCCACGTTGGCAGAATGCCCTTTCCCCACAGGCCTGTAGACGTCCCTGCAGAGACCGAGAGGTGTGTACTCACAGGTGATCCTGCCCCCTAGAGCGGAGATTGGATCCCATGCCAGGTGGGCTGCCTCATGGCTAGCACTGACTTCCCCAGGTCCCTGCTGCAGAGGGCCCCGGGCGATGAGACGCCCTCGGAGGAGCAGGGTGCGGTCACTGGTGGTGCAGGGCACACCCCGCGGTGCCGAGCCTCAGCCTCCCCCCTTGGACATCTGGACAGCACAATCTGGTCTGTTTGCTCAATGCCTTGCATTTGTATAAGTCTTTAACGCGCTTCATCGGCTTGAGGAAAACACCGGCCGGTGGCCTTGAGGAAAACACCGGCCGGTGGCCGTGGTGGCGTCTCTGAGCCGCCACCCGACAATCCGGGGCCGGGGTTGCTTAGAGATGGGAGCAGATGCTGCCAACACTGTGGATACGTCTTTTCCACTTCATTACTCTGACCCCTGTCGGTGTGGGCGAGCCGGGGAGTTCTGAGCCGAAACCCTCCCAGAAAAGTGATGACAAAGTGTTGCCAGGCTCCTTGATGAAGCATTTCTCTGTGGGCTTTTCCTATTTGATTCACTGAAGTCTGGCTTTGAACTCGAGGAAGAAATGATCCCATGAGAGTTGGGATCTGGGTTTGAAGAGAAATAAACATCCCGCTTCAAACACCTAAGAGAAGGGGAGGGAGAGGATTCAGGGAACAGCGGTGAGGCAGATCTGCTCCCCCTCCCCCACCGGGGGGGGGGGGTTGTGTGGGAGTTTAGCATTCCTGCTCCACTGACCCATTTCTACAGCCAGGAGAGGGTCCCCACAGCATCCCACGTGCCCCAGGTGCGCGGGAGTCTCCCGGTGCCTGGGAGCCAGCTCTGCCTCTGGGTTTCTGTTCTGTGCCTTGAGAACCCGAAGCAGTCACCTGTTCAGCACGGGCCTGGGAAAAATTCACCCATCAGAGGGTTCTGCCTCACGAAGTTCCCCCAGCACGTGACTCGTTCAGGGGTGGACAGAACGTTTAGTGGGGTCATCGGCAGGGCTGGACCTGGCTGGGAAAGCGGACGAGGTGGCTGGGGGAGTGGCCTCTCCTCCCCACCCCTTCAGCAGTGAAGCGGAAAGGTGACCACAAGGACCTTCTCCTGGCAGTGTGCGCTTGGAGCTGCCAGTTGTGAAGGGTTAGAAAAGAACCCAGCTTTGCTGAGTCCACTTGTCCAGACTGGTACCTGGATCCCAGCCTATTCAGGTTGCCCAGAGCTCTGGGTGTGTACTGCAGCCACCTGAGGACAAGGCTCAGGAAGGGGCCTGAGGGCCAGAATACCAGCCCCTCCCCCACCCCGGGCGGCACGTGGCATCTCCCCGAGGGCCAGGGTGAGCCCCCAGCTGGTGGGCTCGGGAGATCACTGATTTGGAAAGTCGGTGCTAGGTGGCTACGCAGTG
This sequence comes from Hippopotamus amphibius kiboko, assembly GCF_030028045.1. Lineage (NCBI taxonomy): Eukaryota > Metazoa > Chordata > Mammalia > Artiodactyla > Hippopotamidae > Hippopotamus > Hippopotamus amphibius. The sequence continues at coordinate 13,407,768 of NC_080202.1, forward strand.
GCTCTTCTGTCCCTGCCTACCAGCAAGTCCCAGGCCTGACTTGGGGGCCCCTGGGAAGAGAGACATCTTAAAGAGGGTCCTCCAAGGAGGACAGCCCATCCTCCCTGTGCTGGAGCCCAGGCTTCTGGTGATTCTTGTCCAGTAGCCGCGCTCTGTGGCCAGCACTCCAGGGGAGGGGCCGTCTGCAGCTGCTGTTTTCCCCTCTGGGAAGGTCACACAGCCGGAGCCTGTTTACAGTGCAGCGCAGGGGCTGAGAGAGTGAGTCACCACCAGCTCACGTGGGGATGGCATCCCTGTGTGAGCCCGGCCAGCACGGAGGGCGGGTTCTGCCTAGCTGAGCCCCCTCCAGCCCCAGTCCTCCCCGAGGCAGCAGGGGTGGTGGTGGGACGCGCCCCCCACCTGTGAGTGCAGTTGGGAACCCAAGGTCAGGAAGCCACCCCTGCTGAGTGTTTTCCCCCGCATCTGTCATTGCAGCTCCACTACAGCTTCCTGCTTGGCCACAGACCTGGTTCTTCCACCTCCACCTGGCACCCCCAGCCAGCACTAGGGCTCTCTGCTCAGTACTCCGCCACCACCCACTCCATCACCAGGGCTTCTGAGTGGCCATTATGTGCAGCTGAGGTCGGGCAAGGCAGAAGGAGAGAGGGAGGGAAAGAGAGAGGGAGGGAAAGAGGGAGGGAGGGAGGGGGATGTGGATACCCGTCAGGGAGGAGACTCAGACAAGAAAATGAAACAGGAGAGAGTCCACAGCCAAATGCAAGTCCACCTGACAGCGTGGCCCTGGACTGTGGGGAGGTCGGCCAGAGAAGGTCAAGGGGAGAGAAGGCGGCAGGTAGGTCTAAAAGGAGCATTGGAAAGGACCATGAGAAGTCTCTAGTGGGGAGAGCAAACAGAATGCTTAATAAGGAACACAGAGAGGTATGAGAGGTCCCCCAAATCAAGTATGTACCCTTCAGGGGCCATGTGAGTTTTCCAAGAGACAGAGTAGCCCAGTGGCTAGGCACTTAAGCTTGATCTACTTTGAATCCCAAGTTTGACCCTTACCAGCTTGGGGGAGTCCCTTGACTTTTCTACTACTAAAGTTTGGTACCATTAAGAGAGGGTAATAAGGGATACCTACCTGGTAAGGATGTTTTGAGGATTTTTAGGATAATAGTTGCTGTTACAATAATAATGGTATTATCTTATCTAATATATTAGCATAACTATGTTACATTATTATATAACTTAATAATAAGGAAAAATCCTCTGATCAAGCAGCTGCTGGCCACAGCAAATGGGGTAAATTTCCTCTGGCAGGTGTGACAGCTTTGGGAGGAAGGGAAGGAAGTAGCTTAAGGGATAAAACACAATTAGTATTAACATTTGAAAAATAATTAATGCCCCTGGGAAACCTTCTAGTATCCTGTGCTTGCTATTTTGTGACCACACATTGACTACTGCCAGAATGTTTATGCTTTGGGTTTCACTGGTCAAGGTCATCCTTGATATTGTTTTCAGAGAGATTTCATCTGACACAAATGTTAGGTAGTCCCTAAAAGCTGCAACAGACTTTGACTGCCTATTTAAACACATATTGGTCAAAAAAAACAAAACAAAACCCACCTTTAAGAAGTTAAAGGACAAACTAGGAAAACATACCTATAGTATATGGATAAACTGTGAGGGTCTTTAATATATAAAGAGCCTATACCAAATCAGTATGAACAAATTAACATCCTCATAGGAAGAAAGGACAAATGAGGACTATAAATGACTGATTTTAAAAACTGTAGGAAAAAAATGTTCAGTTATTAGCAATCAATAAATGTAAGTTTTTTCAGTTTCAATTGGTATAAATTTTCTGGAAGTTATCACAAAAACTTAAGAATGTATATTCCCTTTTGCCCAGTGATTCTACTTTTGGGAATTTACCTTAAGGAAATAATAGCTATACGCATGTATGTTTATCTTCAAGAATGTTCATTAAAATGTTGTTTATGATAAAAATTAAAAAGGATCTGAGACCATCAGAGAAATGGTTGCATAAATTATAGACCATACAGGAAAGGAAATACCAGGCAGTTGTTACAAATTATGTTGAAGATGAATACCAAATTAGAAAATATTTATAATAGATCAAGTAAAAAAAAAAAGTTCATAAAATAATATGCAGTGTATGATCTCAGTTGGGTTGCAAAGCTATAGGTATTTATAGGAAAAAGACTGAAAGGAAATACAGTATATCAAAATGGTAACATGACAATATCAGGGGAATTTTTCATTCTTTACGTGTACTTTGTTCCAGATGTTTTACAATGGATACACATTGTTTTTCTAATCCGGAAAAATAATCATAATTTAAATACAAGATGTACATGTTGGTGAGAAGGCTGCACAGTGTGGTTTGCCCTGAGGCTCTGTACGCCCTAGGAATGGCCCTGCTGACCCAAATAACGTTAGGGAGGAGAATTTTCAGGGTGTTGCAAAGAATGTTCCAGGCAGGGAGTGGCAGCTGGAAGGCTGCTGCCCTTGTTCAGGCATGAGCGCGAGGGTCTCATCCAGGGCCAGGGGTCAGGTCGGTCTCCTCTCCCAGCTTCCCGTTCTCGCCTGGATCCAGGTCTAGGGAGGAGACTCCAGAGGATGAGGTCAGAGTTGCCCACTAGCCCCAAGCCCCTGTTGTTCTGTTGGCCTCTAGCTGGGGTTAGGCTAGAAGAAAAAGGGCTAGCTAGCAAGCCAGCTGTTTTTCAGAAGTAGCCCTTGCCCTGTCAAAAAGTTGGGGACACTCTTTGTACCCCAAGGTGACTGCTCCAACAAAAGTGTTTCCTTGTTTGACTGCACCAAGTGGCTCTTGTCCTCCCTCCATCTGCTCTTTTGGTTGGGTTCTCAGCACCCCTCCCCCCGGCTGTGCTGCGCAGCATGTGGGATCTTAATTCCCCAACCTGGGATTGAACCTGCACCCCCTGCGTTGAAAGTGCAGGGTCTTAACCAGGGGAAGTCCCTCTAAGCCCTCTTTGATCCTTTTCTTCCTTCACATGCCCTGGCTGGAGTGGCATCCCAGGCTGGAACAGTTTCCTCCTTCCATACAAGCAAAACTAATCTTTGGATTCCCCCTGGGGCAGATATGGCCCCAGAAATGCCTGAGATGCTTTGCTGGAGTAGCCAGCGTGGCACAGCCCAAATGTGCAAGCTCAGGAACCGAGGCGTGTCCTCTTAACCACAGCATACCTGGGAGGCAGGTGTGCAAAGGGTAAGATTGGGCGCCTTTAGTGCTCACCTGGGTGTGCCTGGGTACCTATGAGCACATCACATTTCTGAGATGCCTGAGTGGACAGAGGGGGCTGGAAGAAGAGCTCTTTGTGTGCTGGGGATTCTTTGGGGAGGCTGGAGAGCCACCCTGGCTTCATGCCATAGGATGGCTTTGTTGGCCATACACTCTTGATTTCCTCGTGTTCCTTTTTAATCCTCGGGTCCCAAAACATCTCAAATCTCTTATTCGTGTTTGTTCGATTGTTTTTTCTTAATGATATTGAGACGTAATTCACATACCATACAATTCACCTAAAGTATACAATTCAGCGGTTTTTAGTGTATTTATAGAGTTATGCAGTCATCACCAGAATCAGTGATATCACCCCAAATCACAACTCTGTTCCCATTAGCATTTCCTCCCTATTCCTCCCGGCTTCTTCTACCCCAGCCCTCAGCAATCCCTAGTCTCTTCTCTGTTTCTATGCGTTTGCCTATTCTGGACATTTTATATGAATGGAATCAAAATTACGTGGTTTTTTGTGGCTGGTTTCTTTCACTTGACATAATGTTTTCAGGGTTTATCCATGTTGTAGTAGGCATCAGTACTTCATTCCTTTTTGTGGCTGAATAATATTCCCTTGTGTGAATGTACCACATTTTGCTTCTCCAGTCATCCGTTGATGGGCATGGAGGTTATCCCCACTTTTTGTGTATTATAAAGAATGGAGACTTCCCTTGCTGTGCAGTGGTTAAGATCATATGCTTCCACTGCAGGTGGCCCGGGTTCGATCCCTGGTCAGGGAACTAAGATCCTGCATGCGACCAAAAAAAAAAAAAAAGAATGCTGCTATAAATATTCATGTACGTGTTTTTGTGTGGATGTGTGTTTTCATCCCTCTTGGGTATGTATATACCTAGGAGTGAAATTTCTGGGTCATATAGTAGCTCTATCTTCAATTGAGGAACTGCCGGAGTGTTTTCCAAAGTGGCTGCATCATTTTACATTCCTCCCAGCAGTGCAGGAGGGTTCTGGTTCCTCTTATCAGCACCAACATTTGTTGTTATCTTTTTTTTTTTTATAGCCACCCTAGGGGGTATGAAGCAGTATCTCATTGTGGTTTTGAGTTGCATTTCCCTATGATTAATGACACTGAGTATCTTTTCATACAGTTATTGGCCATTTGTATATCTTTTTTGGAGAAACGTCTATTCAGAAATGTCTATTTGCCCGTTTTAAAAATGGTTATTTATGTTTTTATTACTGAGTGGTAGGATTTCTTTGTGTATTGCAGATTCAGGTGCCCTATCAGATAGACGATTTGTAAAAAAATTTCTCCCTTCTGTGCGTCTGTTCATTTTCTTGATGATGTCCTTTGAAGTGCAAACATTTTTAATTTTGATGATATCGCTTCATTTTTCACTGTGGTCAGAACAGGCAGAAATGATGAGGGGCAGGTAGGTAAACACATTCAAACTGCCTCTGTTCAGCAACAGTGGATTACCTTGCAGGCAGCCATCACATGGCCCATGTTTGATAAAAGCCCAAATGATTCCAGACAGATGGGGAAGGGGAGCATCGATTAGGTCCGTATGAACAGCCTGCGTGCAGTGAAGCAGGTTGGCAGATCCAGAGAGCTATTCTCGATGCCAGGGACCTTTTGGGTGTGGATGGGAAACCTTCACAGCAGACGGGGTGAGCTGCCCTGAGGTTAGCCAGAGCAGCCGAGACTGCTGTTTGGGAGGATGCGCTTTGCCCCATGTCTGTTTGAGTCCGTGACCGCGTTGCCATATTATACCATACCTGGATTTGTATGACTGAGGGTTTTAGCTGCGCAGGCAAGTCAGGCGGGCCCAGAGCAAGCTGCTGTGAGATGGGAAAAGTGGCCTCACAGCGAAGAGAGCCTGGGCCTTTCTTGCCGTTGATCTTTCCAGGTGGTAAGGGAAAGCCCTTCTTAGACCTAGAAATTCAGAAGCAGGCCTCCTGGGCCAGCCCCCAGAATTCTGATTGGCACCTTCCAGAGACCTACTCTTCTCAGAACCAAAAGCAGCCTTTGCTGACATCTGGTCCTTCTGGGACACTGATATTTTTATTTGTAAAATGATGCTCTTATCCCCAAATAGAGTCTTGCTTTCCACAGGCTTGTGCCCTCTGAGGGTTGCCTCAAGCCCCTGACTTTGCTTGTTGCTGTCTCCTCGTAACCCTGCAAAGATGGAGAGCCCTGGCTTCTGCCGGAGCAGAGAGGAAGGATGCTTGCCAGCCAGGAGGTCCACCAGCTCTTTCACGTGCAGAGGCTGAGTTTTGCATTACTCTCAACCTCAGTCTGGGAAGAAAAAACTTTCAAATAGCTGTGATTACTCCTGGACTGATTCCCCCGTGAATTACACGAGGAGGAGAGCAGATGAGCAGTGGTGCCTGAGGATGACGTGATTCTCTCTTCCCCGCCTTTTTCATCGTCCCCTGTCTGTTCGCTCAGCAGAAGTCTCCCTTGCTTCTTGTCTTTCAGCTGCCCAACATGTTTGGTGACCTTCGGTCCACGTTTATTGCTTTGATGATTGGATCCTATGCCTCCTCGGCAGTCACCTTCCCAGGAGTCAAGGTGAGGGTGTGAACTAGTGTCTGAGCAGAGGTCTCTTTCAAGACTCCGTCAGCCCTCTCCGAAGAAGGAAGTCATTGTAGGTGCTGGGGCCCGTCCTTCCCTCCACCCCCATCTGGGAGGATGCACCTGGGCACCGTGGGAGTAAGAAAAGAAACCCACTCAGTCAGGGGGTGGGGGTGGGGGTGAGGGATGGAAAACTCAAGCATATTACTGCAAGGTGTGACTGCAGGCTGCCTTTGCATTTCAGGGCTGGGGGAGAGAGAGGGGCTGAGTGTCCCCCATCCTGAGTCCAACTCCAGTCCTCCCACCCCCAGGTCTGTTGTTGTTGGGCTCTTGCTCGCCACTGCCAGAGCGCTGCTCTCAGCCAAGTTGGTTCAGCTGTTTCCCTCCCAGGCAGGATTCTGAGCCCGTGGAAGTCACGCGGGGTCAGGCTGGAGCAAACACCTCACCGTCCATCAGTCCCAGTTCCTGCTCCAAATCCTGTTGCTCCTGAAAGGGCTTCAGAAGGGGCTTCTCCCTGCCGTGGCACCGGCACCAAATAAATCCCCTTTCCTGAGGTCCAAGGGGGAAAGGCCATAGAGCAGGAGGAGGAGGAGGAGTCACAGGCATGGGCCGGGGACGTCCCTGGCAGCCCAGTGGTTAGGACTCCACGCTGCCACTGCCAAGGGCACGGGTTGATCCCTGGTCGGGGAACTAAGATCCTGCATGCTGCGGCGCGCGGCCAAAAAACAAAACAAAATGAAGCAAAGACCGGCCACCTGGGCATCGAGGTGCTTGGAGGGGCTGGGCCAGCGGTCGGTGGATTTTAGGGATCCTCGCGTTCCTGGAGTGCGGAGGAGCCTACAAGTCCCCCTCCTCCTCTTCTCACTGTCTAACCACTGGTCCCCTCCCCGGGGAGCTGGGCAGCTGTCCGCCACCACGCTGGGGACTCTCATGCTGGAAATAAATGGCAGTGATGACATTAACAGGCTCGCAGGCGTCCCACCTGCCAGGCCCTGTACTGAGCCCTCTACCAGGATCACATCTGCTTAACCCCCACCTTGACACCATGAGGGCACATGCCAGTGTCACACCCATTTCACAGAGGCGCAAAGCGAGACATCCAGCTGGTCATTCCCCGAGTATTTTTTTGGCACCTACCAGGTGTACGCTTCAAGGTGCGCAAGAAACCTCAGTGGACAAGGTTGGAGGTTCCTGTCCTCGGGGAGCTGGACTGATAATGGAAGAGAAAATTAATCAAAAGTCAAAACTCTCAGCCAGGGCTGTTCGCCGTGAACCGGTGACGTGACAGTGATGGGTGGTCTGAGAAGGCGTCTCCAAAGAGATGACATGTGGTCCAAGTTGGAGGCATTTGGCCCAGGGCGAGCTGAGATTATTGGCATGCAGACGCCTGACGATCAAACACCCAGGCTGACAGGGCTGCGCCTCCCCTCGCAGCTGAGCACCGGGAGAGCAGGGCTGCTGGGGGCCCCTACCCGCCGCTGGCGCCAGCTTCCCATTGTGAGCTCTGCCCTTTGCCTTGCCCCATCCTCAACCCCTACCCCACTGTGCCCTGCAGGTCATCTATGACTTCGGTGCCTCCTTCATCGTCATCCTCGTGGTCTGGGCCGGCTGCTCTGGGCTGGTTTTCCTCAACTGCTTCTTTAACTGGCCCCTGGAGCCCTTCCCGGGGCCAGAGGACATGGACTACACGTAAGTGGACGTGCCGTCTGCCCCCACCCCCGCGCCAGCCAGGGGCCCGGGCAGCGCGAGACAGACACACTCCTGTGGCTTCCAGGGTGAAGATCAAGTTCAGCTGGCTGGGCTTTGACCACAAGATCACAGGCAAGCAGTTCTACAAGCAGGTGACCACGGTGGGGCGCCGCCTCAGCGTGGGCAGCTCCATGCGGAGCGCCAAGGAGCAGGCCGCGCTGCAGGAGGGCCACAAGCTGTGCCTGTCCACCGTGGACCTGGAGGTCAAGTGCCAGCCCGACGCCACAGGTACCTGCACACGGCCCCAACGTCCCAAGCCTGCCTGAGCCGTCAGCAGGGGCTCGTGCACCCACACCCGCAGCCCAGGGACAAGGTTGGGGGCGGCCCATCCAGACGTGGAAGCCGCAGCCCCAGCCCCTTCACAGGGACCAGCACCGGCTGTGGGCTTCGTGGGTACCGTCTCCCCTGATCCCCACTTCACCCCCAGAGGTCAGGCGGCACCATCCAGCCCGCCCTGCAGGCTGAGGGTCACAGAGGGTGAGGGATTCCCCCGACTTGTCTTGTACAACGGAGTGACCCAGCCTCTGCAGCCAGCCGTCCACCCCGTCCTGCGTGCTTTGGTCGGCAAAGCAGGCTTCTCGGCCCCGCGCGCCCAGCCCCTGGGTGGCAGGTGGGCCGGGGGCCACGGCAGTGCCGCCCGGTTCCCACTGAGCGCCTGCGTTTCCCCACAGCGGCCCCCTCGTTCATGCAGAGCGTGTTCAGCCCCATCCTGCTGCTCAGCCTGGTCACCATGTGCGTCACGCAGCTCCGCCTCATCTTCTACATGGGCGCCATGAACAACATCCTCCAGTTCCTGGTCAGCGGCGACCAGGACGTGGGTAGGTGGCCCCTGGGCCCAGGGCGCAGCCCGTGAGCGGCGGTCCGCCGGCTGGCCAGAGGGTGTTGGGCTGGGGCTGGACGGGGAGGACCATGAGACGGCAGAATCCAAGGGCCCGGTGGTGTGTCACGAGCCATTTCGTCACAGCCGGGCCCACGTGTCCTTTCATGTCCCCGTCAGTTTCCCGGTTCAGAGGGAGGAGAGGACTAAAATAACTATGTGTGTTTGGGGTGTGGGGTGTGTGTTTTTCGTTGCCTGAGGGAGCCGGTGGACGTGTGTGTGTGTACATGAAAGCACTGCCGAGAACACGGTACTCCACCTGAGAGCTTGTTGAAGGGTGATTAGTCAGGAATCCTCTGGGAAACCGCAGGGGTGCCGCCTGGAGAGGCTGGGGCCGAGGCGGGGGCCGGGCTGCTGCCGCTGGAGCCCTGGGATCTGTGCCCGCCCTGGGATCTGTGCCCTGTGAACTGGGAAGCAGGGCCAGGGGGAGCCTTCCTCGTGTGTAATCCAGTCCAGGCTTGTTAATTCTGGTAAACAGAACGGATAACCAACCTGCCACTTTTCCCAAAGAGCACACAAGCTGATGAGAGGTTTCGTTTCTACAGAGAAAGTCAGTGCTTCCTCAGGGCCTGAGCTGAGTCCGCTTGAGTCATCCCTCAGCGGGACAAACACATTTGGTAAATCCTTTTCACAGGCGGTCTCACTGGTGTGCAGCTCTTGAGTTGGTTTAATTGTTCCCCCCACCCCGGGAAGATACACTAGGCATAAGTTTGTAAAGAGGATGAGAAACCCAGCCTTAACAGAAGGGGAAGGTGACAAAGGGACACAGACAGTACGGGTTCTACTCTGAAAATGGGTGTCTGGACGGGCAGCAATGCGGAAAAACCCTATCATGTGCCGTCGCAAAAATGTGTAGCAAACACGAAGATAAGAAAAAAAATAACCTGTTTCGCTCTGTGTCGTCCAATGATATTCCCCTAAATTTCTACCCCAGGAGCCCTTTATTATGTAACATTCATTAAAATCTGTGCACCTCACTTTGGGGAGAGCCAAGCTAGCGTGTCTAAATGCCCTCTGTTGTAAACCCAGAGGCCCAGACAGGTGGAGACCCAGGCGTGTACAGAGAAAGGCCCTCTCTGGCCCTTGGAAGGCAAATCTCCCTGCTGCTGAGTCATGGCCTTTTACTCTCTGAGAACTCTTTTGCTGCCCAAGAGGCATTTTTTCCATCTGTTTCCCGCATTCAAAAAGTCAGTTTCAAGAAGTAGAGGAAGTTGGGCCAGGAAATTCGGTCTGCAGCTGACTGGGCACTGGTTTCCCCCATCCTGCTCCTGTGAGCAGTTGTGCCTGAAACCATCCCCACCCCTTCACCCCGCACCCCACACACACACGTCTGGCTGTCAGGGTCAGAGGGCTGGTAGGTGGATGGGAGACCAGCGCCGGCTGGTCAGATACTTGCGCTGGGTGTGGGGTGGATTCTCCGCCCACGGCGGCAGCAAAGGCAGCAAGACCCTGGTTCTGCCAAGTCTTCTGCACCCACGCCACTTCCCCATCACGGTCCCCCGCAAGTGCCGCAGGCCTGATTTCACCAGCCCGCCTGTGATGAGGCACCAGCTGCACATGACTGAGGCTTCAGCAGGCAGGAAGACGTCAGCAGGCACCCATGCTGGGCACTTCTGAGAGTCAGGGCTCAGCGGGGAATGGCGTGTGTGCTGGGCCCAGAGCTCGCCTGCCTCCTGTAACACCCCACCTGGCTGTAACACCCTGTGACATTGCTGCTGCTAATCGCACTCCTCTCTGCTTTTTCACTTTTGCTTTCTCGATGCAGTGATGGCTACCGGTAAGCCAGTAGGGGCGGGGATTGTCAGGGAACACGTGACATCCCCTCCTAGCCTGTCTCTGTTCCACTGAGAAACACTGCTCCTTGAACTTCAAACATCCCTCTAGGCCAGAAATGTGGGTGGGGGTGAGGCAGTCAACTTTCAGCTTCCATTTGTCTGAGAAATCCCATGGTAACTTTAAGGCTCTTTGAAGATTGAATCCCTTACGTCAGAGCCCCTGTGAGTGGTGCCTTCCTGGTATATTTCTAGAGGCAGAAAACTGATGGCCAGTCACACACGAAGCCTCAGTCCCAGGCGTTGGTAATTTTGTGGTTCCCAAAGTCGTAGAGACTTCCTGGAGTTTCCAGGGGAGGTCATTGTGACATACTGGATTTCATTAGTTGTTTCTCGGAAATCGGCGAGCGATTCAGAGAAAAGAATAGGGTGGCCTGCCCCTTGCTCCGGCTTTGACTTCAGAGGGTAAGGTCTCCGGGCTGCCGGCATGACCCGCAGTGACAAGGGGGATTCTGGGGAAGGCCGCCGAAGGGCTTGTGGGGTCGCAGGCTCTGCCGGCAGCCCCCGTGACCCGGCCGCTCTTCCTCCGCAGTCGGCCTCTACACCTCCATCTTCGGGGTGCTCCAGCTGCTCTGCCTGCTGACAGCCCCCGTCATCGGCTACATCATGGACTGGAGGCTGAAGGAGTGTGAGGACGCCTCTGAGGAGCCGGAGGAGAAAGACGCCAGCCAGTGCGTAGGCAGAGCCCGTGCCCCGGCCCCCGGAGGGAGAAGCCCGCCGGTCGGGTGCTAGGCGGCCTCAGGGTGGGCGGTGAGGTTTTAAAGTCAGCAGGAGAGGCGAGAGAGGGCTGTGCTCAAAGCTGTTCTTGCCCTCACTCAGCTCAGCACACGTTTTGGTCTGTCGCTTCTGTGAGGAGAATCTTTTGTAAGTAAAAGCTTAGGAAGCACCGAGCTAGAAGAGAGAAGGAGAGAAACCAGAGGAAGGTCTATGCAGATGACTGGCCATCACACCGCTTGCTTCTAGGGACGCACGCAGATCCTTAGCACGAGCGGTACCCGGCAGACATCCTTAGAGCAGTCCTGTCTGTCTGCAAGGTCTGGGCCACTGGGTGTGAGTAGTAAACAGCTATAACCTTAATACATGTTAATAGATTTGTTCATGATTGTGACAATTAAACAAGGGACTAGAGTCCTACTTTGTAGAAGGATTGGGTTCTAAGATCAGTAAGGGCTGTCTTCTCTGACTCCACCTTAGTATAAGAAGCTACTCTTTATTGTATCAGGCCCTGGCCGTGTGCCAAGCACTTAATGCACAATAGCTCAGGTAAGCCTCCCAACACCTCGATGAGTTATACCCATTTTACAGATGAGGGAACTGAAGCTAGGTGTTCGAGTGGCTTGCCTGAGGTCACACAGTGAGAAAGTAGTGGGTCTGGGCCTCCCTGCACACCTCTGAGCCCTTGGATGTCACACGACTGTCCGTGGCGTATCTGTGTGGGTGGTGAGACTCGAGTCCGCCATAGTGAATTCACAGGGAAATAATTACAGAGAATGCTCTGTTATCTAGGTCAGGTCCTGCAGCCAGAAGGCTGTTGGTGCCCATTCCAGTTCCATCTGCCACATCCTTGTTTCTCCTTCACCCCTTCCTGCCCGCCAAGGGGAAGTCCACTCTCTCCCTTATTTGTCTGATTATCGGACTTCGCGTCAGCTCCCTGCAGGGTCTGGGTGAGGTTGGAGCCAGTAGTGAAGGCGGCTTTGCCGCATCCTGACCTGGGCGCACCCACCTCCTCCCTCCCCATCATCACCCCTCAGCCTGCACGGAAGCCCTGTGGGGCGTCGGTGCCTGTCTTCTCGTGTCCGCCCTCTCCGCTGAGGTTCACGCTCCGCGCTCAGTCCCGAGGGTGCCGTGGGGAGTGTTCCTCGTGCCAGTCTAGTCCCCGCAGTCCCTAGCGCGTGCGCGGGGGTGGACTCTGAGTCTTGCGCTGTCCACAAGATGTGACTCCCGGGGCCTGACCTCCTGGGAGAGCCTGTCCTCCAGGGATCCCCGAGCTCCTGTGTGTGCTCCGTGTTTCCACAGAGGTGAGAAGAAGAAGAGGCGGGACCGGCAGATCCAGAAGATCACCAACGCCATGCGGGCCTTCGCCTTCACAAACCTGCTGCTCGTGGGCTTTGGGGTGACCTGTCTCATCCCCAATCTGCCTCTACAGGTGGGTGTGGGGAGAGGGAGCGGCCAGGCGGGGTATGGGATGATGAGACGGAGAGGTGCGTGATGTCTCATGGGGGAGGCGTCCCCAAAGAGAACGGTTTACTTCAACCAACCAACCTGTCAGCCAGCCCACCGCAATTTACTGAGGGCCTCCCACCTGCCGGGCTCTGGACGTGCACAGTGCTGGGAGTGAGCTGTGAATGAAAGTTACGTTGCCTTTCACAGAAGACTCTTCTCTGTGAAAGTGTATCATTCTTCTTGGTCCTTTGGCATCCTACATGCCACGAATACTACCATCTTACCATTGGTGGAACCATGTGGTGTAGTTGTGTGGCTGCTTGTTTTGCATTTGCTCAAAACAGCTGAAGTCTGATGTCCAAAGAGGTCTGGCCAGTCTGTGGCATTGGTGGGAACGTCTGCTCCTCTGGTACAGGAGGGCCTCAAGAAAGACTCTGGTGACCACTTGGCATCTGGGTTCAAAAGTTTAATTCCTTTGCACAGATTTCCAGTGCTTTTGGAACCTGACTTTTGGCAGAGAGTTCGAGAAAGATCGATTTTATTACCTGCCTGGCTCCACCCTTAGGTCCACAAAAGGGTTCTAGTTCTAGTCCCCAAGTTTATGAACTTTGAAGGGGTACAAGTGATGGCATCGCTTCCAGATGGGTGTGACCCAAGCCCAGACAGTATCTTGGGCCAGGTCCAGGAGGAAAGCAAGAGTCCCTTCCTTTTTGCAAGCGGCCATACGCTGAACACCCAGGTGCAGAAGTACACTGAACACCCAGGTGTGCACCACCCACAGGTGCTAGCTATCGTGTGTTTGTGCCAACACTGTGGGTGCAGCCAGAGTAAACCACCAGAGACTCGTACGCGTTCCAGATGGGAGTGTCATTGCATCCCTGGTGCCCTCCTGGCCTCCTGGTGGTGGCCCTCTCTGCACGCCTGGCAGACTCTTGCCCTGACCACCTTGTCCAGTTGTGGGGCAGTGCTCAGTGAGGACAGTCATCTGCGTTTTGTGTTATCCAGTTCTTATTGAAAGGCAAGTTGTGAAAAGGCAGCAAGGCATTTGAGGTGGAAAGGGGGAGCCTGCAAAGGATGTGTGCACGTTCGGGCACAGCCTTCTCGAAACACGGCAGAGAGCAGCCCCCACTGCCTCCGCCACCCGCATTCCCGGGAACGGGTCTTGGCTGCTGAGCCCGATAGCAGGGCTGTGTGCAAAGAGCAAACAAAGGGTCCCGGTAGCAAAGTAGACAGCTCGTGGCTCTCAGGAGTCGTTAACAAGTGCTTGCTAAGCTAGCCAACCGTGGCCTTCCCTCAGGAAAGCAGAGCTAGAGGGGAGAGGGACAGCCATCTGCCAGGAGGGCTGGGGTGACCAGGGAGACCTGGGCACGGTCCTCAGGTCGGCAGAGGCAGGAGTCACGATTAGTGACCTCCTGCCTAGTGCTGCATCCGTGCGTACACTTAGCAGCAGACTCTAGGTGCTGGCGTGGTGGGGGGAGCCCTGGTTTCTGATATTTGCCAGTTTCCATGGTGTCAGTGCTCTCACCATGGTTGATATCAACAAATACGGTGTTACGTGTTACCGACTGTGGAGTTGGAAGGAGACACAGTAACACACCATCATATGATACTTAGGATAGACCTAAAAAAAACCTTCAGAGCGCGGCTAATAGTAAAACAGAATAAAATAATTCGGGTGTGATGGGTTTTGCGTATTCGTTCACTTAGTTTCCAATGTACAGTTGACCCTCAAACAACACAAGTTTGAACGGCGCGGGTCCACTCATACGCGGATTGCTTTCAGTAGTAAATACTGAGTCCCACATGGTCTGTGGGTGGTTGAATCCAAGGATACGGAACTCTGGACACAGAGGACCAACTGTAAATTATCTGTGGATTTTCGGCTGCGTGGAGGGTTGGCACCCTAACCCCTGTGTTGTTTAAAGGTCAGCTGTAATTGGTTGAATTGTACTTTATTACAATTGAATTGTCAGTAATGACTGTTTAACAGTCAGCTCTCAGAATCCTTGGCAGATCAGGAGCTGGCCCTGGAGCGCTGGCGCGCGCCAACTCCAGGGTGCCAGTGCCCCCTCTGCCCAGGACCCCAGGAGCTCCACGGGGGGGGGGGGGGACAAGGTGAGACCCCCCCACGTCTCCTGCTCACACTCGGCTCTCCCTCCTGCAGATCCTCTCCTTCATCCTGCACACCATCGTGCGAGGATTCATCCACTCTGCCGTCGGGGGCCTCTACGCCGCCGTGTAAGTGCTGGGGGCTGTGGGTGGCCTGGTGGCCGAGGGTAAGGCAGTGACCGGCAGGAGGTCCCTGGTGGGACGGAGGGCCTGAAGGGGGCCGTTGTGCCCACGTGGGGTCCATCCACTTGCCTTAGGCACCGGGGCTTCCATTGGGTGTGTCAGGGGGAGGCCGTACCTGGCGGGAGCAGGTCAGTGGGCAGACAGCTGGGTGCCCGCAAGCCTTGGCTAAGTTTAGCACGGAGTCGGTCCCCCTCGCCAGGGTGTACCTTGCTGTTGCCTCAGGGGCTGCTGCTCAGCCAGTCCTGGGCCTCCCCTAGCTGCCCGTAGGGAGGACAGGGGTGGGCTCTGACTGCCCACAGCTAAATGTTGACATTCAAGTGGCCTCCAGCAGCAGCAGTGACATGAATAACTGAGCCCAGAATGTACCTGACAGACCCCACCCAGGTCCTCAAAGGGCTGGTTCTGGCCACAGCCTTCTCAGGCGTTGGCTAAAATGAAACCTGCCTCCTTTTCCAAGAGGCCACATACACCTAAGGAACCACAGTCGTTCCCCCTCCTTGGGCCGGGGCTTGGCTCAAACACTGGAACCCAGACACCATCCACGGCCTCTCTCTGACCGAAGACCAGTCCGTTCCTCCAGCCGTTGCTTGCTAGGAGCCCTTCCCTGGGGCCACGATGCCTGATGTCTGCTGAGATTTCGCCAGCACTCTCTCCCCCTCCCAGCCGTATCCCATGGGGGTCATTCCAGGTCTGCGTGTTCCACCCCCGCCCCCTCCAGGCCTGGAGGAAGTTGCGGCTGCCCTGGCAGCGTCTGAGGGAGTCGGCCGAGGGCTGTGATGCTATGTTTCCGTGATTACACAACACCCCTCTGGATGAGGGTGCAGCCAAGCCAGGCCCAGCCTCCAACCTGCTCCCTGGGCCTGGTTCCCAAGCCGCAGACTCCTGCAGGCACCATGGTTTCCCCTCGGCTCGGCCAGACACCCATGGGCCCCGGGGCCTCACGCTGGTCCAAAAGAGAAATTCACTTTGCGGAATGGCTCAGCAGAAAGCAGTCCAAGGAGGGACACCCCACCGTTCTCTGAGGCCATTCCCGCCTCTTCTCTGGCGCTGGAGGTTCAGCCTGGGGGCACCAGCACCTGGGGCCAGGCTGGGGCCGAGGAGCATTTGGGAAGCCGGAGCGTGGCCCCTGCGGTGACAGGTTCTCCACCGCCCCGGCAGGTACCCCTCCACGCAGTTTGGCAGCCTCACAGGTCTGCAGTCCCTGATCAGTGCACTCTTCGCTCTCCTGCAGCAGCCCCTGTTTCTGGCTATGATGGGTCCCCTCCAAGGAGACCCTCTGTGGGTAAGAAGCGGGGGTGGGGGGCAGTGGGTTACGGGCACCTGCCCCACTCTGCTGACTGGGAGCTGGGAGGCCTCCCTCGGGCTCGTAGAACCCCGGGGACAGGCGGTTGGGAACGTTGTCAGGATCAACTCAGGGACCCCATGGAATGGACAGAAGGGACAGGAGGAGAAGAGTGTCCTTTCTGGGCCTGATTTTGGGGTAAATCGGACCGAGTTGCGGTCCCTGCCCCTCCTATCGGAGGCCGGGATTCTTAACCAGGTGCTGAGAGCTTGTCCCGATCCAGGCCCCACCCATGGAGTTTATCAGTAGTTTGTGTTGCCCGTGGACTGCTGGGGAATTCTGAGGCTGGAATGTGGAACGACAGGCCCTCGGACCCCTTGAAACTCCTCGTTTGTTTTTCCTCTCCCCTCCTGTGACCTGCTCCCCATTCCCAAACCTGAGAGTGAGGAAGGATCTGGAGCTGGGCCCTGCGAAGACCACGGCCCCCACCTGCTCCCCTCCCCCGGCCCCTGGTGATGGCGACTCTCACCCCCGCCTCCGCAGGTGAACGTGGGGCTGCTTGTCGTGAGCATGCTGGGCTTCTGCCTCCCTCTCTACCTCATCTGCTACCGGCGCCGGCTGGAGCGGCAGCTACAGCAGAAGAGGGAGGACCACAAGCTTTTCCTCAAGCTCAACGGCTCGTCCAACCCGGAGGCTTTCGTGTAGCGCCCACCGCCTGGGAACTGTGGCCTCCCGCCCTGGCTCCAGTGACTCCCCGGTGTCCTCCTCCCCACCCCCGGAGGACCTCCACACACCCCCAGGATCCTGTCTTTCACCACGCTGGAGCCCACGCTCCCTCCCGGGGCCCTGGTCCTGCCTTGGAGCTCCGCGGTGGGAGGACGGGAGAGGGCCTGGACGGGCGCTTCTCCTGCTGGAGGCAGGGGCGCTCTGCACTTTGCTCTGCCACCCTCGGCGGGGGGGGGGCGGCTTGGAGCCTCGGGGCTCCGTGGTGCCTGCAGGAGGACCCCAGGCAGGCAGGCCCTCTCCCCACAAAGTGTGTCCGGATTCTGCCTCTTGGCAAAGCAGAGGCGTCTGCCATCCACTGCCCGCCACCTGCCGCTCGGCTGCATGTCCAGCGACCACGCCTGCCTGAGGACAAAGGCTTGCGCTGTCTGCACCCCCCTCGCCTGGCCCCTCACCTCCTCCCCCGGCCGGTCTGAGCTGCCTGCGGAAGGAAGGACCCGCTTCCTGTTGCTGGTGCTACAACTCCTTCGTGATTCCAGCCCCCTGTGGCCTGTCCCTGGCCTGTCCTCCTGTTCGAGGCCTGTGGAGGAGCCCCCCTGGCTTAAAGCCTGGGGAGTGGACGGAGGGCTGAACGGTCCCATGTGGTCACGTGAGCCATGGTCAAGGCCGAGCCGCCGTCTCTTCCCTCCTCCCTCAGGCCCTGAGCCGGGGGCACGTTTCCGCTGCCACCCTCTGTCCAGTCTGTGACCTGAAGGGAGTGAAAGGGACACCAGCAGGGTGCCACCCACACCCACACCCACAGCTGTTTTTGTGGGGGTGGAAGTCAGGCTGTGGCTGCCAGACGTGGAGGTCCAGGCCTGGGTGGGGAGGTAGGATTGTGAGAGGCCCAGGGTGTGTGTACGTGTGCCGTGTGTAAGACACGTGTGTGGTGGGGGGTAGGGGTGGGGGGTGGGCTATGGGTGCCTCCCCTTGTCCTCCCAGAGCCAGCCAGGCCCACGGCAAGGCCAGCTTGGCTCAGGATGGGGAGCGTGTCCCCGGCTGCAGGGCCACAGCGCCCCCTGCTGGCAGACGCTCCCAGGGCCCTGGCGCTGTTCACGTGGGCAAGGCCACCCCCCTCTGCCAGGCGGGCCTGGCTTACCTACCCACCCACGTTGACGACCCTCAGAAATTGTCTGAGGCGTCCCGGGAGCTCTGAGAGGGGTGGATTGATTTTTAGGTGTTTTTTTTTTTTTTCCTTTGAAGTTTTATCAGACTCCTTTTTATAAAGCAATAAATCCATTTTCCTCCTGGTAAGGGATGCCCCTTCTAGCATACCAGTTAATGACTACATGTGCCTGTTGTGAGCTTGAGAAGAGAAGGCAGGACAAGGTTTTCTGCCACGGACCGGCCCCAGTCGCACTCAGCCGCTCACCGTCTCTCTGGGTGTGATTGCCGTCTCGGGAGGGGCCGTGGGCAGGAAAAGACCTTCCTCCCCCGCCCCACCCCCAAACAAACTGGGTTTGTGCAGACACCTTAGAAGTGTGGCCACCCCTCCTCTGCTGCTTATCCCAGCCAAACAGGCGAGTCCTGACCCCTTTCATCCCTGTTCAGACTTCCTGTCACCAGTCAACCACGCTGAGGGTTCCTCCTGAGCCCAGGACACGGTGACCCCAGGAGAGCCGCAGGCTCAAAGAGAGGAGAGACAGGATGTGGCGGGAAGAGTGGGTGGCAACAGGAAGGGCCGGGCCCGGGCCCCTGGGATGCACCTAATCTCCCCAGGCGTCACCCACTCAAATATTCAAAAGCAAATATTTGTTTTAAACAGATTTTTTTTTTAAAAAGAGAGGGAATGAGATCACCATTTCCCAAAGCATTCCTTTGAATGCTGGTTCTGTGAGAGGTTCACTTTTTTTTTTTTTTTTTTTTGGCCGTGCCGCCTGGCTTGTGGGATTTTAGTTCCCTGACCAGGGATCGAACCCTGGCCCTTGGCAGTGAGAGCACGGAGTCCTAGCCACTGGACTGCCAGGGAGTTCCCTAATATTTTTTAAAAAAAAGCTTTATTGTCAGATTTGGGAAACGCTGAGTTAAGGTTGAGTTTGGCGCCGGTGGGCTGTGCGGCTCCCCAGGGGGCGTGTGGTGTGCGGCTGAGGAATGGTTTTAACCATCAGAGCCGGCCTCCGCGTGTGGCCCAGTGACCACCTGCAGCAGGAGCTTGTGGGGTGCTGGTTAATATGTAGCCTCTGGGTCTTGCCTCTGACCTAGAGGGAAGCTGGGGTCTATACTTTGCTAAGCCCCACCTGGTGATTCTGGTCCTACCCCCCCAACATTTGAGACCCACTGACAAAGGAGTGCAATTTGGGGAGGCACTGGTTAGCAAGGGCCCTTCCCACTGGGAAAATGTTGTACAGACACAGCCTGTGCTGTTCCCGGCAGTGCCCTGCCCAGCCAAAGCGGGCACTGCGACCTCTCTCCCACCCACCTGCAGGGCGTGTGCACTTTGTGGGAAGAAGCAGGCATTGAGAAACCAGAGTTCAGGGTGGAAGATAGTCAAGGAGCAATAGTACATGGGGATTAGAGGCATGAAAATGGGAGCTGGGTACCAGATGGGCTGGGTACCACAGGCACCCCCCACTCCCTTACCAGTCATTTTGCTCTGACTGTACAGGATGGATGAGTTACATATTTTCCCATTACCATCACTGAATCAGGCTAACAAGCCAGGAGTTGATACTACCTGATAATACCTCCCTATTTTATAGCTGGAAAAATTGAGGCCCAGGGAGGTGGAGTAACTTGCTCAAGATGAGAGCCCATACTCACATATGGTTTTTAAGTCATTGGAGCAGCCCAGGCCCTCTAGGTTAGGACATTCCATTCAGAGCAGCAGCCCCAGGGGCCACCAGGCCTTAGGATCAGGGCGAGACAGCCTGAGGAAGGGAAGCAGACACAGGTGAGGTCTCTGTTTCTTGGAGCCAAGAGCTTCCTCGGAGAGAATAGGGTGAGCTCTACTTAGTAGAGTCATCTTGGCCCTAGAGACTGATGGTAACTTGGGGGAGCAAGTCTCTGGTCACCCCAACCCCTGAGAGGCGTGGGGAAGGGACCACATGGCCTCGGCCGTGTGTTCTCCAGGCTCCTGATAGGAAGGAGCAGGAAGTGGTACCCATCCCTGCAGGTGCAATCAGAGTGTGAGGAGCAGGGCCAGGCCAGCCTCAGGAGTATTGCCGGGAGACCCACGCCTCTCTAGTCTCCCTGGACTTGAGTCCAGGTGTTCCTTTCTGGTTGGCTTCCTCCAAGCCCTCCTGGCCTCTGCCTGCGGCCCTCGCTGCCTGGGCCTGTCCTAGGGAAGGTTCCCAGCCTCGTAGAGACCACAGACGGGGTTGCAGGTTGTGAGTTCCCTTCTGTTTTGCTCCATCTCCTTTTTCCGCTTGTACCTGGTGTCAGCCTGGTGAAAACTCCTCCTCAAGCCCTCCTTGTCCTGGCCCAGGGCTGTGCAGCATGAGGAGGGCATCCTGCTGCCCTGGGCCCCAAGCATACTGAAGATGGGGAGCCCTCTGGTATTGGGGCTGCATGTGCAGGACTGTCCCAGACAGTGGCACAGAAAGCCCAGTGGAGTTTTTGATACAGTTGCACCTCTGCCTGCATGAATTTAAACAGATATGCACCACTGGGGGTGGGTGATGGGGAGGGGACCGGCTGTGGGCCTCCTATGGCGTGGGGCTCCTGCCAGAATACTCTGAGAAGTCTTCTCAACACAGTCAGGCTTCCGGGGCTGTAATAATACAGTGCATTCTCGTGCAGTCAGGCAGTAAGGTACCCCATCTGTGGGGTTAGGATTAAGAGCCCAGGACCCCCAAAGGGGGTGGGTTTTCCACAGGCCGCAGTGCTCCCCTGGGGTGGGCTCAGGGTGAACAGGCAGGCTCTGGAAGCCTGTCCCCCACCCAGGCCCTGACTCATCCCCAGCCCTGTGGTGAGGACACGGAGTCAGGAAAGAGGTACAGCATCCTCCACGTGGGTGGCGCACTGCAGAGCAGACCTCTCCCGTCAACATGCAGCCACTGCCTGGGCCCCTGGTCTCTGCAGGCAGCATGTCCAGCCCTGAAGCTAGTCTTTCTTAGCCTCCCGGGCAGATCCAAGACCGAACCAGGGCCTCTGGCCGCTCCCGGCCCCCTCAGCCCTTCCCAGAGACTCCATCTCCCCGTGCTGAGGAGGCCACGAGGGAAGGGCATAGGTCACAGGCCTCACCACACATACTATCTCGTGACCTTAGGCAAGTCTTGAGCCTCAGTTTCCTCATCTGTAAAATGGCAGTAATACCCTCCCTGGGAGGCTGGGTGGACACAGATGTCAAGCAGTTGCACATTATCGTACTGGCACTTAATAGGCACTTAACAAGTGACGGCATTATGTTTATGACCCTGGAGGAGTCAGCACAGGGGATGAGGACCACCTCCACCCCACCCCCCGCCCATGTAACAGGACAGGCTTTAGGCAGCTCTGACAGGCACAGACTTGTGGCCGAGTAAAGGAAGTGACGTCTGTTTCTGCCGACGCTACCCCTCTCAGGACCCCCTCTCTAAGCAAAAGCCTTAAGCAGTTGTCCCCTTGCTCACTTCTGCATCTTTCACGTTTTGGTAAGAGACTCGGCCCAAAAGCTTCTCAAGATAACCTCTAAATGGTGGGTGTTTGGCACCTGATAGTTTTCTGTTGAGGTGGGTGACTCAGGGCACGGCTTGTAGGCAACACCTCCACACCACCTCCTTGTAAAACCGCTTGGCTGTGCCTCTGTGTGTGTGTGTGTGTGTACGCGTGTGCACATGTGTGTCGAGGTCTGGGGTGTATTCCAGGCACATCGGGTGTGAACGTGTTTGGAGGAGTGTGTGGGAGTTTGTCTGTGTGCCTGTCTCCTTGGACAAAGAGGGAGAGGGTCTCACCTCGCTGAATCCCTTTTGGGGGCTGGAAAGGCCCAGGCAGGCCCTGTCCAAGGACCCAGCCCAGGCCCTCCGAGTGGGTGCCTGAAGGGATAGTGCCTGTGTCACCGCAGGGTCAGTGCAGTGTCACTGGCCGCTCAGCAGCTGACCCTGACTCCTCCTGGCCCTTGGCTGTTTCCAGCACCCGCTTACTTCCTGGCACACAGTAAGCACTCAATAAATGTCTGCCAAGAATGGCTAAGAACTGCTTCCTCCTCGGCCCCTGTGTCGCTTTCTCTCTAAGTCACACATCCCCTTGCTACTTGTCTCTTGCCTGTCACTTATCTGAAACGTTCTCCCTGACCGCCACCCCGCCCCTAGGTTGCACGCACCGCGGCACAGCTTTGCTGTTGAGCTGGACTTCTGCAGAGCTGGGGGAGGGGAAGAGGAAGGGCTCTCTTGGGTGGGAAGCCCAGGGCTGCTGGGAATTCTGGTTCTGAGGTGGGTGCTCATCTTTGCCTCCCCTTTTTTTTTTGTCCCAAGTCAGTGGTCATGGGTACACCTGCTCCTCCTACAGGTTTCCCACCAAGCTGGCCACCGTCCTGCCAGGCCAGGGCCCTGGGCAGTGGCAGCAGAAAAGAAGAGCCACTGGGCTTCCCCAGAGAAGCCCTAAGGAGATCCCCACCACTAGGGATGGGAGGGGATGGCCTGGTTGTCTGAGGCCTTGTTCCTGACCCTGCTGGGGCGGAGGGGGCTTGAGGCCCAGGGCAGGGAGGTGGATAGCCTCGGGGGTCAGCTGTGGACGGGATGTGCCGCAAGTCCCTTGCACAGCAGGTAGGGCAGAGATGCTAGATGGATGTACATGAGGGCTCCTACTTGTCAGGATTGCAAGCTCAAAAGCCGGGCTCTGCCACATCCCTTTGCTGTGACCTTCATTCTCCCGCTTTTGATGGAGATATCGCAGAGAAATATTTCTCTGATATAAGTAGAGCCTCAGCACAAGCTCTGTGGCGACACAAGGGCAGCTAGACCTTGACCTCTCTGCCAGGGAAACAAGAGGACTTGGTGGGGACCTGGGGGCCCCAGCCCCATCTAAGAGGACAGCCTTGACAGCTCCTGCCAATTAAGGCCATGTGCAAATGAGCCTGGTGTTGCCCCATCTTCTGATTTTTACAAGAGAAGCTGGGAATCCTGAGTTTTATATAAAAAATCCCCATTTTCAGACGTTGGCTCAAAAAAATTTTTTTTAAATATCATAGCTGCTCGAGTAGCTTTTCACCATGTGCAGGCCAGACGCTGTTAGAAGCAGGGAGAGGAGGGTTGAGGTAAAGCCTCACTGCCTTGTCTCCTCCACCCTGGCAGATGCTGTGCTTGTCTGGACTGCAGCCCCGCAGTCTCCCCCAGCCTGGTGCATAATGAATGCTGTTGAGTGAGCAAGTGGTTAAACATTCTAGTCTAGCTTCTAGAGTGACCCACAGTCCCTGTTTAGGGACAGGGAATCGTCGGGCCCAGAACAGGGCAGAGCCAGCCAACCTCACAGGCCTGGCCGACACACTCCTCTGCCCTGGGGGACAAGCCCGGCAGCCAGGGTCATGCTTTGTCTGCTCTTCTGTCTGTCTGTCTGTCTCTCTCCCCATTAGAACGAATGCCTCCTGAGTGCTGGCACGAGCACTGCTTTGGTCCCTGCGATACTGCCAGTGCCTTGAATGGTGCCTGGCATGGAGCAGCTGCTCAATAAATATTTGGAGGATGAAATACAAAGAGAGAGAGACAGAGAGACAGAAATAAACCAAGAAGAGGCTGAAACTGACTGAGACCGAGGCTGGGAGAAGAGTGTGCTCTCAGCAGCCAGGAAGGGACAGAGCAGAGGATGGAAACAGTGAAATACAGCCTCCTCGAGATACCCAGAGATGGGTTACAGGTGTGGCTGTGAGCAAGGCGGTAACCAGGGCCAGCCAGCCAGGAGCAACCATGCGGAGGGCCAGAACCATGAGATCCGTGAGATGTACAGACAGCAAGACGAGGGCGAGAGAGAGAGCGTCCAAGACAGAACAGAGATAGCAGATGGGAAAAAAGGAGACAGTGCAAAGAGAGGAGGAAAGAAACACAGGTTAAAGGTGCATTACCCAGAGCAGAGTAACAAAGACTAAGATGGCAGAGATGGGGAGAGAGAGGGAGGGAGACGCAGAGGGAGGTGAGACAGGAAGAGAGGTAAAGAGAGATAGAGAAACACAGAGAGACGGAGAGAGGAGTGATAACAAGAGAGATTAAAGAGAGAGAGAGAACAGACAGAGACAGAGAGTTACAAAGGAGCAGAAAGAGAGAGACAGAGCAGAGCGGGCCACAGGGAGAGAACAAAAAGAGATAGAGGGACCCCCCCTGGTGGTCCAGTGGTTAAGACTTCGTGCTTCCAATGCAGGAGATGTAGGTTCGATCCCTGTACATGCTGCACAGTACGGCCAAATAATTTTTAAAAATTAAAAAAAAAGAGAGGGAGATACAGAGAAAGAGAGACAGAAAGAGATACAGAGAGACTTCTACGGGCAAGATAAAGAGAGATGGACAGAGAGACAGAGATACCAAGAGATGGAGAAGAGAGACAGAAGGAGAGGGAGGGTAGCTAGAGAGATGGAGAGAAGATGGGTACAGAGAAGGAGAGAGACAGAGATATGCAAGGCAGAAAGATTTCTGTGACGCTGGAGATTCATATCCTTGTTGCCAGTTGAGCCTGGAGCACGCAGAAGTAGCCTCGAGGGGCAGTGGTGTCACTCCCTCCTTCCTCACAGCATCCCTTCCTCCAGAATGAAAACACAGAAATGTGCCACGTCCTGAATGAAACTGCTTTGTGTACATTGCCTCATCTACGGATGCCCGGCAATCCCACGAGGCAGCCACTACCATCGTCCCCATTTTACAAGTGAAGAAGCTGAGGCCCAGAGAGGTTAAGTAACTCGCACAAGGTCACACAGGTGGGAAGTGGCAGGGCTGGGACTCCAGGGCATCAGGCAGCAGGGAGTCTGTTCCCACAGTGGGACTGTTGGCTCACAGTGGGGCACCCTGGAGAGTGCTGTGGCCCCAGCATGTAAGGCCTAACTCTTACGCACACCTGAAGCAAAGCTTGCTAGAATAAGAGATGTAAGAAACAGAACAACTGAAAATAAAATGTGAAGAAAAAGAAAAATACACACCTTGTTCAGATACTGATAGTATCTAAAATAAACTACAGAATTATATTTTTTAGATGATAAGGGAAATCTGAATATGAACTGGGTATGAGATAATATCAAGAAATTATTAATTTTGTTCTGTATGATCATGGCATTGTGGATTCATAAGAAATTATCCAGGGCTTCCCTGGTGGCGCGGTGGTTAAGAATCCCCCTGCCAATGCAGGGGACACGCGTTCAAGCCCTGGGCCGGGAAAATCTCACATGCTGTGGAGCAAATAAGCCCAAGCACCACAACTACTAAGCCTACACTCTGGAGCCCACGAGCCACAACTACTGAGCCCGCATGCCACAACTACTGAAGCCCGTGTGCCTAGAGCCCATGCTCCTCAGCAAGAGAAGCCACTGCAATGAGAAGCCCATGCACTGCAACCAAGAGTAGCCCCCGCTTGCTGCAACTAGAGAAAGATCGTGTGCAGCAACAAAGACCCAATGCAGCCAATAAATAAATAAATAAATTTATTTTAAAGAAAAGAAAAGAGATGAGGCAAGTATGGCAAAAATCGGGCTAACAGTTGTTTCTGAGTGATGAGGACTGGGGATTCCTTAAAGCCAGTTCTCTAACTCGGCTCTCAAGGCCCCACCCTCCGTCCCACCCGTGTGTGTGTGTGTCTACCCCATGAACCACTCCTGCTCTGACCAGGGGCTCTACCCTGGCCTCCCCACCCCCCAAATTCCACCCACATAGAACCCTGCCGCTGCACCTCTGCATACGTTCCTTTCCTTCCGAAGATGCCATTCCCCTTTTCTAGACAAACCTGGCTCAAATCCCCTTTGTCCCCAGACACTTCCTACACCTCTCCAGCCTAGGAGGCCTCTCCTTGGACCCTTTCCAGCACTGTTCTTTGTGTCACACATGATCACCTTTATGGCCAGCTACCTCTGTCTCCAGTTTTCTGCAAGTGCAAGGCCTCCTCTCCGTGAACTCCTCCAGATGGAGGCTGTTTTTCAGGTATTTTAATGGTTGTTTCGCTTTTTATTTCCCCCCAGTCCCTGCATGGCCCTCCAAGCTCTTTCGTCTCAACTCTTATTCAGGTCTCTGTCTACACATGGCCTCTTCTTCTTCTTCTTCTTCTTCTCCTTTTTTTTTTTTTTCCAGCAGTGGGATCTTAGTTTCCTGACTAGGGATCGAACCCGGGGCCCCAGCAGTGAAAGTGCCGAGTCCTAACCACTGGATCACCAGAGAATTCCCAAAACATGGCCTCTTCTAAGAGTCTTCCCTGACCACCCAACTAATACCACCAGCACTGCCCACAGTCACCTGGTTCAGCCTCTTCATAACATTCGTCTCTACTTAAAGTTATTTCTGCATTTATTTATATTCTGCCTCGCCCTACTGAGCTAGGCAAGGACCTTGTTTTTCTTGGTCACCCCTCTATCCTGAGTGCCTAGAGAAAGGCCCAGGACAGGGCAAGGCGTTCAATCAATATTTTATGGAGTGAATGAGTAGATGTAGTTTTCCCAACTGGACTGCAAGGTCCAGGCAGCAGGGCTTGGTTACTTCCTGGAGAGAGCACACGACAATTGTTAAATAATGATTTATTGATATTATGTAGGAGAAAAAACCCTATGCTGGGGTGTCAGGGGACCAGGGTCCGGGCCACTCACTTGATCTTGTACTTTGGGTCGTGATGTCTCCTCTCTTGGTCTTTCCCCAAGGGGGTTGGGCGTGAACTTCTGGGGCAATCACGCTCTAGCGCTCGGAGTGGATGGCCAACACTTGCAATACTCAGGGCTGTCTTGGGGCAGTAATCACAGCCTCATGGCAATACTACCACCTGCTCCACCCTCCTCTCCCAAGTTTCCGCCTTGGGCAGCCCACTCACCATCACCTGGGACATTACAAGACATTACGACCCAAAGTCCAAGATCAAGTGAGTTGTTCATGTGCCCAATGCACAGTGAGGCCAAACAAGGGAGCTTGAAGAAAAGAAAGGTTTGTTTTGTTTTGTTTTGTTTCACTTTTTATGATTAGAATCAATGATTTTATTGTGGGAGATAAGTTATTCGAATGTTAACAGGCCATAGGCAAAGGGAAGAAATACGTTAGAAGTTTCACATGGGTTGGTGGAGGAGAGAGAGTACAATAGCTCTGCCCAACAATCTGGATCCAGGGCTTCCGTACTTCTCCAAGGCTCGATTTCTTTCTTCCTTACTTTCTCTTCCTTCCTTCCTTCCTTCCTTCCTTCCTTCCTTCCTTCCTTTTTAAGTAAATTTATTTATTTTTAGGTTGCTTTTGTTCTTTGCTGCACACGGGTTTTCTCTAGTTGCAGTGAAGCAGGGGCTACTCTTGTGCCCCTGTGGCACGCGGGCTTCTCATATCGGTGGCTTCTCATATTGGTGGCTTCTCTTGTGGAGCATGGGCGCTAGGTGCATGGGCTTCAGTGGTTGTGGCATGTGGGCTCAGTAATTGTGGCTCATGGGCTCTAGAGCGCAGGCTAAGTAGTTGTGCTGCACGGGCTTAGTTGCTCCGTGGCATGTGGGATCCTCCCGGACCAGGGATGGAACCTGTGTCCCCCGCACTGGCAGGAGGATTCTTAACCACTGCGCCACCAGGGAAGTTCCAGGGCTCGATTCCTCACAGGTCATTTTCCATTCAAAGGATTCTGGAGACCAAATGCAACAGGATTCCTTCATCTACCAACCAAGAGTCTTTGAGTCTTCTCTCAACCAAGGCATCCAGTGAAAATATGTTCTATTTTTCAGATTCCTCTGGAGGATTAAGAAGTCTCCTTCGCATTGCATTGCCATGCCCCCTGCTCTTGCTCCTCTTTTCCATGTAGTCATTCTTCAAGCATTTTCTCATCTCCCTATCAAGATCATTTCAATGACCAAAACATTTCAGAATGCTGTGATTTTTCTGACATTCCTTACGCAAGTTAATTAAGAGGTTGCATTCTTCAGTGTGGAGATAAGTCAGGATGCATCTTGAGGAGGAGATGGAGCACAGCAGAGCAACCCGACTTGCAACCACACCCGGGGAGCAGAAGCGGTATTTACCGGTGAAGACTGCACCCAAAAGCCAGCAGCCTGGGCCCTGGAGCTCGACCAGCTCTGAGTGGCCAAGGCTCCTCGCCCTCCACTCCAGAGAGAGGTTTATTGCAGGACCAAGCAAGGAGAACACGTGGCTCCTGCTCAGAAACCCTGAACTCCCAAATGGTAAGTGAGCGGGGGCTACTCTTCGCTGCACAGCACGGGTTCCAGGTGCACGGGCTTCAGTAGTTGCGGCATGCGAGCTCAGTAGCTGTGGCTTGCAGGCTCTAGAGTGCAGGCTCAGTAATTGTGACCCACAGGTTTAGTTGCTCCACTGCATGTGGGATCTTCTCGGACCAGGGCTCAAACCTGTGTCCCCTGCATTGGCAGGGGGATTCTTAACCACTGTGCCACCAGGGAAATCCAGGGAAAAGTTTTTATAGGCAAAATTTGGGGTGAGGGCTGCAGGGTGTGTGACTTTCTTCTGATTGGTCGGTGGTGAGGTAACGTGGTCTTGTTTCAGGAATCCGTTTTTTTAAAAAAAGTTATTTATTTATTTAATGGCTGCGTTGGGTCGCGTGTGGGCTTCCTCTAGCTGCTGAGAGCGAGGGCTACTCTCCATTGTGGTGCGCAGGCTTCTCATTGTGTGGCGGCTTCTCTTGTTTTGGAGTACAGGCTCTAGGCACGTGGGCTTCAATAGTTGCAGCACACAGGCTCAACAGTCGTGGCTTACGGGCTTAGTTGCTCCATGGCATGTGGAATTTTCCCAGAGTAAGGCTCGAACCCACATCCCCTGCATTGGCAGGCGGATTCTTAACCACAGCGCCACCTAGGAAGTCCTTGTTTCAGGAATCTTGTGTTCAACTGGAAGTTACTGTCCTCCACCTGGGTTTGCAGCAGCAGAACTCAAAGATATTGTTATGTATATTCCTTGAGGAGGACCCTGCCCCAAGGCTGCAATATTGTTTCTTGACTGCTGCTGCCTCATTTCTGCCATTCCCTCCCTTCCCTTTTTGAGTCTGCCCTTCGGAAGTCAGGGAAGGTCAAGGAGGCTGAGTGATGCCTATTTCTTACAAACTGGAAACGGGGGACACAGAAAGGATTTGTACTTGGGAGGGCCCCCAGGGTCCTGCTCCGTTTCAGCCATTGTCTTCCCCTGTGTAAATCTGCCTTGCCAGTGTTTTCCAGAAGTCATCACCATCCACCCAGGCTCCCAGGTCAGAAACCTAGGAAGTTTTCATCCTTCCTTTCTCGCTCTCACTCTCTCAGCCAGTTAGTCAACAAGTCTTGCCTATTTTACCTGCTGAGTTGCTCCTGAATCCTTCTCTCTTTTTTCCCCCTTTTCCCACCACTGTCCTAGTCCAACTCCGCCTGGACTTCTGCAGAGGCCTTCTCACCAGTCTTCCTGCCTCTGCTCTGTTTCCCTTTTCACCCAGCTGTCAGAGTGAGCCTTCAAACACTAGACCTGCTTAAAACCCGTAGATGACCGCCCATGCCCTGATGATGGACTCCGAACACCTTGTCACCCAGGCCAAACTGCATGCTCTGGCCCCACCCCTCTTCCCACCCCCATCTTCTACAGCTCCTCAGCCCCCAAACTTTATGCCCCAGTCACTTCTCTCAGTTCCCCTAAAGCACATGCTGGCCCTCTGGCCCCCAGCCTTTGCACTAACTCTGCCTGGTACCTCTTCCCCTCCCAGCCCCCCACAAGGCTCAGCTTAGAACCTTTTCCTCCAGAATGCCTTTGCTGACTACACCTCCTGGGTGTAAACCCACCAAGCCTGTGTTCACAGTCCTTTTCATCCTAACTGCCTAGCTGTCCCTCCACCTACCCACCTACCACCCCCACTTGACCTTGAGTTCCCTAAGGGCTAGATGGTATCTGCTTTGCTCACTCAACAAAAGCACAGATTTTGATACACAGCAGGTACTTAGCAAATACTTTGACGAAAGACAGACTAAGACAGCAGGGTGAAAATCTCGGCCCCATCACATGTTAGTTTTGGACTTAAGCAAGTCTCTCTCTCTCTCTCCCTCTCTCCCTCTCTTTTTTTTTTTTTTTTTTTTTTTGAGCAAGTCTTTTAATCTCTGCCTCCTCCTCACCTATCAATGAGGACAGTAATAATATATTTCTGGTAAAGCTGTTGTGAGGAGTCAAGCCCTTAGAAGAGCACGTGCAAGTAAACTTGGCCATTATTAATATTTTTTGACACCTTTTCCTAGAGCTCAAACCACACCACCGGGGAGGCACAACTGTACAGTGGTATCTGTTCCGCCTGAAGATGAACAGTCATCCCTAGGACCCTGCGGCACACCTCGGTGTCGACCTCGCCTACTGCCCCAGTCTTGCGCACGCCGGGGACCCACCCCGGACGCGGATGCTCACGCCGCGGCCCACTTAAGGACGGGAGGGGGCGGGCCTGGGAAGGCTCCGCCTCCGCGCTGAGGTCAGCGCGCAGCGCTGCGCGTGACGCTCTGGTTGCCGCAGAGACGCCCCGCCCCCGCGTGGCGCTGCGGAACCGGAGCTCCGGGCGGCGTCGGCAGCGGAGCGGGAGGCGGCGAGGCCGGAGCGGCAGGAGCCGGCGCGGCGACCGCAGCGAGAGCGGCGGGGACACAGCAGACCACGACGAAGGCGCACAGGCAGCCGGGCCGGGCCGGGCCACGGGGAGAGCGGCCGCCGGGAAGCGGGCGGGAGGCTGGGCGGGCAGCGGGCAGCCGCCGAGCCGCGAAGCGACATGGTGCTGCTCAAGGAGTAGTGAGTGTCCAGCCGGCCGTGCGGAAGCGAGGAGGGAGGGAGAGTCGAGGATGACGACCAGGGAGGCCGATGGCCTGCCGGAGGGGATGCAGCGGCCGGACGGGGCCCGACGGGGTGGAGAGCGCTGGATGGGCTGTTGGGCGGCCCAGCAGGGGCTGAGGGGACAGCAAGGGCCGAAAGGGGCCCGAGGTGGGTCGAACCGAGATAACGAGAGAGGGACAGCTCCTGAGGTGTGGGGCCCAAGGGGCAGTGAGGGCCGAATAGGCCCGAGGAGAGGCTGAGGGGACAAAGGGGGCCGGGCAGGTCTGAGATGAGGTCAAGGGGACAGCAAGAGCCGGACAGGGCGTGAGGAGGGACTGAGGGGATCGAGAGCGCTGGTTGAGATGTGGGGTGGTCCTAGAGTGGAGGCTGAGGGAGGCAGGGGCCAGCCAGAGCTGCAGGAGTGGCTGAGAGGAGCCTCGGGAGAGGGAGGAGTTGTCTGAGTGGCCGAGGAACAGTTAGACAAGGGCAGACAGGGCCGGGGAGCCGGCCAGAGTGGGGAGGGGTTTGGGGCTTGAACAGTACCAAGGGGCAGGGGGAGATCAGATACGCCAGATTCAAGAATGGAATTGAGATGATGGGGCGGAGTGCTGAGGGCAACCTGGGTTATGAGCAGTGGCTGCCTTAGGCATCAGGGGAAGGATTGTGATCAGTAGACACAGGAGGACTAGGGAGTCAGGGTCAGGCTGAGTGACAGGGGAAGGGTATAAGGAGTTAGCAGAGGGGATTGGTAGTGTGACATGCTGCCCAAGTGGTAGGCGCAGAGGATGAGGTATTTGGGGAAAAAGCTTAGGATGATTGCTTGGGACTTGGAGACACTTGGGTGAGGAGTCCAGAAACTATTGGGCAGGGGCTGAAGTGATATAAGGGAGTTATGGTGATGGAGAGGGCTAGGTTGTTACCAGGGAGGAGGACAGTTTGGAAAAAGTATGTTTGTGAGTAAATATACATGTTATTGGAGTTGGGGTGGGGGACAGGACCAGCCTGTCTCTGGGGGATTCTCAGTCTTGGTGCAAAGAGATGGGGAAATTGATCTGAGGAATTGCTGTTTTCATAAAGCCATTGACTGAGGTAAAACAGGGATTGAGGGAGTTTCTGAGTACCAACGGGGGTGGGGGGTGGAATGAGTGACTTCTGTTAGGAGTTGCAGGGTGATGGGCTTGCTCCTGAAATCCAGGGGACTGGATGACAGGTGGGGATGTTTGTATTGCTATATCTTTCAAATATGAGATGACCTATTCTTGAAGCTCATGGTTCCAAGCAAGCATCTTAGGACTTTTTTTTTTTTCTTCTTCTTCAAAGAGAACAGGTTGGGGGCGGGGGTTGAGGGGAGAGAAGATATTGGATGTGTACCTGCAGAACTTTCAGTGAAATCGTGCTTCCCTGGAGGGGAAGGCAAGTGGGCAGCATTGGGCCAGAAACCCAGGAAGTCCGGAAATGGGAGTTGTCCGGCTAGAGAGCAACTGGTGGGGTAGCCAGGCAGATGTGCTGAGAGCTGTTTCCATTTTGTCAGTGAAGAGATTTTGCCCCATCCCATCTGGCTTGCTCCTTGGAGGTGTTTAGGACGTATAGGACATAGTGTGGAGCTTTGCATAGCAAAGGGAAGAGACTCAGGTGTCATTGCAGCTTGACACCTCATCTGAAGAGTGTTATTTCAAAGCCCCTCCACCTATATTTCTTTCTTTCTTTTTTTTGTTTTTTGGTTTTTTTTTTCAGTCCGCGCTGAGCCACATGCGGGATCTTAGTTCCCTGACCAGGGATCGAACCCATGCCCCTGTAGTAGAAGCTCAGAGTCTTAACCACTGGACTGCCAGGGAAGTCCCCTCACTTCTATTTCTTGACATCCAGTGTGATGCTGATCCAGCCAGAGCAAGAGTTTTGTGTGATTTGGATTTTAATCTTGACTGTCCAGATGACAGACTTTTCCCATTCTCTCGATTCTTTTTTTCTTTCCCAGTTGAATCCTAGAACCTGTAGAAACCTGTAGTTTTTGTAAAGAAGGTCAGGCAGGGAAGGGAAGGGACCTTCAAAAGAGATCTGAGTGAGTTTTGAAAAGAGGTCCTCCCTTCCCAGTCTTTGTTCTCCTCTCCTTGAAGCCTGCCAGGGAAAGGTCCAGGGTGCCAGGGATGCAGAGCCTGTCTGGCATCTGCATTTCCTTCCTGCCCAACTTGTGCCCTGTGTGTGCTCAGGCGTGTGTGTGCATCCCTGGGCGGGGGACCAGGAGGGGGCCATCAGAGACACTTGGCTGTGGCTGCAGCGCTGCAGTTCTGGGGAGAGTGCAAGTGAAGGTCACACTGAAGTGAGCACAGCTCCAGTCCCAGCCCTGTACCGCCTCTGTGGCCTAGTCCTTTGGAATTGCACCCTATTGCTGCTGAAGTGGTTTTGCTCCCAAGGAGCCAGAGAGAAATGTTTGGATGTGCAGCTGTCCCGTAGCAGCCTCAGAGCATCCTGTCAGGAACTGGCTGATGCCAGTCTCTTTTGGGGGGGAGACTTAGTGCCCACCCAGGGTCTGAAGGTTGTCCCTGTTGATTTTTCTGACACTTCCTCTAACAGGATTCTCCTTGATTTGATCTCTGCAAATTCTTGGATGTGATTTTTACTGCTATTCTTGAAGATAAAAGGCTTATTGTTTTCTAGGAGGTTTCTTCTGAGGGTGCAGAAATTGTAGCCTCCAAGTTGGAAGTATTTTTCTGCATCGTCGGCTTTCTCTAATGGGTGGAGAGCATTAGTGGCAGCATCCAGTAACCTGCAGGATTTACCTTATTTGAGTCATTCTGGAGGAGGGGAGTTAGCAGGCAGTAAAGACTTGAAGCCCATTTTGTTTTTCCTGTTACTTTCCTGCTCAGTGCTTTGCCTCGAGTGTGATGTTTTTCTCAGACCCCTCTGGGTGCCTTTTGCAATCTGGGGACCTTTGTGGGACTAGAAAGTAGTGAGAGGGCTATTTACCAGCCTGGAGCAAGGATCCCAGTTGGCTGGACCACTGCATAGGAAGGAGAGCATAGCAGCACGTGCTTCACCAAGCATGCAAGATGCAGGAGGCTCCAGGAGGTTCCAGCTAGGGTCTGGGAACTGAGACTCTAAGCTTGGGAGCCAACTTAATTTGTAGGAATACAACCAAGCGTTTTTGCCTCAGCTCTCTGACCTCACAGCTTTGAGCTGTGGGTTGGCCCTTGCTGCGCATTACAAATGCAAGCCACCTGGAGGAGGGCCGCTGGCCCCCGCACCTCTGTGTGTAGAGTTCTGACCAGTGTGGAACTTTGCTGGCCATGGCTTCTCCATCAGGTGATTAATTGGTGGTACCTCCAACAATTGGTAGTCATTGAAATGGAGAAGGAAAAGAAAGTCATCAGTTGGGGTGCCTTTGGACAACTTCTGGAGGTCAGGACATGAGTTAGGTGTCCTTTCTTGGTGGCTTTATGGTAATAGCTTGTATTGTAATATTTGGCCCCAGAACAGAGATGGTTGGTGCGTGCTCCTGGGGTGATTAATTCTCCAAGGAGCTTGGTCCCTTCCTAGCCTTTCACTTTGAGGGCTGTTGTTGGCTGGTGGGGCCCACAGAGTTGTGAATCCCCAAGGCCTGCTTCTTTGGGTCTGAATCCTCATTTTGGCTTTGGAGTTTGCAGGGGTGGGTTCTCCTGTGTTAACCTCTGTTTTACTAGACTCATTGGCAGGTTTTGCTGGGGAAGATATTGGTGGGAGAGAGGGAGAAGAAGGCAGCTCCAAACGTGAGTCAGAGGCCTGGGAAGGAGCTGGTGTGGGGACAGGTTTGCACTGAATCATAGGATTCTAAATGAGGTGCCAGAAGGGACAGAGGGTCCTAGCCTTGAAGCAGTCAGGGGGCCATTCTCTGCTGGGTTTTTGACAGTGAGTGATGTCATGTGCAGCAGAAGGCTTAATACTTTTCTAAGATGATTCTTTAAGAGCAGGTTTCAGAGCCTGAAGTTGATGCTCTGTTTTCCCTCTCTTGCAGTCGAGTCATCCTGCCTGTGTCTGTAGAAGAGGTAAGTCCTTTTTCTTCTTTTTATCCATAGTTGGATATACTTGCTGGTGACCTTAGCTCATTTGGCCTCCTGACGGCCCACACTAGTATCTTTGTGTGGTTTTCATGTTTGTTCTAGCATAGAGATAATCAGTACTCACTGGGAATTTTCCTGGTGTATCTGACCAGCTATGTGCGACCTGCCTCAAGCTGTTGGCCAGCGAGATAACTTTGAATAGGCACGAAACCAGTCCCTCTTACCCGCTGGAACCCTGCCTGTTTGGCGACATGTTACTGAGGGGATGAAGTATGTGCATTTGTGGGACCTCCGTGACTCGACAGGGAAGTGTGCCTGGCTGTCCCTGGTTGCGCAACAGATCAGTGGGGCTGAAAGTCTCTGAGGCCCTTCCTAGCCCCAGTCTAGGTGACTGCTAGGAAGACTGAGGCCCAGAACCCTCCTTTTACGGAGGGCAGGGAATGACAAATGGGCCTGGCTTGCCCTCTGTCCTTTTATGGTTCCTGGGCGTGACCTCTCTGTGTGTGAGCATCTGGCAGGATTTGCCACAGGAAGGTTCATAGAAGGTTCATAGGCCGTGCTGACTCAGAGTCGGTCTCTGGGACAGCAGAATACTGTCCCAGAGCCTCCCTCGTCCCACCCTTCCTCTGGACTTCCTTCACTCTCCTCTCCCAGCTCAGCCTTGCTCTTTGCTCCCTTTGGAATCCACAAGTCCCCCAGCTTCCAGTCAAGCTCGATTTCGGGTGAAGCTGCTCAGCCAGTGTGGTGCCCTCAGTCACTCTCTTTCCTGCAGTGTCAGCCCCTGTGATAACTTCCACTCTGTTCCGAATATGAAATGAACCTTTGGAAAATGAGATCAGGCCAACAGAGCCCACAGCACACTTGAGAGATGAGACAAATAGCCTCTTGGCCCCCAAAGGGGGTGGGCAGGCATCTGCCCCCCGGAGGATTGTCTCCAGTGGTGGGTTGCGTGTCTGTTAAGAGCAGTGGAGACCTGGGGGAAGGGTCACAGTTGGGCCTCAGACATGATGTGGGAGTTCCGGGAAAGGAGAATAAGAGAAATGAGAGTGGGGAAGCTCGGGGAGGAGATGGCTGGGTGGATGCTGCGATCCCTGAAGGCCTCTGAGATGTACATGGAGCCTGGAAACCATGTGCTTGGGCTGACAGCGTTTGGCTTGGGGGGGCCTTGCTAACTCACCTCCTTTGGGGTCCTTGCTCTCTTTGTGAAAAAACAGCAAGTGATGATTTTCCAAACCAGGAGGCTAAGCAGGAAGGCCCAGCACGTCACTTGCCCTGAAACTCGGCTCTTGGGGGTCTGACGACTCCCTCTCTGCTGTATAGGAGGATCCCACACCCCAGTGAGAACGATGTCCCCCGGGAATTCAGGAGTGCCTCAAAGTGGCACTTAGGGGTGAAATAGATCTTTTTTACAGGAAGTTTCTTGCTGGAACGACACGTGGGAATGTCTCTGAGAGGTGTGGCAGGAGGGCCAGCACTGTCCGGGGCCACCTCTCGGTTGATTGCTTATGACGGGGCCAAGAATGGAGGGAGAGGGGAACTCACCTCGAGAGCATCTGCAATTGGCGGTTTTCAGTTTGTGGTGGTTTGTTTTTGGAGCATTGAGGAAGTGGTTTGTGGGGTGAACCGAGCCTGAAAGCAGAAGCTTGGGAAGTAAGCACTGGTTAGGATTCACCTGTAAGCCTGGTTACAGTCAGTGAGAAAGCAGTGCTTGGCCTGTGTAGGGTTGAAGCAGGAGCTGCTCTTTCAATGGCTTGAACATTAGTTCCAGAAGATCAGAAAATCTTGAATGGGAAAGTCAAAGAAGAAATAAGTAATGACCAACCTTCTCAGAGTCTTTATCAATAACCCTTCCTGGTTCACAGTTCCCATGGGAACAGCTCAGTGTCATGTGGCTGTTGGATTCACTTCCCAATTGGAGGCCCTTGGAGCTTTCTGATTTGGGAGGGGAAAGAGAAGAGAAAAGAGAAGGCCCTGTCTTTATGACCATCCTGTTGGCTTGAATCAATGTTCTGGGGTGAAATCAGCTTCTGGCTGGCCAGAGCCTTTGGCCTAATACTTACTGCACAGGGTTTCTAGACGTGCTGCAGCAAAGCAGGAGAGCCCTGGCTGTTTAATGTGGTGTGTCCACCCGTGGTTGCTCGCTCAGTTTGGCCTGCCTTTTCCCCCTGCTGTGGGTAGGGCTGTTTTACTTCTCATTTCCAGAGAGGCACGGCACTGGGCCCCTTTGGTACCTGGCCTGGCAGAGCCATGGGGGTGGGACCAACAGCTGTTTTTCATGACATGTTTCAGGCCTACCCACTACATCTTCCTGGGCTCCCACTCTCAGATTACCAAAGTGGTGGAGCCTCTGTTTCCCTTAGCTGTCTTAGTTCTTGGGAACAAGGGAGCAGATCTCCAAGGCAGGGAACACTGTTCTAGGCCAAAGGAGGCTGGAATCCTGGTCTCCTCGGGGCTCTTTATCTGATTTAATGTTCTGACCCCCAACCCCCACCTCCACCCCATCTGAGTCTGGCTGCTTTCTGCTTTCCCAGGGTGCGGAGCCACAGTGCCAAAGGGAGCCCTGTGGCATGAAAAGTGTCCCTCACTTGTAGCTTGTGGACGCCAGTCTTACTCACCCCTTTGGATTAACGAAACTGCCTTCACATGTCTCATTGGGATTAAAGGATCAGAATATCAAGAGAGATTAAAAGGGGAAGATGCCAGCCCAACACACTGATCCTCTTAGAGCCTGCGCTCTGATTCCTGCAGCTGAAGAGGAATGAAATGAAGGGGATTAGTCTCTGCCGGGGCCCCTCCCCAAGCAGCACCACCATTCACAACCCAGTCCGCTCCACCAAGGCCCTTTCCCTAGCCTGCCCTTTAGGATTGCTGAGTCAGTGGTTAGATGTTCTCATGACTCTTCTCTGCTCCTTAGGAGCCCCTGGCTCAGCCAGACCCTGCCCCACCTGATAGGGGTTTTCATGTGTGCCTCTGTTAGGGGGTGGGCTTGGAAAGGCACAGGGACAGCTTGGGGTTCCCTGGGGGCATTGAGGCAGCCCTGATGTTGCTCTGGATTAGCAGCGTCAAGGTGACTGGCTCTCACCCACATGTTTCTCTTTACGGGATTACTTGAGCCTTGATGGTTTGCCTGGGCCTTTCCTTGGCATCCTGTACTGCGTTTTTGCTTTGGAAGTTAGGATTCTCCCAGCCTCGTGGTAAACAGTGAATTGTCTTGGTGTGCTGCTTCGACTTGCATGTTTTGCCCAGAAACGTCCCCGCAGTGCTTAGGAGGCTGCCTGGTAGAGCAGGCTTCCAGGGTCGAGGCGGAGCCCGGGAAGCTGCACTGCTCCTTCTGCTGCAGGCGGTGGTTTCAGCGGCAGCTGCCCAGAGAACCAGAGACGCAGCTTCTGTTTTAATCTCAAAGGGAGAAAGACCTTTGTCTTTCACTCCTGGGAGTACCAGGAGCTTGGGGAGGGGAGGGGGAGGGGGAGGAAAACCTCAACCCCCACCCTTCCCCCCAAACTATAATCAAGTACCTTTTTCTCATACTCCCTAAACTGCTGTGCCTGGTGGCATTGGCCGTGATAGGGAAGATGCATCCTTTGGTATAGACGTAACTTCCTGCTTTAACGGTTGCTGTTTATTCTCTTTCTACCTCATTTTTCCCTCTAGACAGCTGCCCTCAGAGAGAGAAAAGCAGAAGGGCCAGGCCTGGGCAATGTCCAGGTCATTGTCCCTAATACTGTGTTGTCCTGAGGGGATCAGAGGAGGCCAGTGATCTTGACGGGTGACTTGATAGGGTGGCATGTGACCCAAATAATGGAAAACTAGGCTTTGGCCATCTAGTAAGTGCCAACACAGAGGGTGCACCCCACCAGCACCGTGGGGTAGGAATCTGTGCTGTCTGGTACGGGAAGCAGGGCACTTGCTTCATTCCTACCAGGAATCAGGAAAGCATCAGGAGGTTTGGTTGCCTCTCTGAGTGGCTGGCAGGGTGAGGAGGGGCCCAACACTGGAGAAGAAACAAGTAGATGAGCCAGTTTTACAGCAGGGGTTGTGGATCTCAGAGAGGACCGGGTACCTCTCTGTACAAGAAGTCATGTCTTAGGATCTGTTTAAATGAATGAGATAAAGGGATTTCTAACAACCAACCCAGATCTTGTTTGAGGATCTGGGACCAAAGGCAGGTCCAGGACAAAAACTACCTTGGATTCTATAATCTATTTTCTGGATAGTGGTGTGAGATTAAGCATATTCACCTACCTCCTTAAGCCTTGAAGGAGAATGTAGAAATGGGAAGGATGAAATTAAACACATCTGATGGCTAAAGAGAGGCCACGAAGCAGTATTCTCAGCAGCTCTGGGTGGATTTGGGCAAGGCCGCGTGAGAAACTGCAGGGCGAGCTCCCAGATCAGGGGGTCGCAGAGCGATCTAATTAGACAATTCCCAGCAACTGGACAGTGTGCAGTAACTCTCGTCTCTCTGTCCCTTCAGTATCAAGTAGGGCAGCTGTATTCTGTGGCTGAGGCCAGCAAAAATGAAACGGGTGGTGGTGAAGGCGTGGAGGTCCTGGTGAATGAGCCCTATGAGAAGGACGGCGAGAAAGGCCAGTACACGCACAAGATCTACCATTTACAGAGGTAGGTGGCCGCGCGGCAGAGCGAGGGCGGCCTGGTATCAAAGTGGAGACAGCGGATAATTGGGGATGTTTCTAGGTCGTTAGCTGGTTGCTCAAGTTGCTTCACCTGTGAGAGTGGGTAGAGGTGGTTCTTCTTTGCTCATTTAAAGGGTTATTTTGTTTTTAAATAAAAGTAGTTCTTGTCCCACCAGGCTCCTAGTCCCCAGGAGTGATAGTGTTTAGCTTCTTGTGGCTCCTTCCATTGTCTAAGTTACAGAAGTGTGTGTGTGTTTGTGTGTGCGTGTTCGAGTGCACTGTGTGTGTAAACGGGTGTTCATTTCCTTTATTGTTATCTGACAGAGATAGGATCTCTTGTTTCTTTATATCATGCCTCTCACTGTCAGCATATTTGGCCTCATTCTTTTAAAGTACATGCAATACCTATGAACAGACGTGCTGGAGGTTGTTTCACCAGTCTTCTCTTGACGTATGTTTACAGTCATTTCCAGATGTTTACCTACAGTACTCCACTAAAACTCCTTCTGCACAAATCTTTTGATGTACTCAATGTGTGTAAATCTATAGTAAATGCTCCTAAAAGTAGAATTGTGGGGTCAGGTAGTATTTTAAATTCTGATATTGCAAAATCAGCTACCAGAGAAATTTTGGTACCGCTTTTTGGATCAAAGGCATAAGTATTTAAAAGTATAGCTTGAACTGCTGTGTGTACCAACATCTGTTGCAAACCACACAATTGCTGAATCCCTAACCAAGACAGTAATATTTAAGTGAACTGTAAGCTGGCCCAAAGGACACTGAAAGCCATAGTAAACATACACCAGCTTGAATGGAAGTTGAATCAAGCTAGTTTTAGAAATTACCCAGTACTGGAAAAAATAAACCTGCTGTTTTTTAAAAATTGTGGTCAAGTGTGCATAACACAAAATTCACCACTTTTATCGTTTTTAAGTTCCGTGGCATTAAGTACATTTACATCGCTGTGCAACTTAAACCTGAACCTTAATCTCTAGTCAATTAAACTGAACAAAGCAGTTTCATTTTCATTTGGTACAATCACTGATTTAATGTAGCCTGCTGCTCTAGGGATATAAAAGTGCCGGCCCAGAGAAGTCCAGGATTTTGTGAGTGCCGGCACCAGGAGAGCAACACTGAAGTGGGGGAAAACACCTCACCAGGAGACTTCCTAGCGGTCCAGCAGTTAAGACTCTGCGCTTCCACTGCCAGGGGCACGGGTTCGATCCCTGGTCAGAGAACTGAGATCCCACATGCTGCACAGTACAACCAAAAAGTAAAAGACAAAAAAAAGAAATCTCATCACGATCCCATTTCCTTGCCATTGTGCTCTTTACCCTCCGTGCCTCCTGCTTGTCCCCTTCTGAGTTGACGGCCAACCAATCCTTCCTGAGCCATTAACTGTTGATTAGAATAAGGCCTAAGACATACCTTCCCCACAGTGCATTTGTATTTTTTTAAGAGGACTTTGAAAAGAGATAGTGAGGCTGGTAGCAGGGGCCAGTTGGTCTCAAGACTCAGTTGGTCCAAGCAAAGGGGCAGAGAGGAGGTCTGTACTTATGGAGGGTGGGACATGTCTCACCTTATTCCTTATGGAGAGGGTGGAAACTTTGAACTGCTGCCTACCAGTACTCTTAACCCCAAAACACCCAACTGCCCAAAAAAGAGAACAAAACCAACACTGCTAAATGCCATGACCGCCTCCCCTCATGAGGACCAAACCCAGTAGTTGTCCCAGTCAGAAACCATGGGTTCACCACACCCTCTTCCTTGTTCGTCATATCAAATCAAGTCCTTCTGAGTCCGTCTCCAGTGTTTCCATTTCCTTCCATCATCTCTTGCCTGGATTACTAACTGATCTCCATGCTTTCCACGTCTCTGCACAGCTCCAAGTGTTCTGTCCAGAAGATCTGTTGCTCCCCAGCTTAATATCTGTAGGTAGCCCTTTGCCCTCGGGATAAAGTCCGTCCTCTTTGATATAATTACAAGATCTCTTATGACCCAGCCTCTGCTTGTTCTCCTGTGTTCCCCGCCTCATACCTTACACCAGCTACTCTGAACTTCTCACTCTTCCCCCCAGCTTCTCGCACCCCACTCCTGTCCTCTTGTCTAGCTCAGTCCTACCACTCGCTACTCTGCGTAAACCTTCCTTTCCCTGGGGAGGCTCCCCGTGCACTGCGTGCTCACAGTGCCCTGCCTGGTTGGTTCCACTCTTCAGTAGCATGGAAGCTCCCTGAGGGCAGGAGCCACGTCCGTGTGACTTCTACACACATCCCAGTGCCTGACACACAGAAATACTTACCTGAGTGAGCATGGCCACGAGCGAGTGGACCTCAGAGGGCTGCTGAGTGTGCCGGGTTAGCCCTCTCCTGGGGGCAGCTCTTTTTTCTTAGGCCTCAGGCACTAAAGCTAATGAGATGGTTGGAGCCTGCTAGGACTGCATAGATTTCCAGTTAAAAGCTAAGGCAGAGAAATATACATACCTTTTTTAAAAAAAAAGAAACAAGAAGAGCTCATATTGTACCTGCTGTTCTGTAACCTGAGATAAGAATTGAACAGAAAAAAATATTTTGTCCTGGGAGGCAGATGGCCGTGAGGCCCTCCTGGCTGCCCAGAACTGACCCTAGCAGATCACATCTTCTTGGATCCCATATTCCAAGTTAGTCAGCCAGTCACTGTGGTCCACTCTCGGAGACGTCTCATCCTTACAACGTGTAGTGTCGTGCCCTGGGCCCAGTGAGCTCTGGAAGAGCGCGTAATGGTAACGTAAGGCCTGATTAGCCATGGCAGGTAGCCCCGGGCCTCACCTGCTGTCCTGTTCCTGGCGGGTAGTGGGGCAAGTTTCGGGTGGATGTTAGTAGCCGGCCGAGCTGGGGTGTCGGTCTCTGATAGGTGCTTTTTCACGCACAAGGGTAACCCGGTCTCATGGGAACTTGTGTGTCAACTCCCCACTGAAGAAGCTGGAGCTGCAGCTTGTAGACTATGCTGTAGAAGCCCATTGTCTTCTAACTCTCTCCTCTGATTCTCTCCGTAACCCTTTCCTCACTACAGCAAAGTACCCACGTTTGTTCGAATGCTGGCCCCGGAGGGAGCCCTGAATATACATGAAAAAGCATGGAATGCCTACCCTTACTGCAGAACTGGTGAGTGCAGAACTGGAAGTAGGCCCAGGGGTGGCAGTGAATTGGGGTTTTGTATCCCACCTTCATTTTCCAGATTAAGCCAGTGGAGGGATGAGCTTGGGGCCTCCCTTCAGGCTGACGGTGGGTGGCAGTGTAGTCCAGTGCAGTGTGGCAGCCATCTGGGTGGGAACCGCTGAGTAGCCCCGCCTGAGGTGACGCAGAACCAATCCCGCCTATCTGGGGATGCCATGGTAATTTTGATTATTTTCACTGATGACGGAAGCAACGTCTTCTGTTCTGGGGAAAACATGATCACCCATGATCCTTCCGTTTCTAGTTACTGTTAACATTTTAGTGTCTTTCTTTCTAACCTTTTTTAAAACGCTTTCATATACGCATATATATATAAAGTCTCAAGACGTGTTTTTCAGCCCAATTTTGGGTCAAATCATACTAATTATTAAAT
Source organism: Hippopotamus amphibius kiboko (assembly GCF_030028045.1). Lineage (NCBI taxonomy): Eukaryota > Metazoa > Chordata > Mammalia > Artiodactyla > Hippopotamidae > Hippopotamus > Hippopotamus amphibius. The sequence goes on from NC_080202.1 coordinate 13,450,632, forward strand.
TGTTCATTTTTTCTCTGTAAATGGAAAACCTTTTCTCTGTCACTACATATAGTCTATTTTTTTAAATTTATTAATGGCTGCATAGTATTCCATTGTATGAATGTACTGGGATCTTTTTAAGCCACTCCCTTATTGTTAGATAGTGAAATTTCCGCTTTTAATGGGCTGTATTCGTGTTTGGCTTGAAAAGCAGCAGTGAGGCCCAGGGACTCTTGAGAGAGGCAGTCATAGGAGAGGGCCTGTAGGGTAACCTTCCTGCTGTGGGGAAGGGCCAGGCCTAGACACTAAGAAAACATAGCAAAGAAAACCCTGATGTTGTTGGGGGAAAGCTGAAATAAGCCCAATGGTTGATGACAAAGGATTTAGAAACAGTTATCCCCCAATTATGTTTAATAACACCTGCAGTCCGCGCACCAGATTTGAGTGAGGGGGACCAGCAGGAGGGAGCTCACTGCTAAAAGCCCTGAATCAGTGGCTTCCATTAGACCAGCATGGTTTTTTCGGTCTGCACCATGTGGCTTGTGGGATCTCAGTTTCCCGACCAGGGATTGAACCCAGGCCACAGCAGTGAAAGCGCTGAGTCCTAACCACCAGACCACAGGGAACTCCTTAGACCAGCATGTTCCATAGTTGAAGGTGGGAGTAGGAATGGAATCATTCTCTTAATCTTCACTAGTCTCCTCTCCGGAGCTTATGGAAAGGAAAAACTTTGACCCTCCACAGAGAACTTTCTATTCTAGACATTTTGGGATTTCAGACTCTTAGCTTTCTAAGATTCCTAAGTCTTGAGGGCCATTTAAGAGTAGGCCTCTGCCTTTTTCTCACCTTCTGAGTCGGCCCACACTCTGTCTGTAGAGTGTGTTTCTCTCTAAATAAATCCACTTGTTACCTTAAAAAAAAAAAAAAAAAAGAGAGAGAGAGAGAGACCTCTTGGAGGGCCCCTGCTCTTATGAGCCATATGGGGGGTGGGGCTAGAGGTCCCCCTGAACTTGACTGTGAATTAAGTGGCTTTCCCCCAGCCAGTCTACATTTGTTGGCACAGACAGCCTGGCTGTGGGGTTCTCCTGCCAACCTCTGTTTAAAGGTACTGGTACACTTCTCTTATTTGTTGGGATCTGGCACTCCCTAGATTGTATCTGATGTGGAAGATACATGTGGCCCTTATCCTGTTGACTTTGGGAGTGACTAAAGTCTAGATCACAGGGTCATTGCTCTCTTCAATCCTACTCAGGTTCAAGAACCTTGTATCAGGAGATACACAGTCATTGGTGGGACCTGGGATGTGTAATGCTTAGAGTTTTATTGCTGTAGCTGAAAATCGCTATTAGGGAATAGCAAACATCACTATTCCCTAAGCATGAGGCAGGAAGCTGTTCAATTCTTGGAAAAGAGACACGCACACACCTTCTTAAAAGACAGTGTGACTTGGTGTACCCCCCCAAAAAAAAAAAAAAAAAAAAGACAGTGTGCACAGTGGCTGGGTGTGTCGGGTCTAGGGCCAAAGGCGAATTTTCTTGATGTCTGAGAGAGTTGCAGTGAGCATGTGTCATAAGAACCTTAGCTAACTTGGCATAAAGGAAGCAAACAGATAGGGTGGACTGCTGCATGCCTGGGGCAGGGTTCTGGGTACACAGCTTGTGCCAACTGAGAGATGCAGCCGTCCTTTGTGTGATTCTGGGGAGAGTGTGCTAGAGCTGACCTGGGCATTTTTCTAGATGCCACATGTTCATTCGCATCTTGTTCTGATCCTTGGCCAAAAGAAGAAAAATGTAGTTTCTAAATGCTCCGTGAAGAGGAGAGGCAGGGAGTAGGGGAGGGGAGGTTGGCTTCTTCAGTGGGTTCTGACCTTGTAGACTTGACTCTAAGAACCCACCGTCACGCAGAGTGAATGTCTTGAATCTTAGATCTGTTCAGTTAGACATTGCTCTTTTAAAAAAAGATATAAACAAGGAAGGCTGTGTCCAGTTCCCTCTGGGGACTGGTGGGAGAAAGATTATCAGTTCAAAACTCTTAGGTTGGCCTAAGTAGATCAGAGTTTGAGGCAAGATGGATAAAGGAGTGTGGAGTGAGACTTCCACATGCCTTTTGGAAGGCTCTAACCTTGCACTCGGTGGAGTGAAGATGGACTTGGAGTACTCGAGTCACTATCAGTCCTTTCTATCCTCCTACCTTATTTATCTCTGTTTCTTTTCCCCTGATGCTCCTGAGCTGGGACATGAGAAGGGGGTTAGATGGTCTGGGTCTGTGAATGAAAGTAGGAAGAGACGCTTGCTTCAGCAGCACATACACTAAAACTGGAACGATACAGAGAAGATTAGTATGGCCCCTGTGCGAGGATGACACGCAAATTCATGAAGTGTTCCACCAAAAAAAAAGAAGTAGGAAGAGGAAAACAAATGTTTCTCCTCCTGCGTCTCCCTCTAACCTTAACCCCAGGCTGAATACGGTCTCAAAAAAGTCATTGTTTGTTTGTTTATGGCCATGCCACGCGGCATTTGGGATCTTAGTTCCCTGACCAGGGATCAAACCCAAGCCCCCTGCATTAGAAGGGCAGAGTCTTAACCATTGGACAACCAGGGAAATCCCAAAGCCATATATTTTTTTAATTAATTAATTAATTAATTAATTAATTTTATTGGCTGTGTTGGGTCGTTTTTGCTGTGTGCAGGCTTTCTTTAGTTGCAGTGAGTGGGGGCTACTCTTCGTTGTGGTGCGCGGGCTCCTCATTGCCGTGGCTTCTCTTGTTGTGGAGCACAAGGTCTAGGCATGTGAGCGTCAGTAGTTGCAGCAATAGTTGTGGCTCACGGGCTCTAAAGTGCAGGCTCAATAGTTGTGGTGCACGGGCTTAGTTGCTCACGGCGTGTGGAACCTTCCTGGAGCAGGGATGGAACCTGTGTCCCCTGCATTGGCAGGCAGATTCTTAACCACCGTGCCACCTAGGAAGCCCAAAGCCATAGTTTAAAATTTTTTTTCATTTGCCTTTTTTTTTTAAGAACTTTTATTGAGATATAATTGACATACAATAAACTGCTTATATTTAAAGCCAAAGCTGTAGTTGGTCTCATTGGAGAGCCCTATTTTCCAACTGCAGAGGGTTTCCTGAGTCTTTTCCAGTGTACCTAGGGTTGCAGGTTGAAGAAAAGGCAAACGCTCCGAATGCAGAGGTGTTTGGAGGCTAACAGGGTGTTTGGAGGTGGGGAGGCTAGCAAAGATTGGGGAGGATTGTCTGGTCATCCATGTTGGCATTAAAGACCAGAGAGGGTCTTCACCCTTGTAGATTCACCAACCTGATTTGTCTGAACTGAATGGATCTCTGTCTCAGGATCTCAGAAAGACCTGACATACACAGTGCCAATACATTAAGTTATGTTGAAATACAAAATTACTAATGAAAACCAGATATTCCTGTTTGCCGAATAGGGCGTGCTTTCCTTGTGAACTCCCCTGCATGGCAAACTAAATTATAATGAGAATACCAGCCTGTAGTGAAAACATCCACTTGCTTAAGTGATCAGACCCTGTGTCTGTTGATTAGCACATTCTGTTCCTACAGAGGCCAGACCAGGAGAAGGTTGCTTGGGGAGCACAGACTCAGAATCAGGTGGTTGGTGGGAGAACCTTGGTGGCTAGTGTCATCAAGCCAGGCCAACTCGACACTCAGGATGGGGTTGCTGGATACACCCGGAGGCAGCCTGGGGCTCCTGCTACCAGGACAATGCTGAGAATTGCTGCCAAACTGATCTCTTTGGCCTCACCTTCCATGGATTTTATACCCGTCATTTCCTTTTTTGTTAAACTAATAACAGGGCGGTTAATTTCAATAGGCCTTTTAGTTAAAATCTTGATCTGGTGCTTCCTTACAAGTATCTTCCGTTGTATTCAGGAAAATTACTTATAGTCTCTTGGGTTGCTTCTATACGAGGTGGATCTTATCCCTTATATTTCAGCTTTTCCTCATCTCAATCTCAGAGGACACCTTAGTTTCAATTTTGGAGATACAGATTGACTGTTAGCCCCATGTGCTGTCAGATGGGGCGGTGTGGCATCCATCCGAAATTGAGATAACTCCTAAATTCAGAGGGTACGGAATGATCTGGGCTGTGGTCAGGAGGAGAGCTAGTCTGTTCCCCAGTGACATTAGAGCTGCAGTCATTTTCTCTGATAAATAATTGAACGGTGCTTTCCGAAGGGGGGTCTCATTACAATGAGCAGGAGTGTGGAGGGTGAGAGGTTTGGTTACAGTGAGAGGAAGGATGCAGAGGGCAGATAGCGCCTGGCCTACAGTGCCCTGCTCTGTGCCCCGGGAAGCGGCGCAGGGGACACCAGGTGATGCTCTGACGGCAGGGCAGTGGGTACCATGCTTCAACTCCTCAAGCTGGTCCCTGTCCTTGCCCAACTGTGAAGAGGCCTGAGGAGCCTATAGTGGCATCGCTTTAATTAAATTCCATATTTGGTCTTTGGGGACGTTTGTATGAGTGAAACTTGAGGGTTGTTGCATTTGAGGTACCAGATGTGCCCACTGGCGCTGGGAGGGTGACTGGAGTAAGCCCCCGGGAGCGGAGGATTCTCTGCTGCCATGGTCCCTGGGGGTGAGGGGTGGATATTTTATCCATCCTCATTAATCTTTTTCTCTCTTCTTTCCATGTCCTTGCCTTGGAGCAGTTATTACAGTAAGTATTTTCAGGGGGGTTGGAATTGTAGATGATTTATAAGAAAAGGAGAAATTAAAATGGAACTGCCCCAGAGGCTCCTGGGTATTCCTCTCTTTCTCTTGGGTGACTTTGGGGCTTTCGAGGCTTAATCTTTTCAGTCCTAATGAGGAACTTGTTAATTGGCAAAGTGGCCTCTCACTTGAAGCTCCATTGGCAGGTGGCTTTGTAGATGTAGCAGTCAGGACGATGGCATCCTAGCCCCGGGTCTCACGTGTACCGAATGACGCAAGGCTCTCCCCTGCTCGCCCCAGACCAGGCCTTCCCAGGGTTGTACAGAAACTTCAATTCAGCTGACCCAGTTGCGGCTTTCCCATTTAGTCATCTGTTGACCCCAGCGAGCACTGACCCTTGGCAAAATTGTGCCATCAGCAAGGTTTCTTTTCCATGACCAGCCTGTCTGTCAGTGCCCCTTCTCTTCACGCTTCAGCGTCCTCATCCAGGTGCCTTGTCCCTGCTGCTAAACGTAGGACCTTTCTGGGAACCTCATTCCCACTGAAGAGTGAGGGGGTTAACGTGTTCCTCCTTTGAGTAGTTCCAATTTTCAAAAAGCACCAAGGGAGGAAGATGATAATTCGCATGAAGGGTTAAATTGCTGAGAACTTCAGGCCTCAGCAAAAGGCTGGCTGGGGAGAAGGGGAAGTGCAGTGCGTGGGGAACACGTTTGGTTGGCTGGAAAGTCTCCCCGTGCTCTTCCCACACTGCCAGTCAGCCGTTACACCCTGTGCACGAGGTAAATGGCAGAGGTGCATGGATTAAATACATGATTTTGAAGTCAGATGGAACTGAGTTTGAGACCCAGCTCTGTTGTTATCTCTTTGGCTTTGGGCAAGTCCCTTCACCCCTTTGAACTTAACTTTCCTCAACTGTAAGATGAGGGTGGTGTTACTACAGCCCTCATAGGCCGGGGTGGGGATTGAATGGGATAACACACGCCTGGCATGGTGCGGGCTCCCAGTATAGTTAGCTGTTACTATAAGGCAGAGGCTAGGGTCTCTCGACTACCCGTGAGAGGGTAGTGGGGGATGGTTACTCTCCAACTTTGAGACTGGTGACTATAAGGTATTTTTTTCTCCCTTCCAGAATGAGTACATGAAAGAAGACTTTCTGATAAAAATTGAAACCTGGCACAAACCAGATCTTGGCACCCAGGAGAATGTAAGTAGCACTTCCCAAGAGCCTGGAGGACTTACAGGTCCAGGACGGCGTGTTGAGGCTCCATCGCTTCCAAGAGGTCTTTGCCATGGTCCCCTTTTTCCCAACCAGGAAGGCAGCAGCCTGTGCCTAGATCTGTCCTACCAGCATGGGATTGCTCTGTCTCTAATCTGAAAACTATGATTTCCAAGACCCTTTATAAGACCTTCTCCTAGTGCTGGGATTAGTCTAAAATGTAACTCCTGGCGCAGAGGAGCTGAATTTTTAAAACATCAGAATTAGGGAATTCCCTGGTGGTTAGGACTGGTTAGGACTCTGCTTTCACTGCTGAGGGCATGGGTTCAATCCCTGGTCAGGGAACTAAGATCCCGCAAATTGCATGGCACAACCAAAAACAAACAAACAAACAAAAAACCCCAAAAAACAAACCATCAAAATTACGGCCTCTGTAGAGCATAATTTGCTGATAACTCCTCAAATTTAAAATACACCTGTCTGGGCTTCCTTAGTGGCGCAGTGGTTGAGAATCCGCCTGCCAATGCAGGGGACATGGGTTTGAGTCCTGGGCCGGGAAGATCCCACATGCTGCAGAGCAGCTAAGCCCATGCGCTGCAACTACTGAGCCTGTGCTCTAGAGCCCACGAGCCACAACTGTTGAGCCTACGTGCCACAGCTACTGAGGCCCGTGCATCTAGAGTCTAAGCTTGACAAGAGAAGCCACAGCAATGAGAAGCCCGTGCACCACAATGAAGAGTAGCCCCCGTTCACTGCAACTAGAGAAAGCCCATTTGCAGCAACAAAGACCCAACGCAGCCAATAAATAAAGTTATAAAAATAAAATAAAATACACCTGTCCTTTACCTCAGCAATTCTACACCTAGGAATTTACGTTTTCACATGTGTGAAATAACTTATATACAAGGAGATTCATTGCAGCATTCTTTGTGTAGCCAAAGGTTAAAAAAACGTAAGAGCCTGTCAGTGGGACCCTTTTAAATAAATTGTGGTGTGGTCATTTGGTGGTGTATTATGCAGCCATTAAAAAGAATGAATAGGGAACAGTCTTCTAGATACATTGTTCAGTGGAAGAAGCACAATGTAAAGCAGTGTGTATATGTGCTACCATCTGTATTAAAAGAAAAATCTCTGCAGTGGTGGTACTTGGGAGCTGACTGGGAGACAAGCAAGAGAAAGAGTTACTCTTTATCATATCCTTTTGTTTCACAATTTTGTATCTCGTACCACCTGTTTTGAATTTTGTTTGGTTTTTTTTGCTGCATTGGGTCTTCCTTGCTGCACCAGGGCTTTCTCTAGTTGTGGCAAGCAGGGGCTACTCTTTGTTGCGGGGCACGGGCTTCTCATTGTGGTGGCTTCTTTTGTTGTGGAGCACAGGCTCTAGGCACACGGGCTTCAGTAGTTGTGGCACATGGGCTTAGCAGTTGTGGCTTGCGGGCTCTGGAGCACAGGCTCAGTAGTTGTGGCACACAGGCTTAGTTGTTCCACGGCATGTGGGATCTTCCCGGAGCAGGGCTCAAACCTGTGTCCCTGCATTAGCAGGTGGATTCTTAACCACTGTGCCACCAGGGAAGTCCCCTGAGTTAATTTTTAAGAGCATTAAAATAAGCAGTATATGGTTAAACAGGCAACATCCCCAGAGAGGAGTGTACAGTCTTTATAAATGGGGAACATGTGGAGATAAAGTAGGTGCTGGGAGAGCCCTGAAGTGTCTTGAGCTGCTGCAATCGTACTTAGCCTGAGAAATCAGAGCATTAGTTCTCAAATGTATGTCCACTTAAAATCCATCCTCCCACTCCTTTGGATAATTCTGTATGTACCAGGAGGAATCTCACATCTCTGGCTATGGGAACAGCTGCTGCTAGGTATCCATTCTGGGTGAAGGGTGCTTTGTAGCTGAAAAACACTACACAGTGGTCCTCCTTGTTCCTGCAGGTGCATAAACTGGAGCCTGAGGCATGGAAACATGTGGAAGCCATATATATAGACATTGCAGATCGAAGCCAAGTACTTAGCAAGGTAGGAACTGTCCAGCCATATGGGTGGCCTTTGAGATGCAGAAATGACTTCTAAGTGTGAGAGAAACGAGGGAACCATACCCAACTTGGCTCAATGGGAAGTTCTCTCTTGGGTATTTTATTTTTTAAATAAGTGTTAAAAATTGCCTTGCCTTGACTTGGGAATACCACCAGGAACATAGTGGCCCAGATGTACGTGTCCTGTTTGGCCTCTGGAAATTGTCACTGACAACACAGGTAGCCCTGGGGGTGATTTCGCCCTGCTGAAGTGAGACTTAGCCTGAATCTAGTTCTCTTTCCAACCATGTGATTAAAAATATATATTGTCTGTGTGTTGTGTTTGGAATACTCTCTTCTGTGGTTTCCAGGTTGGGGGGTTGCCAATTACATGAAAAGACAAGTTCCATGCCCTCAAGAGATTGGTGGTCACTTCTCAGAGTAACAGACACAGCAGCAGCCACCTGAAAAAGTCCGCTGCTAGACTGTAAAGTTGGAGAGAGTGGGGACCAGGTCTGTCTTGCTCACTGCTGTGCTGCCAGGAGGTACTGGATTAGGAAAGTAAAGTACTAGGTTTCCCCCATTCCATACTCTTCCTATTTGACAGAGGCCTGTTGAAATCTGGGCACAGGAACTTGACTCTCTGCCCATTGGTAGGGAATAAGTGTTTGCTCTCTGTATCCCAGGGGTATGCTACCTCTTTCCTGGAGTCACTCTGTGCGCCTAAGATATTTTCTTTTGAGCATTCCCAAGTAGATACAAAAGCCATCTTATGCTTCTTTGCCTAATATCCCCATCCCTACCCTCAAAAGATTAGTGGATTTTAAAAAAAAAAGGTTTTTTTTCTTTTTTTTTTAATTTTATTTATTTTTTATTATTTTTTTGGGGGTACACCAAGTTCAATCATCTGTTTTTATACACATATCCCCATATTCCCTCCCTCCCTCCCTCAACTCCCCCCCTAAAAAAAAGTTTTTTATTCAAGTATAACATATATAGCAAAGTGAATAGATCATGAGTGTGCAGCTTGATGAATTTCCTCAAACTGAACATCCCCAGTTATTTCTCAAACAGAAATACTAGCCAAGAATATGGCGCTTAGAGTATTTTGTCGACTCTGGTTGTTTCATGTGAATGGAGAGAAACAGAGGTGGGGAATGTTTAATAAACCGTCTCCTTCATTTTGGGAAATGCTTTATGATTGTGTGCTTATGTGTGTGATTTGATATCTTCATTATTTTTGTTAAGTGATGCTGTAAGGAGTTTGCTTTTCTGTTGCCCACATTAATCAAGGCAGAGGAACAGCCCAAGAGTAAACTTTTGTTACTGTTAATTAACGCACAGCATCGACTGTATTTTAAATCAGTGAGGGGAGACTGACGATAGTGCACAAGAGTGTAAAGTCTATACATTGAACATTTCCAATAATGATTTTATTAAAACAAGGCAGTTTAAAAACAAAAACAAAACAAGCCAGAGGGAGGTGGGACTAGAGATTTCAGGAGTGACTGTGGCCAGTTGTTCTCAGCTCCGACTGCCATTTTAGAATCACCTGCGGAGGTTTTAAAAAAAAAAATGTTATGCTACCCTCCTCTGCAGTTGTTCTTATTCACTAGGTTTTAGGTGGAATGGCCCAGAAATCTGTACAATTGGCCCTTCAACAACCTGGGTTTGAACTGCGGGGGTCTACTTAAAAGCGGGTTTTTTTTCAGTAGTAAATACAGTACCACACCATCCATGCTCGGTTGAATCCAAGGATGCAGAGGAACTGTGGGTACGGAGGGCAGACTGTCAGTTTTACTTGGGTTTTTGACTGCGCAGCAGGTCAGCATCCCTAACCCTTCCTTGCACAAGGGTCAAGTGTATCTTGAAAACGCTTCCTTGGTCATCTGGATGTTCACTCCAGGTTGCAATCCCCGTCTTAAACAGTGGAAATCTGCCTGCTCACACAGTCTGGTAGAAGTGAAAACAATCTCTGGTGGAGAAAATCACAGAGAGTTCTCCTCTGAGGCAAATGTAAACAGTTCTATATCTTGTTTATAACACTTTCTCAGATTTTCTGTGTGCCAGCAGCTTCAGGAATGGTATGAACTGTTCTCTGGTGGAAAATCTGATCTTTCTCTCTCTCTCCCTCCCCCTTCCAACTCCAACTTCTCTCAGGATTACAAGGCAGAGGAAGACCCAGCAAAATTTAAATCTGTCAAAACAGGCCGAGGACCCTTGGGCCCCAATTGGAAGGTGCAGTTCACACCCTCACCACCGGGGGGGGGGGGGCGGGGGCCAGTGTGGGTGGGCCTCCCCCATGAAGGAGGGGAGTGGGGGCCGGAGGGCAGCCTAAGGGGAGCCAGAGGCCTGCCCTCTTAGTTACCTGCCTGCCTGTGGGTGTGTTTCTAATACAGCAAGAACTTGTAAATCAGAAAGACTGCCCTTATATGTGTGCATACAAACTGGTTACTGTCAAGTTCAAGTGGTGGGGCCTGCAGAACAAAGTGGAAAACTTTATACATAAGGTAAGTGACCAGGGTGGGAGCCCTTCCCAGTGTGTGTTGGGGGCGTGGGGGGAGTTGCCCAACAGGAGAAGATCACACAACCCATGTGGCTCGTGTCCTCGGGTAGCCAGCATCGGGATGTTTTGGTTTGATTTCTCAGACCTGCACTTCCCCTTGTACTGAACTGCCTTACAGTTTAATGCTGTCCATGGGCACCACCTGTGAAAGGGAAGGAAACTGAGGCAAAAGAAGGAGACAGGAAGGGGCTTGCTATGATTAAACATCAAATAAAACTCAACATCTTTTCTTGACGCCAAAAGGCAAGAGGCACTATGAACCAAATTCTCCAGTGCCCTGAACTAGACAGACTTAAGGAGTTTTTTCCTTTTTTCTGTTTCTTTTTTTTTAACAAGACTATCAAAAGTGTAATAACGTGTATAAATGGGAGACCCAGGAAAACAGAGCAACTTGCCCAAACGGCGCCTAAGGAGTTTCCATAGCCTTCTCTCTGATGTGTGAGGGTCTGGTAAAATTGGGCAACGTTTCATAGCTGCTGGCCAGTTTTAAGCTGGCTTTAGGCTCCAGAGACAAGGAGGAAACTTGGCACAGTTGTTTTGGGACCTTGGCTGGTGGACTACCTGTCTTGGTAGCATTTTGAGCGCAGAGAGAGCCTTGAGGTGAGGTAAGCATCCACCCTCTCCTGGGGGCGTCCCCTACTTGAGGCCGTACCCGTCAGACACGTGGAGGCAGAGGTCACTGACCTGAGGGACTGGAGGGCTGATCCAGTTCAGCCGGCCAGGCGTCACCAGCCCACAGTAAAGTGTGGGTACTGGCGCAGAGGTCATGGGGTGGAGGGCTGCAGCCGTGGCCTGCACCTTCCAGTTCTAACTTGGGTCCCTCCTTTTTATAGCAAGAGAGGCGTCTGTTTACAAACTTCCATAGGCAGCTGTTCTGTTGGCTCGATAAGTGGGTTGACCTGACTATGGACGACATTCGAAGGATGGAAGAAGAGACGAAGAGACAGCTGGACGAGGTACGTGGGAGGCCGGAGGAGACTCTTGGGCTGTCCACTAGATAACTGTGAACATTGCAGAGACTGTCGTGCTGGGGCAGTTCACTGAGGGCACCGTCCTGTGGTTCTAGGAACATGTCAGCATCCACTGTGGGTAAGGTCTAATGCCAGGCGATATGGGAACTACAAGGAAGAAAGCAGCCTGTGCTCTTGAACTTGCAGTCTAGTCGAGGTCTTGGCATATCCAGAGAGAGAAATATGGCGGGCTGTGCTGAATGCCAAGTGAGTAATACAGTTGCTGCAGTGGTTCCTCAGAGCCGGGTGGGGGAATTGTGCTGGGCTGCAGAGGTGGAGGTGGCCCCGGGAGGAGGCAGGCTGGCTGGTCCACAAATACCACGCACGTCACCCACAGAGGACAGCAGTGGCACACGCGGAGCTAAGCCCCCTAAAAGGGTGTTTGGAGCTATTTTTAGAGTTTGGAGCCTTTGCCTTTTTTTCTTTTTTTTTTTTTGGCCTTGGCATGGATCCCAGAAGGAGAGCTATCTGCTGCTCCATGGGAGCCTGAAGACCCAACACTCCTCTTGCCTCATTTGGGGAATTTGGGGAATTTGGAGCTGCTTCCCTGCAAGGCTAACTCTGAGGAGACAGTCAGTAAATAACATTCAAGCACCCACTGTGTGTGAGGCACTGTTTATTCTGAGGGCTTTTCCATGTCTTGTCCCATCTCCTGTGATCCTCGCAACCCCTGTGCCACTGTTACCCCCGCACTCAGGTGAGGAGGTAGGGGCTCTGAGAGTTCAAGGCCGTGCCCAGGGTCACACAGCCTGCAGGTGATACAGTCAGGGTAGCTCTCAATCACTCGGCCTCTTCTCCCTCTAAATGCCATTTGAGGCTCCCTCTTGCCTCTCAGGGCTGAAAATAAGGCAGGAAGCTCTGTTTCATAGGAACTGCCATCCATTTCTCCCTCCTTGCCCTGGGAGGGTTGGCACGGCGCCTGGGTGTCTGGCAGACAGGGCTTTGCCCGGCCTTGCCCGGCTCTCTGCCAGGGCCGCAAGTGAGACGCAGGCCTGGGTCCGCGGTGCCCCCTACCCACGGTGCTCCCGCTGCACTGTGCTGGTCTCGGTGGACACTGGGCCAACAAGCTCTTCCTTCCTCAGGAGCCCCGTGGGGAATTGATTTTACCCTCCAGGATGACACTTCCTCGGCCGACTCACTGGTTACACTGGCTTGCTGAGTTAGTTCCTCTTGAAGGCAGGTGTTTCAGTTATTCATTCAGCTACATTTGGCAGGGAAGTGACAGGATTTTGGACACAACCCCTGATTCTTCTGCTAAGGATCTTCAGGAAGTGGTAGATTTTAATGTCCAGGACTTTGGTAAGTCTAACTGTGTAAGAGAGAGGCCTGAGTCTTGTGGTCACCTGAGTCCTGACAAAAAGAAAAGAAACGAGTTACCAAATGGAAGAACGTGAAGCCTTCGGGGTTTAGTCTGTAGCCTCAGCCGCCCACTGCCTGGCAGGCCAGCCAGAAGTACACTGGGGTCATGGAAGCATTTGCTGACAGCCTTTCAGTCTTGGGTTGAATTTGAATTCTTGGCGCTGGGAGAACTCTCCAGAGGACCTACTAGATCTGCCTCCCTCAGATCCAGAGTTTGAGATCTCATCCTCAGGGAGTTTTTTTTTAATCACCAGCCCTTGTCCTTGCCCGTTTCTCCATTCTGTGGATAATTGTGCCAAAAGCTTAGATGATCTCTGTCCTCCAAGATAACTGCAAATGCAGAAAACCCTCTTTGGAACTGGAATTTTTAAAATAGTTGGCAGTGGAAGAGGAAGCAAAGCCTCTGGGAGACGTGTTCCGATCCCCTTAGCAACTCTATGGGACCTTTGTGTGCTGACTGTACCTCCAGCTCGCTTGTCTTTCTTATTTTTCCTCTTTCTAAAAATATTTTTATCAAAGTTTTATTTTCAGAGTTTTTGTTTCATCTTTAATTTAAAAAAAATACTTTATTGAGGTCTGATTGACATACAAAGAGCTGACATACACATTAGCTGCATTAATGTGTACATCTTGATGAGTTTGCAGATAAATAGTCATTCGTGAAACCATCACCACAGTCAGTGCCATAAGCATATCCATCACGTCCACAAGTATTTTTATAGTTTACAGTATCCCAGGTTTATAGAAAGACGCTGTCCTCCTCTGCCCTGTCCCTGTGGCCCTGCCCCCAAAAGTAGCCCCTTGCAGTTCTCACAGTTGTTCCTTTTGTTAGTTACCTCCATGTTTCTAAATAATAGGCTTATCCTCTTAATTCTTAATTTTTCAACTTTAGCTGCTAGTTGCCCACCTCTTATGGGAGATTTAGCTCTTTTACTCCACCCACCACTCACACTCTCCTCCTCTCCATCCTTCAGTCTCACAATTTGGGGTTAACTCGTTATTCAGCATTTATTATTATTATACCTTTGTCATTCTTGTTCCCAGCTGAACCCTTTCATCTACTTTGATTTTCGTTCCTTCCTTGGATAATTTTCTTGTTTTGTTAGGAAGTTAGTAACCACGTCCCTTCTCTTTGTTAGCTTAGTTCTCTGTGTCTGTATCATTAAGTTTCTGAGTCTCACGGGGTGGTTGGCCGGGTTGGTTGCACAATAATGTAGTTGACGCTGGTTCATCCTCGTTCCTTTTGCTCCCACTCAGTGGGCACTTTGATCTAAAGGTCTCTTCAGTTCTGCAGAATGTTTTTGTGTTACCTGTTTCATCATTTTCTCCCCTCTGTTTTCTTTGTTCTCTTTCTGGAATTTTTTTTTTAGTTAGAAGTTGGAACTCATGAATTGACCTTCCAGTTTTCTTATGTTTTATCCTGTTTTTTGTCTACTTTCTAGGAGAGGTTTTCTTTCCTTTTTTTTTTTTTTTTAATAAATTTATTTATTTATTTATTGGCTGTGTTGGGTCTTCATTACTGTGTGTGGGCTTTCTCTGGTTGCGGCGAGCGGGGGCTACTCTTCATAGCAGTGTGCGGGCTTCTCATGGTGCTGGCCTCCCCTGTTGCGAAGCACAGGCTCTAGGTGCGCGAGCTTCAGTAGTTGTGGTGCGCAGGCTCAATAGTTGTGCACAGGCTTAGTTGGTCTGTGGCACGTGGGATCTTCCCAGACCAGGGATCGAACCCGTGTTTCCTGCATTGGCAGGCAGATTCCCAACCACTGCACCACCAGAAAAGTCCTAGGAGAGGTTTTCTGAAGTTAACTTTTCTTTCCTCTACTGAACTTAAGACATTTTTAAGCATTTTTTGTTCTGTGTTCTTTTTTTAAGTATTTTTTCTTTTTTTCTACTTGCATCATTTTCCTTTTCCGAAGCTCTGGGTTTTGGTTTTGTGTTTGGCTTTGCGATATCTCTATCCCCGGAACATGCTTTGTTTCCTCTGAGCTCCTTTTTCTTATCGGACTCTTTGCTTCCTGGTAGTGGCTTCCCTCAAATGACTGGTTGAGGGGGTGGTGTGGTCCTTGGCTGTCTGTTCACAGTGAAGAGTGAAGCTCCAGAAAGCGGTTGGAAGTTCTCTGAGTCAGTGGCTGGGCTTATTGAAGGGCAGTCAGGTGGTTCCACTGGGATCCCCCACTTCAGGATCCCAAGTCTGTTTTTCTTGGGCTGCTTGTTTTGCTTCGACAGGACTCCCCAGTCTTTTGCTCGTGGGGATGGTCAGGGCCAACGTTCTGGGAGCTGAGCTGGAGGAGGGTCCTGGTGGGCTCACTATGCCATGGGGTGGCTCTAACTTAATCCCCTTGTATTCTGCACTGTGCCCACCTCACCCCTAGCTGAGCCTGGGGTCTTGAGTTCAGGACCTCAGTGCCTCCAGAGAGTGAACCCCCTGGCTTTGCAGGAAGTGGGGGTTGCTTGACTATGAGAACTGGGGGAGGGAACACCAGGGCACTCCAGGCCCAAACTGTTCTTTATTCCCACTTTCAGTGAAGTCACCTGTATTCACCCCCAGTTGCACTCCCACTTTTAGAGGCACCTGGTGCTGCCAGTTCCCAAGCCTCTGAAGAACCTGCCACACCAGTGAGTCCGCTCCTTCCTGGCTCCCCTCCTCACTGGCACTTAGGTGTCAGCGCCTGCTGCTCTGCAGATTAGTCACTGCTCATCCGTCCTTTTTCATCTTCCAGAATGCCATTTCCATCTCTTATCTGCAGTCGTCTCCTCTGTTCTTGCTGTCTTTGTAGTTTTCTTTTTTTATTCTTTTACCATCATTGTGGTAGGGTTTTGGGGAAGAATAGCAATAAATGCATGTATTCAACCCACCATGATTAACTGCAGGTTTGTGATAGAAATTCTGACTGTTAGGGAGTTCCCTGGTGGCCTAGTGGTTAGGATTCTGGGCTTTCAAGCCGTGGCGGAGGTTCAATCCCTGGTCCGGGAACTGAGATTCCGCTAGGTGCACAGCACAGCCAAAAAAAAAAGTCGGAGAAATTATGACTGTTATTCTGGAAACCAATGCGTAGTAGTCTGGTGTGAGTGGGTTGTTTTGTGAGTTATGAGAGGTCACTATAAGGTCACAGTCACCACAGCCATAACTTGTCCCTCCGGGGGTTGGACCCACCATTCTTGGATGAAGCTCAAGGATTTGAGAAACAAGGGATCAAGGGATCAGTCCTTTGCCCTAATAACAAAAATGTCAGGAAATATGTGCCTGTAGGGGAGCAGTGGCTCTCTCTCCCTCCCTCTCCCTCGCTGCTGTTCTTAAGAAATTCCTAATCTCAAAAGTGGAAGAAGGTACCTTAAAGGTCATTCAGTCCAATTATATGGCCAGTGCTTGTGTCCTCTCTGCAGCTTTCCCACCAGCTTGTGCTTGATCACCTCCTGTAGTGGGGAACTCACTGTCTTATGAACATGGTGGTAATAAACATATCTATATATTTTAAATTTAGATCTCCCCCACCCCCGTGCCACTCGGCTTGTAGAATCTTAGTTCCCCGACCAGGGATCAAACCCAGGGCTGCGGCAGTGGGAACGCCGAGTCTCCTAACCGCTGGACCGCCAGGGAATTCCCATACAATGACATATCTTTATTATTAATAGAAGCTAATGTTTATTGAGGTCTTACCATGTGCCTGTCATGTATGGTAAGCATTTGACATGTATTGTCATGAAATCATCATGGCTACCTGTGCCATAGGTATTATTTTCAGAGAAGTTAAGGATACCTTCTAGTTCAGAGAGCAGGTACCTCCTGGGCCTTGGTCATAAACTCTGGATAATGAGACTGGGAGAAGAAGACTCACTTTAAAAATTTTGAGCAACCTTGTTTCCCTACCTACTGGACCCTCTAGAACATTTGCTGAAAAACAGCAAAGAAAACACGATTAAGATCCTGCAGCGTTTTCTTCCCCAGCCTTCCCTTGTGGTCTTCCTCTCTAAATTGGTTGGCTCCTCTGAACCCACCATAGCCCATTCCTTCCGGACTTTGTACTTTGGGTTGGAGCTCAGAGGCTACACGGCGCTCTTGCTCTGCGGGCCCACCTTGGGGGATGTCTCTGAGCCTCCTTGTAGACCGTCTTCCTGTCCATGTGCTTGCATGTAGATGCAGCTGTCTCTTTCTCATCACCTGAACTTGGATGAAGAGGGCCCTTGCTCCATCCTATGGCTTTTTGAGTGAGGGATCACCATCAGTTTTAGATTTTAAGTCTTAAACTCTGGACTGGTTACCAGTGATTGTATAAGTGACCCTGTGCAGTGAAGTGCCTGGCAGGACACTACATTCAAGAGTTTCCCATTTGGGATTGTGGTAGACAGAGGGTCTGAGGATAAAGAGAAACCACTCAGTGCCTAGTTCACCTGCTGGGCCATGGGAGATTGGAATCAGATTCCCATAGCGCCTGCAGAGGGCAGAGCTTGGTTGCTCTTTTGAGGCCCGAGGGATCCCTGTCTGTGGAGTCTTAATTCCCTCCACCCTGCCCAGCAGTGATTGACCCCAGGGCAGACTACCTGGAACATTGACCAGCATCTTGAAATATAGGAGCAGCTTTATTTTCTTTTTAAACCGTTTTGTTTTTCAATATTAAGGTAATATATAAGCATTAAACATTTTTTGGAACAGAGTAAAAAGTAGAAAGAAAAAAAAAATCACTTGTACTCTCACTATTTAAAGATAACCACTGTAAACACTTGAAGAATTCCCGTACACTTTTACTTAGCTGTGATGGTACTGCATGTGCCTTGGTTCTCTCACTTTTATTATAACAAAGCATTTCCCGTTAAAAAGTTTCTTCACATGTTTCTAACAACAGCATACATATTGCTCTGTACTCTGTCACTACTTTGTGTTGGATTTCCCTTCATGTTGTTTGTAGCTTCTGTTTATAAATAATGCTGTGATGAAAATATTTTGTGCACTCAGTTTTATTGGTAATTAGGATTATTTACTTAGAATAAATCCCTACAAGTGGAATTAGGGAACTTAAGACTCTTGTTACTTATTGCCAGATTTCTTTCCCAAAAGGCTGAGCCTGTTTATAGAGTGGCTTTCTAAAGAGGCTCTAAAAACAGTTCCACGTTTGCCTCATATCTGCGCACTTTCAGAACTAACTGGTTTGTGGTTACTTTTCAGTGTCTTAAACTGATTTTTTTTTTCTTACTCGCTTTATTTTTTTATTTTTATTTTTATTTGGTCCAACTTATCTTTTTTTTTTTCTTTTATTGCTTGTTCTTTTGGTGTCATATGTAAGAACCCATTGCCGACACTCAAAGTCACAAAGATTTGCTTTATGTTATTTTAGTTTTTTGGGTTTTTTTGGCTGTGCCACAAGGCATATGGGATCTTAGTTCCCTGTCCAGGGACCGAACCGACACCCCCTGCATTGGAAGCACAGAGTCTTAACCACTGGACCACCAGGGAAGTCCCTAGCTTTATTTTTTTATTGAACTTTTTATTTTGAGATGATTATAAGATTCACATGCAGGTATAAGAAATAATACAGAGAGGAGATCCATTTCTCCCAATGACATCTTGCAGAATGATAGTACAATATCACACCCAGGAAACTGATACTGATACTTTTATAAGTTTCTTTAAGTCAAAGGACTATTTCATACTTATAGTAAAAGCGATTTTCAAAAGATAGAGAAAAATATTAAAAAACAGAAGTCCAAATAAATAAATGAAATAAGTAGATGAATAAAAGTCTCTTTCTTCCAACCCCTGGCCTCATTCCCTAGAGGAAACCACTGCTAAAAACAAACCAACCAGGACTGGCGCTTCTATTTTCATGTTCCTCGACTATACGTGTATATATAGCCTGCAGTGGCTTGATCCGAGGAACACTACAAACATTAGATAAAATCTCTCGTGTCATTTAGGCCCCAGGAAACAGGAAATAAGCGTTCTTAGAGCATTTCATTATAAGAATGAAATAATGCATTTTTATCTCAGTGGCACCCTCTGTGGGGGGAACCTTGTCTCTGAGAGTAAAGGAAGCTATCGTGTTTCCTGATAGGAAGCTGCATCTTATTTCAAGCAGTAGGAAAACAGGACCTGGCTTTGCAGTAGTAAATTAAAGCCAGGCAGTGAACTCTCAAGAGTATACAAGGATCTGTTTGAGGCCCAAGGAGCTTTGCTCCCATGATGCTAAATCTTAGCCTCTCTGATTACTGAAAACCTATGTGAATGATCATTAGTCAGGAGACGTTTAATGAGTGCGTTTCTGTCTTTAAAAAACAAAAATTTTTGTTTTGAAAAAGTTTCAAACTTACTGAAAATGACAAGAATACGAAGAACTCCTGTGTACTCTTTAACCCAAAGACTTTTTTTTTTTTTTTGGCCACACTATACATGGTTTGTGAGGTTTTAGTTCCCTAACCAGGGATCAGACCCACGCCCTTGGCAGGGAGAGTGCAGAGTCCTAACCACTGGACCACCAGGGAATTCCCCAAGAGACCTCATTCCTTTAAAGGAAAGGGTACAACCCAGCATCACGCACTGCCCCCTTCTAGTCTTAGTCTGGTGCAGCTCCTTAGTTTTCTGGAATTTCCATGACCTTGACATTTGTGGAGGTTATAGGCTAGTCATTTTTTTTTTTTTTTCTTTTTTATTAGGCTAGTCATTTTGTAGAATGTCTTTCAATTTGGATTTGTCCAGTGATTCTTTGTGATTAGATCCAGTCTCTGTATTTTAGGCTAAAACGTCACAGACTTGGTGTTCTCTTCATGGTATTATACCTGTCTTTCTGTCCAGTTCTGGTGAAGTTACGACTGTTCACCTGAAGTACAGCAAGGTCTTCCAGGCTTGTCTTGCTCTTGCTGTGACCAGCCCTAGAATCAGCTGTATCACCAAGGAGCCCTGGTTTCTTTAGTGGAGGATGGTGTTTGGGTGCTGGGTGTGCTCATGACTGTTGGGGTGTTGCTGCTCCCAGACCTTCTCATAGGGTGGAGCTAGGGGACTTTAACATCTGTAGTTATTTCTGTATCTATCTGACATTGTGTGTTCACACAAGTACTTCCAGTTCCGACTTCACACCACAAGGTTAACTTTTTGTTTTTTTAAAAATATGACAGTACCCTTATCCTTAACAGATTTTTCACGTTGAAAAATCTTGAATTCGTTGAGCCCTTATGAAGTAGTATATTAACAGGTATTAATTAATATGGATACCTGAAGTTACAGGAGCAATAAAAATGCAAAGATATCATCCAGGAAAGTGAATTTTGAGCAAAATCTACAGGGTGGAGGCATTCCAGAGGGAGCTAGGAATAAGCACATACTGGCTTGGTGTCAGAAAATAGGCTTTCCTGTTTGGAGCAAAGGATTTTTGCTGGGGATGATGAAAAGCAAGGCTTGTGAGGCCGATTGATTTTTCTGACTCACTTAGGGTCCAGCTCCTGTAGGTTCTGATTCATCAGGTCTGGGGCCTGAGAGCCTACAAGTGCCCAGGCGATTATCTTGATCAAGTTTGAGGAAACTCTAGCCTCAAAGACCAAGCTAAGACCTTAGGTGTAATTACAGTAATTGTTGTCAGTAAGGAGTGACTATGGGAACCTCTGGGGAGGACCAGGAGAATGTTTTTCTTGTGTCCAAGTTCCACATGGACTTACCGATTTATAATAGCTGGTGGGGGGAGGGGGGATGAGCAGTAGACACGGGTTTGAAATGTGGCAGCAAGTGTATTTGAAGATGTTTCCCAGTGGAGAACTACTACGGCTGAGATAGAACCTCTGCACCGTGTGGCAGTATGAAAGTCTAGTGAAGAAAACCAGACTGAGGAGGCTATAGCTTAAAAGTGCAGGTTCTTGAGAGCTGCGTACACGCACATCCCCTTCGCTGCGCTGTTTGGAACAAAGACAGAACAACACAGATAACGTGTACAGGCTGCCAGGCACTCTGCTGTGCTAAGTACTCTGCGTGAATATCTTACTCTTCACCACAACCCCATGATGTAGGCATTATTATTGTTTCTATTTTATTATGACAGAAATTGAGGCTTAGAGAGCAGGGAAATAACTTGTTCAAGGTCACACGATTTAGTGATGGAGCCAGAATGCCATCAGGCAGTTTCATTCTAGCACTCATGCTCTGTGTGCTCAGAAGTGGTTGAATGAGTAAAGAAAGAACGTCAAGCAGAAAACTCACAGATAGTGAAGACGTATCTAATGGGAAGTTAAAATATACGTGTTATAGACATCCTGCAATTGGCATAGAATTTTCAAGTTGGAAAGGATTTGACAGCAGTCGCCTCCACAGCATCCCCAACAAGAAGTTGTGTCCACCGCTGCTTGGAAGGTGCCAGGGACAGGGACCACTCAGGGCTTCCAGGGAAGACCCAACCCTGTTTTCCAGCAGCCTCGCACTTCTGCCAAGCTGAGATCCACTCCCTGCACTTTCGAGCCCTGAGTTCTGGTGCCGAACACTGGTGCCACACTGTGCCCACCTGGCTGACTGGGCAAAGCCTCTAAGCAGAGCTCAGGAGAGGGAATTGCTGTTCCCTTTGCCTGGAGTGCTCCCTTCCCCCCACGCCCACAGGATTTCCCCCTCACTTCCTTCAGGTCTCTACTCAAACGTCATTTATCAGAGAGGCCCTCCACAGCCAGCTCATAAAATAGCGCTTCCCCACAGTCTCTCTGTCCCAGCAGCCCTCAGCCCCACCTGACATAGTTTGTTCATCGACCTTGTTCCAGAATGTAAGCTCCTGGAGGAGAGACTTGGTCTGTTTCGGTTCACAGCTGAATCTTCAGTTCCTTGCACAAAAAAGATGCTTCATAAATATTGGTTGAATGAATGAAAGAAAGAGAGGAGCTTAAGGACTACACCCCAACACTGGGACGCAGGGGAGAGAAACGGAAATCATGGATGGTGGGACCAATGGCCGAGCTGTAAATAGTATGACTTTGGCTGTGTGTACGCAGAATTCTATTCTTCTGATTTGCTTTGGGCACAAAAAAATGCTCTACCCTATCGACTGGCGGGATTGGGGAGAAGGAGGAATGTATTTGGGGTGGAGTTCCATCAGCAGCAGAAGCCTTCCACTTTCCTGTTCTTTCTGTTCCAGATGAGACAAAAGGACCCAGTGAAAGGAATGACGGCGGATGACTAAAGCCACTCCTCCCCTTCTGCACTGTATGTACCGAATTTCTCACTGAGCATGACACAGACACCAGAATCAGTTTGGGTCCTTGAGGCTCAGCAGCTCACCCTGGAGGCAGAAAGCTCGCTTCTTTCCTGCCCTCTAGTAACAGTGATGGTTGTGATGCTTAATAGCTCTCGGGCTTCCACTGAAAGAGGTTATGCCTGTTAAGACATTTCAGGGATCTATGCGATTGTATAAAGAACCAGTCAGAGACAAGGACAGGGTGGTGGGAAGTGGGGCTGGGGTGGGGGCGGTGGGTGACAATCAAAACTTATCTGGGCCTAATTACGCTTCCTCTCGTAACTTGAGCCATTTCAAGTTGAAGCTGGCATTCTGGGTGCTCGCTGTGCCCCCTGTGCCAGAGCTGCTCCCTGCCCCTCCCTTGGATAATTCACTGGCCAGACAGCCTTTCCTAGTGGTCCTTGTGGGGTCTGGTGCTTCATTTCCTTCCTCTCTGTACCCTCTGATCCCAGACCAAGTAGCTGTCCTCATCAGAGGCAGCATCTTTCAGATACTTGGAGAGTATTTCTGCCCAGGTCATGGGACCAGGCTGGGATGTCTCTTGTTTCATGTGGTCATCTTTCCCAAGACCCTTCCTTCTATTAGCTCCCAGTGCCCTGCACAGCTCCAGACTTGCTGTTATTCCAGCAGCTCAGAGGGACTTAGTCATGGAATCAAAAGCCTGGTCGTGCTCCCATCAGACTTGAGAGAAAATTGTTATCGCATAAAGCCTGGCTGGGCTCTCACCAGCCGTGAAGCGAACCTCTGCTTGCTCTCCCTGCCCTGCGTGCTTGAGGAGGACTTCTGGGAGATAAAACAGTAGGATTAAGTGGAACGTGGTGATGCCAGCCTCTCAGTCAGTGCTTGGACCTTAGTTTCCTCTCTCCCCCCCACCACACCGCCTGGCATCCTTCCTCCTTTAGAAATTCCCCCATCAATGATTTACAGTGTGTTTCTGTTTTCCTCTGTCGCTTCCTTAATAATTGTATTTCTCTTCTAGTTTTGCAAGACAGTGGTCAACAGGAAGGCCCAGCAGCTCCACCCTCCCGAGTGACAGGCCATCTTCGGACGCAGCCTTTCTGTGCCCATTCTTCAGGCAACTTTGATCCTTCACTGTAGCTAATTCTAGATGCCCTTTAATATTGTGAACACATAGACCGTCTGGTATTATGAAGCCCGTGTGTGCGGGAGCCTGCCCCTCTGAGATACGTGGTGTAGGTGGCTGTATTTACAGCTCCTCCCTCTCCAACCATTGTGTTCTTGACCCACTTCTGTGTCCCCCCCCCCTCCATTTCCAAGTGACATTTTTAGTCTTTCAAAATAGCTGCCTTTTGTGATGTGGTGATTTAAATGATTACTTTGTTTGTTTTCAACCTTGGGATAAACTGAGGTATTTTGCTTCCTGGGCAGATCTTTGCAATTTTGAATGCTTACCTGGGGAGAGGGGATGAGTTAGAAATACAGACTTTTCTCCCTCCAGTTCCACAGAACAGCATTGTGGCTTCAAAACTCTGACCTCTGGTCCCAGTAACCCATTGTTCGAGTGCTCGAGGCACCATGGAAGTACCCAAGGCCCAGCCAGCCTCTGTTTTGGAAATTAAACAAATACAAATAACCCCTACCCCAGGCATTGCATCTCTGGTCACTAGTCTTAGAAATACCTATGGCTTCTTGGCCCTCCTGTTGCTCACTCTGTCTGAATCCCCGCAGAACCCGTAACGTGCCCGGGTCAACTCTACCCGGAGGGAACTGTCCCGTGTGGCCCTTAGAATTGAGTCTGCCCCATATATACCTACTAGTCTGTCCCCCGAGGAGCTCTGTATGTCCACGCTCCTCTTCCCTTTTGGGCTGGTGCTGCCACTCAGCAATAATCCCCTTTTCTCTGTGCTTTCTTAGATTCCTGTCCTCTGTCTGAGGCTGGTCAGGACACAAGGGGTCTTGATCCTTTCATGCTGCACAAAACAAGCATGCAAAAAGCTTTCCCCAGAACTTGTTCCCCCTTGTCTCCAGTTGCTGGAAAGGAATTTGGGGATCAAGAACTCCGCTCGTCCTGCCCCTATGCTGAGTTCTGCCCTCGACAATCAAAAGCAAGTAGTGATCATAGTACTGAACTCTACCGAAGCTGGCTGGTGAGAACGTCCGGGAAGCTGCCGAGAGCTTCACGGTTCCCTGTGACTTGGCAGAGCCCGAGTATGCCTTCCCAGTGGGAGACTTTGAGATAGCTGCGGTGTCACCTGACATTTCCCAGACCTTGTTAGGTTTGTTGGGCCAAGTGTGCAGTCACTCAAGCCCATGCTAGCCTGGGTGCAACTGCTAATGAGAGACCAGATCTCTGTTGGAGGAGTGAGAAGTGGGATGGGATGATCTGTCCTTAGGTTTTTGTCAGTTTGTTTTGCCTTACTCATTTCTAAGTGCAATAAGGGAGTGTCACACAGGATGACACCTGTGACTTCCTGATGGCTGCCTCCCTGTGGCCCTCCCGGGGCAGGCGTGGACACACTCAGCATGGTTAGCTCCCACCTTCACTGAGGCCCTTTTGGGACCAGGCGATATATCCTGTCACACCTTCGAATCACACCTGTTAGTCTCCTCACCTTGTGGGGCTTTAGTGATAGGTCTGGGGCAGTTCAGTTGGTTATTAGCATCCCAACTGCTGGTAGCATGTATTTGACTGGGAAAGCTGAAGAGGCATTCCTGCTGGAGAGAAATGTAAATGTTTTCCTGCAAGCTCTGTATTAGCTATAATTATATTTGTGCTTAAAGCTTTCCCTTCTTTCATTCATCAACTAAGTGAAGTCCAGGTGAGGGTTAGCCTGGGAGAAACAAACGGTGATATTCTAAGCGGACTATTGTTTATGTGGTGGAGGGTCAGCAGATGCTAGTCTCCTTCCTCCAGCTCTTCTCTGAGACCTACACGCATCACTCCAATTCAAGGATGGTGGGGGGGGGGGGTTGCTCTTTGTGGGGCTTTCCTCTGGCTCCTCCCACCTCCACCTGTTGCCCCCGTTCAGCGTCCACGTGAGCTGAATGAGTTTCCAGAGGTCAGCTGGATCTGGGGCTCCAGCCCGTATCAGCATGAGGAGGGATGTGACTGGGCTGTGCCGTCTCCGTGGATAGTGTCGCTGCTGGGCAACAATGTTGGCTTCTTTTAAGTACCCCCCTTCCTTACCCACCCCCCAAACTGACTGGCACTCAGAGGGGCTTATGACGCAAGGCTCAGCTCCAGGGGTAGTACCTGAGGCTGTGCCACGCCCCTTCAGGCCAGCTGCTTCCATCAGATTTCCAGGGCCAGAGTCCCAGGTGGAAGCAGCAGTGCCTCTGTAGGAGGGGTGCTGGGCTCTGGCCTTCTCACGGAGCGAGGCTGGGGACAGGGTCAGTATTGTGGGCACGTGTATATCTTCCCAAATTCTCTTACAGTCCCTGCTGGGACTCCCTGACTTATTTTGGTTCCTAGTGCTACTTCTTTTACAAAATACACTTTGTAGAACTGATTAGATTACCTTGTTTATTTAATGTGAGTTTGTGCCTTTTTGTCTCAATCTTCCAATACAGGTATATTGGGGAAAAAAAGCAGTCTAATAAAATCCTAGACAGAGCTTTCTGGAGTCCAGCTTATTGGTCATGTCCTTATGTGCATTTTACAACTTAGGTATCCTCAAACTCTTGCTTATCTCCCCTCCCCCCCCCCCCCAATTTACCAGGGAAGGATTAGAAGGATACCAGATATCTCTGAAAATTGTTGCACATCGATTTCTGTAAACTAAAAAACCCCTTTATCATTTTTTGTTTGTTTTGCGCAAAAATATGGAACGCTTCCTTGCGTGTCATCCTTGCGCAGGGGCCATGCTAATCTTCTCTGTATCGTTCCAGTTTTAGTATATGTGCTGCGGAAGCGAGCGCCCCTTATCATTTTATGTATGCAAACATCACATATCCGAAAGTAATTTGGCCATTTTCTACTGGCAGTGTTTCCTTTTTGCTTTTGTCTTCCCTCCTCTCCACATCCCCCTCTTTTTCCCATCCTACCAAGCAAAACATTTATTTAAGGGAGTTCTTACCCTGGTTTCCGGGTCTGTGAACCTCATGAAGCTTATTTGTAAAACTGCGGTGCGTTTTTCTGGGGAGAGTCACGGCCTTCATCAGATCTTCAAAGGAATCCCACGCACTGTCCTGCCCCCGCCCCCCTAAAAGAGTAAGAACCAGGAATTTGAAGGTAATCATAGTTAATCTTTGGCACAGTAAATACTTTTCATTTCATGTTTGGTCGTAAACAGAGACACTGACTTATTTTTCGTCCACTGACGGCTAGTTTTCCGAGTCCAGGAGCACCGTCTGAAAAGCGGAAAACACTTGAACGTGGGAGTGGAGAACGGGAGGCGCTCAGTGACCAAGAGGAGGGGCATCCCTATCGTTGAGGGGAGAGAGGCTGGCGGCGCCCGCTCCCCCTCGCCCTCTGCGCCTCGGCGCGTGCGGAACCTGAAGGAAGACGGCCGCACCTCCGGCACCGGCGAAACTGGAGGCGCTGGGGAGGGCATAGCGGCTGCTTCCGCCGGAAGACTGCCCCTCCCGGCCGGCCTGGCGCGGGGCACCCTGGGAGCCGCGGGGGCGGTGTTGCGTCGGGTCCTGGCGACAGCAGGACACGCCTCCCTTGCGTCCCCGGTCCCCTAGGCGCCTTTCCCCTCCGCCTTTCACCGTTTCGCGCTCCCTGAAGAGCCCCGCCTCTTCCCCCGGGTCCGCCACCCGGAGCCCTCTGTGCTCCCAGACCCCGCCTCTTACGGAAGCCGAGGCGGAGGGCCGAAATCCGGAAGAAAAACAATCAGAGTGAGCTGGCCGGCACCTGCCGCCAGAGAGGGGCCGATCGGGCCAGGACCGTCTGCGGCGCGGAGACGAGAGCCGGCCGGGCCACCCCACCGTGGGGATGATGGCGGCCGTGAACCCACAGACCGAGCCGAGAAGCAGGACGCTCAGGTGAGAAAGGCGACTGCGGGCAGGCCGGCCTGCTCGGGGGCGGGGGGGGAGGGGATCACTGCCTCCGACCCAATCGGGGCTGCGGGTCTGGGGCGGCACCAGGCTGAGAGAGAAGGGGCCAGGCCTACAGGGCTGCTTGTAGTTCAGAGGCCTGCCACATTCTCCCAGGCCAGTATCGAGAGGGCTATGTTGGGCTCGAACCCCGCGTCCCCTCCAAACGCAGGCTACCAGCTTTTTCCCACTTGGGCACCCGAAGCAGGTGTCCCAGTTGGGTTCTGGAGGAGGCAGCAGTGTTGGGCTGGGCTGTTATGTCTTTAGACGTAACAAAGCATTCTCCCGTTAGCTCTAGAGAAGAAACCTTGTTCTTCATTTGGATCAGCACATACATCATAGGGTCTGCCTGATCCCATTGTAACCTCCTGAAACCCCAAATCAGATTTAGATAAGATCCTTTAGTGAAGTGATAATAGTCTGGTCTCATGCTTGCTCTTTAACGAGGAACAACGCTAATCACCATCTTAGTGCCGGTCACGATGCAAGGATTTGCTGCTAATCGTGGGACCTAAAAGTGGGAAGGAGAAATCCCGGCTTTGGCTCTCTATCCACTTAGAGCAGGTCCCTGGGAAAACAAGGAGCCTTAGCGTAGAAGAGCTGTCTCTTAATCCTCCGTTGGACAGCAGGGGGAGATCGTAAACAAACGAAGCTCGGAACCCCTGGCTGAGTGCCTGGGAAGGTGGTTTTTGTATTGTTTTGTTGATGTTCCTAGGGAGGGGCAGGAAGTTGCTTTAAGCTGGCCAAGGATTTCTTCAAGTTGTGCTTTTTAGAACATGGACCTCTAAGAACAGGGTCCGGTGGAGAAAAGAGGTTTGGGGACATCCTGCCCTTTTCTCCCCCCACCCCCTTTCTATCCTTTCCGCTGTTACAGGTCCTCCTCCTTATGGTGTGCTTGGTTACAGGTCTCTGCAGGGTTTGTAGCCCCTGCCTGCTCTGTACTCAGCACCGTCTGGGGGCTTCCTGGGCGCATTGTGCTAACTATTCCAGCGAAGAGATTTGCATGTCTCTCCATCCCGTGAGCCTCTGAGGAATCCGGTGTTATTGAGAGCTTCTGATTAGATCTGTGGCTTCCCTAGGGTTTATATGAAGCTGAGGTGGATGTTATCCAACTGATGACTTTTCCCAAAAGAGGGTGGACTCTTGAGAGAGGTGTTGAGAAGCCTGTTATTTAGAATCTTCTTAGGCTTTCTGAATTGCTTGGCAGAATTGGTTGTGCTCCAGGGATGAGTGAGGAAGGAAATGTGGTGTTTTTATCTCTGCTGTTTTTGAAATTCCCGTCTTGCAGTACTAAGGCCTCTCACAGGGTGAAAACTGAACCTCCAGAATCTTTCTGGTGGTCGTAGGACCCAGTGAATTGAAGCGGGGAGGGGGGGGTAGGGGGGCTGAGCCATAGATGAAGGGCTGATGGAATTAATAAATTCCTGACTGTCCATCCCATCCACATCCCTTCCCTTGACTGACTCAGGAACCTTCCGCCCCGCTTCGGCAGCTCCAGGGCTGCCAGGTAAAGGCAGCTGTATGCCTGCACAGAGAAGCCAGTCCAGGGTGGGAGTTTCCAGCTTCAGGGGACAGAGGTGAAGACGAAGGGCTTGTAGCTCAGTGGCCCTGTTCCCTCCATCAAATGCAGAAACACACTTTTCCCATTCTGACTAGAGCGGATTGTGGTGCAGCCGTTAGTACAGCCCCCTGTCTGTTACCTGGACGAGGTCTCATCCTCCTTCCTCCATGGCTTCCCTTCTCAGCATACATGTCGTGACATGGAACGTAGCCTCCGCAGCACCCCCTCCAGACCTCAGTGATCTGCTTCAGCTGAACAACCTGAACCTGAACCTGGACGTATATGTCATTGGGTAGGTGTCTGCAGGGCCCATCGTGCATTCCTGTATCTGAGATCAGATGAGCCTGAGCAGTCCCAAGTTGTCCCTGTGGGGAACCGCTGTAACCTGTACACCCTCGCTCTGGAGTCTGAAGGCCAAGAGCTTTCAGCCTGCATCAGGGCCAGGCAGCGCCTGGTGTCCTAGATCAGCAGTGGCAAGGGGTTGGCGATCGACAGCCAGGGGAGGGAGAGACCACGGTCATGAGAACCCCAGGCTGGAAAGTCGGCTGAGGGCAGTGCCCTCCAGGCCAGGGGGAAAGCCTCTGACCTGGGATGGGCAGTTTGCAGGAAATGAACTGTGGGATCGTGAGCCTCCTTTCTGACACTGCCTTTGAAGACCCATGGAGCAGTTTCTTCATGGATGTGCTTTCCCCTCTGAGCTTCGTCAAGGTAACTTACAAGTTGACGGGCAATTGGGAAATGTGTCTCACCTCTGTGTCTCACCTCTTATTATTAACCCCTAGTCCTTTGGTCTCCCACTCCAGCTTTCATGCTGTTTCCCTTTTATTTCAAGGCCCAAACCTCAGGTTCACCTGGCTCCCTGGGGCTCCTGCCTGCCTTGTGTCTTTCCGAGGTAGCTGGAGCTGAGCTGGGACCCCAGGGGCTAGTTTAACACCTTGATATTTTTCAGGTTAGGAGAATTCCTTGGGGAGGTGCAGCAGGGCTTAGTAACACCTCAGTGCCTACCCCACCCCTAGTCTCCAACCTCTACTCACAGGCCCAGCCTGAAATCTCAGAGTACGATAATAACTGCCACCGTCTATCGAGTGCTTACTTGGTGTTAAGCGTTATAAGCAAACTCTTTATATACATTATTTTAAAATCTTAACTCTTTAGAAATATGGGTATTATACAGATAAATTCAAGACTCAGAGGACTCACAGGATACCTGGGGTTTGGATCCAGATCTTTCAAACTTCATAACCCATGTTCCTAACTACTGTGCTTTGTTGCTGTACTGGTGATCTCTAAGGCTGACAGGTATCCCATGACTTGCCTGCTGATATCAGAGGGTGTCCTCTGATCATAAGGGACATGCACCTCAAATTCTCAGGGTCCCAGAAGTTAGAAAGGGGACACAGGTGTGGAGGAAGAAGGTTCTCAGTCTATAGGGCCAGTATTCTTCAGGGAATCTTTAGACAATAGGAGAATCTTCAGGAAGGCTCTAGATTGCTGGATCCCCTTTCTGCCCTGCACTGCCGAGGGATGAAACGCACTCCCACTCAGAATACCTCCAAGAAGTAGTGCTTCTTGGAAATTCCAGAATTCCTTTCTTTCTTTCCCTGGGTGATTGGATTTCTTCAGAATTAGTTCTGTTACCCTAACTTGCCCGAGGGTGATAAGGCAAGAGCTGTGAATCCTTCTAGGAGGGCAGAGCCAGGGGGAGGGCAGAGCCGGGGGGGGGGGGGGGGGGGGCAGAGCCAGCGGGGAGGGCATACAAGATTTGGTCCTGCTGCTGAGCCAAAGACTGCCAGCCGCCAAGCCCTTGGCTCCCTCCAGATCAAGCGTGGGCCTCTTCCTGCAGACCTGGAGCTAGACCTTCTCGGAGGGCAGAACCACTTCTCTCTCACCAGCCACTCCCTCCCCCAGACTGGAGGCCTCCCGGTACCTCAGCTCACTGGCCCCACTGGCGAGGGATTGCTGGGGTGGAATTGAGCCAAGGAAATAAGCTCATCCCATGGCGCGGACATAGCTCATTCTGTCCACGCGGCCTCCCGAGGTTGGGAGACCAGCCTGAGGGCCTGGCACCTAAAGCAGATGACCCTCCTTCCCCCAGCCGAGAGTGGAGGTGAAGGGCGAGCGCTGCCTGCAGCCTGTTCCTTAGGCCGGAAGTTGCCAGTCAGAGGTTGAGAAGCCTGGGGCTGACCCCCTTTGCCAGCTCCTAGGCTCCCAGCCACCTCCTTCTCGTCCCTTCCTTGGCTCCTCCTACTTCATTTCCTCCAACTAAAACTTCCCCTACAAGTCTCCTGCCTTTCCCCACAGCCCCACCCTTTCTCCCAATCTGAAGCTTTCCTGCCCCACCCCCACCTCCATCCTCCCTGCCCCACCCCCACTTCCCTGCTCCTTCACAGAGTGAGCTGGTGCCTTTGTGGTGGAGCCTAGTGGCCCAAACCTGCTCCGTGGGTTCAGATTAAGCTTGAAACTTACCCCGAGTCTACATCAGTTCCCTGGGAATCAGTCCCTCATAGTCCAGCCCTTCCCCCACTTCCATTGTCATATTTGCATGCAAAGGGGAGAGACTGAGACTGGAGGTGGAGAGGGAGGTGGGGGACACATTTGTAGCAACTTCTGCCCAACCCTAGGTTCCCACGCCTCCCTCCCTTGGTCTTGGATTTGGGGTTCCCCCTGCTTTGACTCCTGTACCGTACCAGAGCTCCTGGGCTGCGAGATCAAGTTTCATAATTCCTGGAAGGCCCCAGTACACACTCCCCACCCGGGGATTTCCTCCTTGGCCTCTGCACCTCATGCTCCGGAAATAGCTCCTCGGGTGGTGGGTGTAGACAGCCTGAAGCTGAGAGACAGGGTCACTGGCCCCTTCCCAGCCCACCTCCACAACCACAGAGAGCAGGGGTTTCGGCAGTCCTGGTCCTGTTATCCAGGTAGTCCTACTGATTCCTTAGTCTCCTTGAGCCTCAGTCCTTCATGTGCAGACAGGGATGGTGCTTCCTTAAAGGGTCAGCGAGATTAAATGTGCCAGGCAGCATGTCAGAGGGACATGACAGCATGTCAGCTCTTCTCCCCAAGCTGCGGACACACGCCCTCTGTACTCACTCTCATCCCCCCTGCGTGGCCTTCATGGACACCAACTACCCACAGTCTATGTTATTTTTTAGTAGCATTTTCTTTTTCTTTTCCTTTTAAATATTTATTTATTTATTTGACTGCCTCGGGTCTTAGTTGCAGCATGCAAGCTCTTCATTGCAGTGCACAGGCTTCTCTCTAATTGTATCACACGGGCTCCAGAGCATGTGGGCTCAATAATTGTGGCGTTCAGGCTCTCCAGTTGTCACGTGCTTGGGCCTAGTTTCCCCACGGTATGTGGGATCTTAGTTCCCCGACCAGGGATTGAACCTGCGTTCCCTGCATTGGAAGGCAGATCTTAGCCACTGGACCACCAGGGAAGTCCCCTTTAGTAGCATTGTCTTCATTTCTTTCCACTGAGCTATAACGTATGTAGAAATTAACTGTACAGTTTGATGGGGGTGGGGTTTGTTTTTGTTTTTGTTTTTTTGGCTGCACCACGCAGCATATGGGCTCTTAGTTCCTCGACCAGGGATGGAACCCATGCCCCCTGCAGTGGACACGCAGAGAGTCTTAACCACTGGACCCCCAGGGAAGTCCCTTGATGGATTTTTATATATATGTGTGGCCACGTTACCACTGATCTGATAGATACAGAACATTTCCAGCACCCTAGAGGGCTCTCTCATGCTCCTCCCCATTTACTTTCAAGAAACCAAAAAATAATAGCTTCCAGTTAATCCAGCATCTTTGAGATGGATTCCTGCTTTATCAATGAGAAAATAGGCTGAGACTTGCCTTATATCCATACTAAGAGCCCGAGCTGGGATTTGAACCAAGGTCTGGCCTTTAGCCACTGTCCTGTAAAATGTCTTTGAAGTCCTTTGAGCCCCAGTGCACAGAACCCATGAGACCTCGGGAGGGTATTGGGGAGAAGAGCACCTGGCCATGCCTGGGCTGGGGCCGAAGAGTCAGTACCCTCCTGATGGCACGGTCCCTGGCAGCCTTGTCTGCTCTGCCTTCCACCCGCAAGTCCAGGAGCAGAAATGGGAGCTTGGCTTAGCTCCCAGAATGCAGCATTTGGCAGCTGAGATTCCATCTGCACTGAGATGCCATAGACCCCTGGGCAGGACATCCATGCGGCGCAGGACGAGCCTCTCTAGAGTGGCCGGCACAGGGCCCGGAGGGACATGAGTGACCGTTGCCCCTCTGTCCTGCAGGTCTCCAGTGTCCGCATGCAGGGCCTCCTCTTACTGATCTTCGCCAAGTATGAGCACTTGCCCTTTATCCAGATCCTGTCTACTAAATCCACCCCCACGGGCCTCCTCGGGTACTGGGTAAGGACTGTGCTGTTGTCTGAGTCAGGAGCTGGGGGGCCTTCTCTCACTGGGCTGGGCAGGGCTGGGGGCCTTCGAGCTGGGCAAATGAAAAAGGGGGTGACATGAATGGGAAAAAGGGGTGAAATGAATCTTGGCACTCTGTCCAGGCCTGTGCCCTGCATAGCTGCCTTCCCGCCTCAGGGGGGCTTAGCGTCCCTGGGACGGCAGGTGGGTGAGCTGGGCTCTGTGGATGGAGAGGCCACTCTGGGAGCTGAGTGTCTGACCCTGGGAGATCCCACAGGAGGTGAGACCATCTGCCCTGAGGCCTGGGATGGGAGAAGAGAGCTGTGTCCCCCCGGAACAGCTTCCCACCCTTCTGCCCACCTACCAGGGGAACAAAGGGGGTGTCAACATCTTCCTGAAGCTTTATGGCTACTATGTCAGCATCATCAACTGCCACCTGCCCCCCCACATGGCCAACAACGACCAGCGGCTGGAGCACTTTGACCGGATCCTGGAGACGCAGAATTTTGAGGCACAGGATATCCCCAACATCCTGGACCACGAGTGAGCATGCCATGGGGAACTGCCGCCCCTGCCCGCTCCCCCAGGCCAGCCCAGGCCAGCGTGCTCCGCGTGGTCACTTCTCCGCAGCCGGAGGCAGTCTGCCCCATCTCCCACCCTCTCCCAGCCTCTTCCCTGACACCCAGTCTGCTCTCCTCTCCAGCTTTGCCTGCCTAGGGTCTGGAACCCCTTCCCTTTCCCTGGCCCCTCTGCCCTGCCTGGCATCTCTGGGCACTTCCAAACATCCCAGGTCAAGAACCTCATGGTTCCTGAGGTCCCTAGAAGGGCTGGTTCTCAGCCTTGCCTGCTGCCGAGTTGAGGGAGGGTTAGAGCCAGCTGCATATTTGCCACTTGCCCCTTGAGGCTGGTCTCTGCTTCAGTGTCGGGTTGGGGGCCATAAGAACAGTCCCGTTGGGCCCCGCCCTTGTCTCCGCCGGCTCCTCTGCCTGGATGTGGCTTCTCACCTGCGCCTCGAGCTTTCTGCTCTCCGCAGCCCTGCAGCGAGCGGCTGGAGCCCCTCTTGCTCCCGCTTTCTCTGACTGCATCACAGACCTTCAGGCTGCCTGCCTTCCTTTCTTCCTAAAGCCTCATTCTCTGGTTTGGAGACATGAACTTTCGGATCGAGGACTTTGGGTTGCACTTTGTTCGGGAATCCATAAAAAATCAGTGCTACAGTGACCTGTGGGAGAAGGATCAGGTATCTGATGAGGGGAGGGCCCCGAGGGGTGGTCTCAGCCCGTGGTGGGTGGTGGTCACCGTGAGATGTGGGGAGGTTCCCTAGTGCCTGTTTGCCTTTCCCAGGCCTCCCAAGTCCCTGTTTCTAGGCAGGGTGGGGTCTAATAGAGCTTCGCTCCTGGGGGTGGGGCAGCCAGTCTGTCCAGCCACCCCGGTCTCCACCTGGAGGAGCTAGGGCACAGCTGCTGGGTGTGTGTGTGAGTAGCGAGCGAGAAAGGCTTTGGCCTGCCGTGGCCCTCCACTGCGCAGCAGCCCTCTGTGTCCCTGCCGTCTTTCCCACCCCCGGCCTGGCTTGCCTCCTGGAGGATGAGATACCACCCATGTTGGGGGCCCTGGCTACCCCAGCCTCCCCTCTGACCCATCTGCTAGTGGCTCCCAGGAAGATGGAATTCAGAGCCTGGTCCCTGTAGTCCAAGGACTGGAAAGTGGCAGGCAGCTGCCTCCCCTGGGACCATGGGGTAATGTCTGCAAAAGGATTCAGCTGCTCTCCTGGGAGTGGGGGTGCTGGAGGCTGGCGTGCTGAGGCTGCCGCTGGGGCAGTGAGGAGGTGCAGTGGCCGGGTTTGACTCTGGCCCCGCTGCGGTGGCATGTGCTAACCCCTTGACTGGAGCGGGGTGCTGGGCCCTTGGGGCAGGACTGCTGGCAGAGGGGACCGTGCCTTTCCCTCCAGCTCGGCATTGCCAAGAGACACGACCCGCTGCTCCGGGAGTTCCAGGAGGGGCCCCTGCTCTTCCCGCCCACCTACAAATTTGATAAGAACTCCAACAACTATGATACCAGGTGAGGGGGCTCCACCATAGAGGATCAGCCTGGAGCAGATCTGGGCCTGGGGAGGCAGATTGTGCTGGCCCTGGTGGCAGTGGGAGCTGCCTCCAAATAGAGGTGCTGGGGAAGCATGAATAGATCCAGCCATCGCGGCTGAGGAGTGGCGCCTCCCCTCCCCATGAGATGCTGACTGTGGGAGCTGTTCCAGGTTGTCCGCAGAGAGAGCAGGAGGGGAGACGATGCTGGCAAGGATGGGGTTGGGAGAAAGGCAGGTGGACACAAAGCAGAGGGAAAGACAGTTGATTGCTGACTTGGGGGGGACTATACTTCAGCATCCTGGCAACCCCTGCCCCTGCTCCCCAGGGCTTTCCGGTCCTGCCCAGACCGGGGGGTGGGGGGTGGACAGAAAGCTTGGCTCAGCCAGTTACTGGTATTAAGTAGCCCTGCCCAGCTGTGAGGGGGTCGGATACTATTTAGGAAGATGAAGTAGTAGTTGTCAGTGGGGCAGTTAATGGAGAACAATGTAGAGAGAGTGCATCTGGTAGATAGAAGCACAACTGCCCTTCATCAGCTGTATGACCTTGGACACAGTACTTAAGCCTCAACTTTGTCATCTATAAAATGGGGATGATAGCAGTAGCTGTTTCCCGGGGCTGAGGATTAAATGAGACCTTGCATGTGCTTAGCCCAGTGCCTGGTGCCCAGTGCCTGGCACCCGGTAAGCACTGTGATCACTGCTGTTGTTATTTTTATAATCATGTCTTCAAGTGGTAGTTTTACTGAAAACCTTTCTCAGAAGCTGAAAAAGGGCCAGGTGACCACCAAAACCTAAGGCTTAGGCAGAGGGGCAAAAGTAGCTCTGGCAAGAAGTCCCTGGCCCGACTTAGGGCACAGACCCTCATCTCTTTGAAGAGAAAGGACCCCTACGTGTCCTGGGCTCTTTGTTTCACCTGGAGCAGCTCCATCATGCATTCTCCTAGCAGGACTGTCTTAGGAAGGAGGTAGGAGGCGCCTCTAGGGCGGCCCAGGCCTCTGGGATTTAGCAGGTGAGTAGGTATGTCCACAGCCAGGCCGGGGTGAGAGGAAGAGCTGCTGGCCCAGTGCTGGAAGCCGCGTGGCAGAGCTACGATGTCCCTGCCAAGCAAGGGGGAGAGCATGAGCCCTTTCAGGCATGTGGAGCAAGACAGAGTCGGGTCACAGCCAGGGCAGTGCACGCAAGAAGAGGCCACGAACACTGGAAATGGGGTCCAGTCTGGGCCACAGTATAAGCCAGAAAGAAGGGAAGAGGTCAGGCTCCAGCTGGCCTGCTGGCCCAACTCTGCAGCTGCCGGTCTCCCCAGCCATCCATTGGAAATGACGGTCATTGTGGAAGTTGTCAGGCCTCAGTGGGACAGGCTGGGGCCTTGGGGGCTGGGACCCTCTACCAATTGACTTCAAAACCTCACTTGCCAGCAGGAAGAGAGCTGCTGACAGGCCGCGTAGCCAGGTGTCCCTCTGCCCACACCCCTGGGTTTGGGAGGGAAACCAGCAAGAGACTGGAAGTCACTGAGATGGCATAGAGAGGCTCAGAGACACTCAGGGTCTTACCCAGGTGGCTCAGCTAGTGATGGCGGAGCTGGGGCTCAGACCCGATTCTCTGGACCATGTCGCCCCTGGTGCTTTCCTCTAGCCCACAGTGCCTCTGAGTTTACAGCCAGGCTTGCCAGCAGCAGCAGAAAGGGGGCAGGATGGGGATCGCAAAGGCTTGCTAAGGAGCAGGGAAGGCAGATGTTATTTCCACCTAATAGATGCAATCCCCACTGTGGCTGACAGTATTGAGCACTTACCACGGGCCGGGCGTTGTGCAGAGCGCTTTGCCCGCATCACCCGAGTCCTACTGAATCTTCATTAGGGAGACACTGTTGATACTGACTGTTTACAGATAAGGAAACTATGTCTCAGAGGATCTAAGTAAGGTAGTAACAGAGTAAGTGATGGAGCAAGAATTTGAACTGGAGGCCGTGTGAATCCAGACTCGTGCTTCCCCTTGCCTGGAGCCCAGGAAGTGAAGGAATGTCTGGACAGGAACAGGGGCACTACAGGGGGACCTCATAACTGAAATATTCCCATCTGGGAGCTCCTGCGGTGGGCAGGGTCTGAGCCACACGTAGGGAACAGAAACACTCCTGTCTGATCAGTCCGTTATTCATCCTCAAAAACCCAGTTCAGGCATCATCTCCACTGGAAAGCCTTCCCTGACCCTCACCTGTTTCACTGAGTTCTCTCCTTCCCTTGTACTGCCTGTAGGCCTTGCACACACCGTGCTCTCCGCGTTGCTTCTAAGACACAGTGTGCCTTTTTTGCTGTGCTGTGAATGCCCACAGTGCAGAGACTGGCTCTGATTTATGACTGTCCCTGGTACGTAGCATAGTGCCTGGCATATGTTTGAACTGGGAGCCTGAGAGGACAAAAGGAAAAGATAAGGTATTTAAGGAGCAGCCAGTCTAGCAGAGGGACCCGCCCAGAGCGAGAGAGCCAAATAAACACTCTCAAGTCCAAGAGTTGGCCCACAGAAGGTTCCAGAATTCTGTGAGGAAGTGCTGAAGGAGGGTGAAGCGAATGGTTAAGGAGGCGGGCAGCTGAAGCCAGCAGGAGTCAATGAGAGTTGTTGTCAGGGAGGCAGCAGAGTTGGCAGAAAGAAGGGCAGGCATTCCGATCAGTCAGCAGTGCTGACGAGAGGCACCTTGAGTGGCGCTGACCTGCTGTACAGAGGGACCAAGCTGCGTGCAGGGCATGGTACACAGCTTCCCCGGCCTCGGCTGCGTCCCCGAGCCAAGATGTAATGAGAAACAAGGTCAGCTCCATTACAGGGGAGGGCGAAAGGGCTGAGGGCAGGAAATCCTATTAAAGTCAAGGATTGCAATAGGGTTTTGTTACAGTCGACAGGAACCCAGTTCGCCTCTTCGCTAGGCAAAGGATGTTATGATCAATCTAGTCAAGACTTGAGTCCAGAGTTCCATGAGACACTTAGAAGCCATCTATAGGGAGCTGAAAGGAAAAGTGCTCTCAGACCCCAAAATGGAACACATCACTACTTTTGGGTCAGGAAATTGGCTCAGGTTTTCTAGGCTCTTAAGCCAAGAGCATCTTGCAGAGCTACTTGGTTTTAATTTTTGGAAAGTAAAGACATACTACAGGCATACCTGGGGGGTATTGTGGGTTTGGTTGTAGACCACTGCAGTAAAGCCAGTATCACAAGTTTTTGGTTATACAAGCGAGTTACACAAATTTTTTGGTTTCCTAGTGCATAGAGAAGTTACGTTTACACTATACTGTGGTCTATTGAGTGTGCAATAGCATTATGTCTCAAAAATGTACATACCTTAATTTAAAAGTACTTTATTGATAAAAAATGCTAACCATCATCTGAGCCTTCAAGCAAGTTGTAATTTTTTTTTTCAATAGTAACATCAAAAATCACAGATCACCATAACAATTATAACAATAATGAAAAAGCTTGAAATATTACAAGAACTACCAAAATGTGACCCAGAGACATGAAGGGAGCAAATGCTGTTTGAAAAATGGCGCCAATAGTTTTGCTCAATGCAGGGCTGCCACAAACATTCAATTTGTTAAAAATCACAATATCTGCAAAGTACAAGAAAAACAAAGCACAATAAGCAGAGGTATGCCTGTAAT
This sequence comes from Hippopotamus amphibius kiboko, assembly GCF_030028045.1. Taxonomy (NCBI): domain Eukaryota; kingdom Metazoa; phylum Chordata; class Mammalia; order Artiodactyla; family Hippopotamidae; genus Hippopotamus; species Hippopotamus amphibius. Next base: position 13,489,332 of record NC_080202.1, read on the forward strand.
CTCCAGAAAGCACTTTTGTATTCAGTCACAACCATTCAGCCAAAAAAGGCATTAGTGAGGCCCGGCTCTGGTGACGCACACTGGGAGTCGGCCACCACGGGGCAAGCTGGAGGAGACGGGTGCAGTGGAAGGAACACTGACTCCACAGTCAGCAGCGCAGGCAGGCGCCCAGCTCCCACCTGCACAGGGTGACCTCGCTTAACTTCAGTGCCCTGGAGAAGAAGGAGAATGTGACCTGTGGCATTCTTCCAGCGTTGGGAGGATTGGAACAGCCTGTGAGATGCCTGTCACAGTGCCTGATGCACAGAAGGACCCCATGTTTAGCTGTTATTAGGAATGGAGCACTGGGGGAATATATATAATATTTATTTTGCTTATTTGTTCTGTGTCTTTTGTTTGTTAAACGAGCTCCTCCGCGGCTCTGTCAATCCCGTTTAGCAGATCCCCAGTTGCCTGGCGCGTAATGAGAGCTCAGTAAAGCTCACTGAAAGAATGAAAAGTGCAGGTGCCCAGTGATGAGTGTGGACCAGGCCATGGAAAAGGAGGAAAGGGAGGGACTTCCCTGGTGGTCCAGTGGTAAAGAATCCATCCTGCGATGCAGGGGATGTGGGTTTGATCCCTGGTCAGGGAACTAAGATCCCACATGCTGGAAAGCAGCTAAACCGGCTCACACGTGCCCTGGAACCTGCACGCCACAACTAGAAAAGAGAAAGTCTGCACGCCACAACTAGAGGGAAGCCCACACACCACAGCGAAAAGCCCATGCACCACAGCGAAGAGCCCGTGTGCCACAACAAAAAGATCCCGTGTGCCGCAATGAAGACCTGATGCAGCCCAAAATAAAATAAATAAATATATAAATAAATAGAAAAGGAGGAGAGGGAGACAGGCTGAGGTCCCAAGGGGGAAGGAGAGTTGGGCTGTGGTCAGGACTTGGAGAGGATCCTGACAGGATAGCAAGTACAGGTTCTTGACCATAATAGGGAAGTGGGGGCTGGAGGATGCTTTGAAAGGGAGAGTGGTACATTCATGTGGTTCATTACCAAGTTGTAAGAATTGCTAGGCACTGGATGTCCAAGGTTGGTTTGGAGATTTATTTGAGTGTCTGTTGTCTCCGGGATAGGAATAGCACATTCCCATATCCCCTGAACACTCCTCAGAAGAGTGAAAGGTTGAACCAACCCAGGAGCCCCGAGCAGAAGTGGCTTAGCCTGTTCCCATTTCTCAACTATTCCCTTGACAATGTCTCTTTGAAGTAAGCACTGTTATCACCCCATCTTAGAGTTGAAGAAGCTGAGGTTTGGAAGTGAAGTCACTCGCCCAAGGGCAGAGCTGTTTTTTTTCTTTTTAAACTAGATTACTGGTTTGTTTTAAAAGGATATAACTCGGAAACAGGCAGACAGAAGAGATATGTAGGACAAGTTATGGGAGAGGACAAGGAGCTTCCGTGCCCTCTCCAAGGGCACCACTCCCCAAATTTACCAGCCGCATAGCTCTTTAATTAACAGGGTAGAACCTTCCCCTAACTGGCCTCTGATACTAGAGTCAGAGTTCACCACCAAGGCACATTCTCCCTCTGTTGCTAGAAAACCGTATTGCTATCAAAGTGACGAAAGTGTGTTGGAAGTGTTTGTTTAAAATAGTAAGTGAATAAAACAGAAGACAAAAATAGTATTTCAAACTGATTATAAGCATATGGAACTGTATACGTTAAGATTAGGTGGGCATTTTTGAGGAAAGAGAATGAGCTTGGGGTTTTTTTAGTTATTTGTGTTTCGCAAGCACTTGAGTACCTCCAGCTTGCCAGGCTCTGTGCTAATGCTGAGGATACACAGGAGACGCCAAGAGCCCATCCTCACCTTCCAAGCTCACACGCTAACTGATAGGCTGACTGGGAAATGTAAACTACAATATAATGTAATAGGAGACGTACTTGTGTAAAACGCTTTGGAAGCAGAGAGGTCAGGGACAGCTTTATGACAAAGACAGCACTGGAACTGGGCCTCTCCCTGTGACAAAGGGAGTTACAGGTAGCACAAGCTGCAAAATTAGAGGCGCAGAGGCTTGAAAGATTCAGCGGAGTGAGCTAGGTCTGGGGCAGAGGTAGGAGATAAGGTAGGACAAGGGGTGTCAGACTCCTGTGCACCTTGAAAGCCACATTTGGAGACTTGAGCTTTATTCCGGAAGCAGTGAAGATTGCTTAAAGGTTTCAAAGCAGCGAATCATCTGACCAGGCTGTATGGCCTCTCTTATGCCCGTCAGGGAAGCTGGTGAGTAAAGAACAGGTGGGAGGTCTTTCACTTGACTCTTGAGAACAAAGCATCATAATAGCCAGTGTCTGCAGAGAGCTTAAGTTGTACAAAGCATGGTGCTAAACATTTTTTGTGTTTTATCTCATCTAATCATCTCAGCAACCCTGTGACATAACTACTGTTATCTCCATTCTATAGATGAGGAAGCTGAGGCCTGAGGGGTTGGCCTGGTGATTAAGGGCACATGCTCTGTGGTCATGCTGCCAGGCCTGGAGTCCTGGCTCCACCACTCAGTGCTGTGTGACTTTGGGAAAGTTACTTCCCCTCTAAGACTCATGTTCTCCACCTGTGAAGAGTGAAATACATGGTTCTGGTCTCAGGCATGTAGTGAGCATTCCCTAAGTGCTTCCCTTTCCTAAGGTCACATCTTTATTATGGGGGAAGCCAACTTCCAGCTCAGCTCTGTCTCAATCCATGTTCCAAACCTCAGTTTCTTGGATCGTCTGTTCCTTTTGTTCAAGAGATAAGAAAGGCTTTCAACAGAATGTTTCTGAGTCACAGTTTGATTCATAAAAATGTAGACTAGACTGAGGGTCCTTGGCTGAGTCTGACAAAAGCCAGCATACTTTCGACTCCATGGGACACCCTCCTGCCTGCTGCCATGCGGGGCTCCACCTCTGGCCCAGGGGTCTCATGGCCACTAAGAGGCCCTGGTGTTAGGGGCTCCAGCAAGCTCCTGGGGGTACCTTGTGCTCACCTGCCGACGCTTTTCTCCCCATTCTTCCTCTCCTCCCACACCCAGTGAGAAAAAGCGCAAGCCCGCGTGGACCGACCGCATCCTGTGGAGGCTGAAGCGGCAGCCCCAGCTCGGCCTCCACACTCCCGCGCTGCCAGCCCCCCACTTCGCCCTGTCTTTGAGGAGCTACATCAGCCACATGACGTACAGCATCAGTGACCATAAGCCTGTCACCAGCACCTTTGACTTGGAGGTAAATGTCCGGGCTGCCCAGCACTTGGCAGAGGAGCAGCCGTGCTGGGCCGCGTCCCCAGACCCTCCCGCCCTGGGTTCTAATGTCAGCAGATCCCCCAGGGGAGACCTGGTGGAGGACATGATTGCCTTTCCTCCCAGGTCAGGTATCCCAGCTCTTCTTAGGGGCTGTTGACGGCTCTGTCAAAAACATGTTCAAACCCTTTGTCAGTAGGTTTCCATTTCTTCCTGGTCCGGTCCCTGGGGGCTCCTGAGCTCCATTACGCTTATTACCTACTGTGTGAAGTAGGACTTCCTTTCACTTGTCCTGAACCTATCTGGCTCAGGTTGCAAAGGGAGCTCCCTCCATCCTCGTATCTTGCCATCTAATGACCAAGGTGGTGTTGACCTCCTTCAAGCGCCTGGCTGTCCTCATGCTGTTTATCTGTCTTTATACCATTGTGTCCCTCCATATGCCTACAGCTGTTCTCACCAGAGGCCCCCAAATTGGATTTGGGCCTTTGGGTCAGGAACCCTGAAGGCCCGAGAGCAACTCCTGGGCTTCTTTCTTCAGCCTGTCATCAGCACCCCCGATCTCCCGCACTCTCCCCTCAGCACTTGGCTCTCTGCTTGGTTACCCACCTGGCCCCTAGTCCCGTCCTCCCTGGGAGGGCCAGCAACCCCCGAGCAGCCTTTGGGCCTTCTTTCCAGCTGGCCAGCCAAGGTCTGATGCTCTCAGGGCACCCTAGCGCAGTCCTCAGCCCACCCCGCTGGGTGCCCCTCCACCCGCCACCGACCCTGACCTGTAGGAAGGGCACGGTAAGCACGTTCATCTCAGGGGCCGGCATGATGCTGTGCGGCTTCAACCCCTCCCGCCCCGTGTATAGCTGAAGCCATTGGTATCTTCTCCGCGGGTCACCCTGCTTCCTGAGGGCCGGCGCACCGAGGAGACCGACATGCTCATCAGCTGCTCCCCGACTGCGGACTTCCTCAGCAGCCCCTGGGACTGGATTGGCCTGTACAAGGTGACGTGGCGGGCGGGCAGAGAGCCCATCAGCCACACCCCCCTCGTGTATCCGTTCTGAGGGCTCCTGGGAGTTGGGCACAGAGACTACAGAGCTACCCTCACCCACCCCGGGGTCCTCGCCCACGGAGGGGCTGGTAGTGAAGGGGAGGAGGCAGATGGTATGATGGCCAGCCTTAGAAATGAGACCGTCCTCTCTGTAGGAGTTGACGTGGCTCCCGTGTCCCCCCAGACCACTGACCACCCACCCGATCCCCCCTCCCACAGGTGGGGCTGCGCCACATCAATGACTACGTGTCGTATGTCTGGGTCAGGGACAACCAGGTCTCCTTCGGCGACGGGCTGAACCAGGTACCTGCCCCCTTTCCTGAGATAGGGGTTCCACGTCTCCAGCAGGTGGGCTGGTCGGAGCGCCCCTCTGTCTCCTGGAAGGAGCAGAGCGCTCGATCCCTAGTCGCTGAGAGCTGAATGGGGCCTGGGGCCGCGGAACCGACCCACTCTGTCTGTCCTTCACTCCAGGTGTACATCGACGTCAGCGCCATCCCTGCGACTGAAGATGAGTTTCTCCTTTTTTACTATAGCAACAGCCGACAGTCTGTGGTGGGGGTCAGCAAACCCTTCAAGGTAATGGAGGCTGGTGGGTAAGAGGAAGCGGGGCCCGGGAGACGAGAGCATCACCGGTTCCCCGAGGCCACGGGCCGAGGAGCCCACCCTGCTGTGGCGCTGCATCCGCTGGGGGGTGGGGGAGGCAGAAGGCCCCACAGTGAGGCCTGCCCTTGCCCTGCCGCTCACCGCCTGCTTTATCCCGGCAGATCCGGCCTCGCTCCTTGGAGGAGGACCTACTGGATGAAGCCCAGCCACAGATGTGAGCCGGGAGAGAGTGAATCCAGGGCGGAGGCCGGAGCTGGCAGCCGGCTCTGCCTGCCACTGCCAGGAGCACTGGGGGCCCAGCCCGGCTCCCTGGGGAGGCAGCGGTTTCCTCCACCTCCCGGGGGAGCTGTAGACATACTCCTTTGCTCCCTCCCGTCCAGATCTCTGCATTTGGTCCCTAAATACAGGTTTTGTTGCTGCGGTGTGAGTGAAACCAGCTAGCTAGTCAACAGTGAAGATCTGGACAGTCCACTGAGTGTGGCAAGGACCCTCCAGCCTGCGTCTCATTTCTAGATTTTCCCCCACACACTTCCAGTCCCGCCTAAGCAGGCCTGCCAGGCACATGCCCCATCTGGCACAGGCCTGCATTCTTGTCACGCCACCCCGGGGCCTTCGGCTGCCTGGGAGGGGGAGATGCTCACATTTGTACAGGCTGCAGAGACTGGTTGGCGCAGGCAGCACTGGGTTCCAGGAGTCTTGGCATCTCATTTCCTGTCCCCCTGAGGGTTGGGCAGAGGGTCTGGGATCCCTGCTTTCCGCAGAAGCAAATGACTAAGTAGGCAGGATGGAGGAGCCCTCCACCCAGGCTCTTCTGTAGGGGTTGGGGGCAGGTTGATGTGTCCATCTGCCAGCAGCACACATACACCCCACCCCCACCCGTGGCTTAAGGAGTCCACCCAGGAAGTTCCAGGGTCTGAGCAGAGGATTGGACCCAGGTTCGCTTCTGCTAGTGGGTCAGGCTCCACACCCCCAACCTGCCTTCTTGTGAAGGGCTGGCAGGTGGTGGAGGAGCTGCGGCCACAGACTTTTCCAGGGTAGGCCTTGCCCAGTCCACCTCTGCCCCTACCCTTGCCTGCCGTCACTGCCCAGAAACCTGCCCTCTCTCTAGACCGCTCTGGGGCCTAGAAGTGGGGGCAGGCGGAGAGGAGAGCCAGAATCAAGATGTTGTGGAGAATCTGGCCTGGGGGTGTTCAGAGAACATTCTGCAGGTGCTATGTGGACCGGCCTGGCCCCACTCCCACCATTTGCCTCCCGCCACTGTTGATTTAACGGCCCTTCTCCCAAGAAAAGACGCCTCAGGGAGCCTGCTCTGTGACTGTCACCCTGCGACCTGAGACTGAGGGACACTCTAGTTGCTCTGCATTCTTACTGCACCCTGCGAGCTACCAGGAACTGTCCCTCTGGCTTCTAGCGGGCCATGGCCGTCTGTGTTCTGTGGCTGTTGCATTGGGGGATAATTAGAAACATGGCTTTTACCCTTGTGTGTGACTCCTTCATGATGGTGGTGGGAATGCTCACGGGCCCCTCTAGACTCCGGGACAAGGGCGCTGTCATCCACATTAGACTGTCCGTGTCTGAGGGTGGCAGATGCTGCCCGGACGGGAATGGGATGAGGTTCTGGGAAGGTGGCCCTCTGGACCCCTGGTCCAGGTGGGGCGTGCCTCCTATGCTCTTGGGCACTTTACTTTGCTGTTAAGTAGGTAGAATGGGTTTCTTGGGACTGAACTCTCAGAAAATGTGCTTAACTCTGCTCTCACTGGTTCATCCCTCCTCACCCGGGACTCTCTCACACCTTAGTCTTGAGCCTTGGTCCTGGGTTAAACTCTTCAAAAATGCCAGCATCTCTTCTCTCTGCCCCACCTCTCCCCAGATCCCTCTACCCCAAGGTCCCCACGGTAACTTCTGTCCCTGCCCTCAACACACACACACCTGAGGAACCCTGAACCCTCAAACTCACCCACCTCTTTCCTTCTCACATCGTGGGTGCTGCCGCAGAGCAGCCTTCATCTGTAGGCAGGGAAACCAGAGCTCAGAGGAGTGCTGTGATCCCTGCAAACTTAGCCAGGGAGCTGTGGTGTCCAGGAGGACCCGAAACACAGGAATGGGGTTGCAAGTAAGAGTTCCATCTCTACCCTACTCTTACTCTAGGAGTCTGCGTTTCTGTAACATACAGTGTTGCGGTTTACAAGATTATTGTGAGAGAACAATTCAGAAACAAAACACTACCCAGCTCTTCATTCTGATCAACGTAGCCCAGGGCCTGGCCCTCAGGGCTCCTGCCTCCAGGGGTCCCCGTTTCTCCTATTTCTGGATCATGCTTGTCCTGTATGTGCCCACCTCCCCCCCTTGCCCTTAAGTCTTCACACACCGCTACCCCTGCCTCCCGTGACAGGGAGGGGTGAGTCCAGCAGTGATTGAGAGGCGGGAAGGGGAAGGGGGGGTACTCTCCCTCCTCTTGGCCCCAGTCAGGATATGGCCGCTCTGGGCCCAGCCCTGACCCGCTGGGTGGAAACAGGAAATATGTGAGACTTGGTGTGCGCTGGGTCTCTGTGCCTGGCTCCGTGGCTGATAAGGGCCATTGTGTGGCCGCCGGGGATGATCCTGCCCTGGATAGATGTGCTTCCTGGAGGAAGGAAGGAAGCGTTGCCGGCCTTTCCTGAGCGGGGGAAGCTGAGGGGAGGGAAAGAAGGGTGCCTGCGGGAAGATGCCTGCCTGAGGGGCTGTCAGGGCCAGCATGGGCCCACTGGACTCCACCCCTCCCCTGCCAGCATCTTCCTCTGAAAAGGTCACTTTCCCCCATCCATTTCCCCCTTCGCACTTCCTATAAGAAATGGCCAGAGACCCAAGGGCTCAGTCCCAGGCCAGGCAAGTGTCAGCTGTGATTTAGCAATAAGAAAGAGAGAAAAACAGGAACATTTGGGGGTGGGGAGCACCTGGGGGTGCTATGGGAAAGTAAGGGGCGAACAAGACTAAGGCTCCTCACCGCCAAGCCACCCAGGGACCAACCTCTCAAGCATTTAAGGCTCCAGACGAGGGTGGGGCAGGGGCCCCCTCACAGTGCCCTCCTGCCTCTCCAACCAAGCCCCTCTGCCCAGCATAGCCAGCCCGCAGCAGCCTTGGCTTCTCAAACTCCAGGGGCTCACCTGCTGCTGCAGGAGGCAGGCAAGCTGGGGGGGACATGCAGGAGGGGCAGTGCCTATCGATGGTTTCTCTTGGCTTAGGGCAGGCTGTGCATTCTGATTTGGGGAGTGGTCACTGTGCTCCCTAGCTGACACCAGCGAAAGGGCAGCGGGAGAGGCCTGGCCATGGAGCTGCTGGGGGGAAAGGCCTCACACCCTTTGACCTGGAGCCCAGGGTTCCCCATGGGTGGCTGCATCAGCTCCTCTGGTTACCTGGGACAACAGGCATTTCCTCCATCCCTCAGCCCCTCCTCTTCCTGCCCCAACCCGGCTGGGCCAAGAGGCCTCCCAATCAGACCTGGGCTGCTCCAGCTGTGTCCTGAGGCACTGGACCAGACACATCCCCTGGGGCTGGAGTTGAAGCTGAACCAAGTGGCCATCCCAGCGTGAGACCAGATTCCTGGTTCCGGGAGTAGCCAGAGCCAGCAGCGGGCAGGCAGGCAGGCGGGCAGGCTTTTGCTCGGAGGCCCCAGCACTCAGCACGCTGGCTATCCACAGGCGGAATGGCGCTGCAAGTGGAGCTGATACCCACCGGGGAGATCATCCGTGTGGTTCATCCCCACAGGCCCTGCAAGCTTGTAAGCTGGGATGCTCTGGGCTGGGAGGAAGGGTGGCAGTATCCCCCCAGGGCCAGCAGCTTTCTCTCAAGCCAACCCCTTGGGAAAGAGGTGAGCAGTGGGGAAGCGTTCTGATCCTTGGTGGGACAGGAACCGACTGGGGTAAGTGGAAGGAAGGAGAAAGGGTTTAAGCCCACCAGGAGCGGAGTGTTTCCCAGCGAGGATCTGGGTTTGAATCCCTTCTGCTCCAGCTCCCTGATCCTCAGTGGGCTGGGCTATGAACGAGGCTAACAACACCGAGGAGACAGGGCCTCGCTATGAGATTTAAAGACCAGTGCCTGCAGAGCTCCAGGTGCTTATAGCGCAGGCTCAGTTAATGCCGCTGCTTTCCCCTCTGGCCTGAAGAACTGACACTGCCCGGCTCAGAGCAGTAGTGTGGGTGGGGAAGGAGGGTGAAGGGAGCGAGGCAGTCAGAAATAGGGAAGAACTGACTTGGCCTGGCACGCGGGGCAGGGCCAGGTTTGCTCAAGTGATGCAAAGGCGCCCTACGATGAGAAGGGAGAACCCCATAAAACACCCGCCGCCCAGCACTACAGCGAGTGGGCCGGGTCGTCAGCAGGAGGAGGGTGAGTGTGTGCACGCGCGCGCGTGTGTGTGTGTGAATGACTGTGCCGCGCCCGGTCCCCGGGAGCCGGCTGCGGAGTGTGCTGCACCAAGCCCCCGCGGACGCCGACACGGACGCGGGCCGGGGCCGGGGCCGGCCGGGGCGGGGCCGGAGGGTGCGCGCGCGCGCGCCGAGGCCTGAGCCCTGCCCGGGATGACGACAGGCAGCGGCCCGGCCCCGGGCGGGCCCTGGGCGGGGAGAGCGTGCCGGGGCCGCCGACTCCGGAGCCGGCCACGCCGCCCAGCCTGGCCCCCGCCCGCGCCCCCGCGAAGCCGAGCCGGTGGGTACGCGGGACTTGGGGCGGGCCGCAGCCGCGTGGCCCCCGGTGAGGGGTGCGGGGGGCTCGCTGGCGCGCGGGATGGGGGAGAGGGTGAGCGGCCGGGCGGCGAGCCGGGCCCGGGGCTACTGTGTGGGAGGCCGGGGTCGCCGGCCCAGCGATCGCGGGGACCGAGGGTCGGCTCGGCCCGGCCCGTGCGGGGTCCCAGGGCCGGGTGGCGCCGGGACTCGGCCCGGCGGAGACCTAGATTCCTTGCGGGTAACTTGAGGGCGGCGAGGAGCGGCTGGGGTCGCGGGATCCCGGCACCCCGCGCGCCCTTTGGGGCCCTCGGGCAGCCGGCTCTGCCTCGGGGTTCCGGAGGAGCCGCCCGGGCCCCGCCCCTTCCCGTTCCCCGCGCCAGTGGCCCCTGCGTGTGAGTGCGGCGGCCGGGGGGCTCCGGGATGAATGAGAGCATGAATGGCTGGCCCACGGCCTATTCAACGCCCGGCACGCTCCGGCCTTCTGCTCGCACTCCCAGGCTCTGTGATTCATTCATTCACACAGGCGTCCACGAGGGGTTACTGAGCCCCCACTGGGTGCCGGCCTGGAGCGGGAGCAGTCTCCTGAGAGAGACTGACAAGGAAATCTTCGATTAGAGCGGGATGCGATAAGGAGGAGGCTGTGTGTTGCCGGGGACTCAGGAAGGGGTTCTGGAGGAAGTGATACCTGAGTCGAGTCTTCAAGGATGACTAAGAGTCAGTCAGGTGGGGAGGGGGTTGGGTGTGAGGGCCAAGGAAGCTGCAGGTGCAAAGGCGAGAAGCTTAGAGCCACGCGGCTGTCGGCAGAGGCGGGAGCAGCTGCTGGCCCTGTGTGGCGGTGCGGGAGGCGTGGGGAGAGAAGGGACTGGAGAGGGCTACCCCTGTGGCCACCCAGGAACGCAGAGCAGTGGGGTAAACTGAGGGCACAGGGGGCTGCTGGAGCCCACATACAGGGGCCTGGCAAGGAGCCGTGGATGTGCTTGGCATATGGCCAGGTGCCCTATAAACCTTCACTCTATTAACACGAGATGTTAATCGATTGGATTTACATTTGTAAATACCACAGGCGGCTGTGGGAAAAATGGATTGGAGGGAAGAAGGCAGGGAGGCCAGTTTGGAGGCTGCTGGCCTGGTCCAGGATCAGAGCAGCGATGGAGGAACAAAGGGGAGGTTTTAGCAGGTGGTGACTCCTTGGTGTGAGGAGTGGAGGGAGGAGGGCAGGCCTTTTGATGCCAGGCGGTGATGACTAGCTGGAGGTGTCTGCCTCCTCTCAACATACAGGATATTGAACAAGGAGGATAGGTTAGGGGACAAGGTGCTTTGTTTACTTCTGCTGGACCCCCAGGCAGACGTGTCTGGCAGGCAAAATGTCCATAGTTCTAGAGCCAGAATGTACAGCCCTTGACTGGGGCCCACTGAGATATCAGGTAGAAGCCCTAAGTCCCCACCTTTCCTTTCCATTCCCCTTCGCAACAGTTCTCTCGAGTCTGGAACAGTCCTTGGCGGGGCAACCTGGGCCCAGATCTAAGATATGTTTGATAAAAAAAAGTTGAGCACCTGTTCTGTACCCAGCACATGCTGCAGGTGAGATAGGCAATAGTTCTTTCTGCTGCCCCAAAAGGCCATGAAGCTGCCTCAGTGGAAGTCAGTTTCTAGCAGCAATCTGGGGATCCTCAGAACACCCTCTCCAGACCCGCATAGCCCTGGACTGGGCAGACACCTGAGGCTGCCCCCTGCCCTCCCCACTCCTCCAGAGGGCAGGCTTGGGGGCACTTGGCCCATACTAGGTAACAGGCACTGGATAACCCAGGTCTGCTTGGCCTGCCCATCCCCACCTTTACAGAAACACTTCCCCAGGTGGGAGGAGACCCAGAGGCAGCCTTTGGAAATAAGTCCTGGGTCACTCAGGGGCCATGGCTGCACCCCAACCTGCAGCCAGCCTCTAGGTCCAGGGCTGTGCTGGGGGCACAAAGGTCATGGCCACTCCCTAGCTGCTATTCCTAAGGCCTACATGTCAGTACTCACACAACACCGTCAAGGGTGGGTACTGGGCACTGCCGTCATGGGTTCACTGAGGAAGGTCACAGCCTGGCAGGTAGCATGTTAACCCTGACAGAGAATTTGGGAAACCCGCCAGCACTAAGCAGGCGTCTCTCCCTCAGGGCAGCCCTGCTTAAGTAGATGGTAGTAGACATCCCGGTTCCAATCCCACCCCTCCTTTTACTAGTTCTGGGATCTTGAACACGTCAGTCGACTACCCAGCCTCAGTTTACCCGTCTGTAGAATGGGGTAATAATACAGACCTCATGGCTCCGCTGAGGCCATTGAAAGGAGTACGGTACCAGAAGACAGTGTTCCGAACGCAGGAAGCGCCTTGCGCTGCAGCCTTGGCCCTGGTGTCTCTCACACCCTCGGTCCCCCGCCCCCCTACCCCCTCTCCCAGGCGGGCGCTTCCGTCCAGAGAGGCCGGGCGGCCGGTGGCGGTGGCCAGGGGCTGTGGTCGGGGCCGGGGTGGGGGCTGGCCCTCTGGTCCGCCTGGCAGCGGAGACACTGCCTCCTTCCGCCGCCGGGAGGCGGCAGTGGGAGCGCCAGCGGGCATCCTGGGAATGCAGCGGCGCGGCTCGGGCGGGGGTGGCCGGCCGGACCCCTCCGCACGCGGATTCCCCTCATTCCAGCAGCTTGACTCGGCGGCGGGCGGGGCGGGCACTGCGGCCGCGAGGCCCCGCCCCCTTGCCGGCTCCTCCCCCTCGGGCCCGCGGGCGGTGCCAGCCTCGCCCGCCTGGTCCTTGTACAGCCCGGGAGCCGTGCTCCTGGTGGGGACCGGCTTGATCCTCTTCCTTCAGTCTTCCAAGGCCCTCCCCACTCGCTGAGTCCCCTCCGCTCTCCCTCTCCCTTCTGTATCTTCACCCTCGGGGCATCGCGGAGGGGCCTCCTCCGGCCCTGAGCCCGAAGCTGGTGGCATTTAAGACACCCCTCCTTCGCTCCCACCCATCTCCCAGCTGCACGCGGTGGCACCCGGTCCCCTCGCTCCCTCCGGAGGGCCCCATCTCCCAGCTGGCGCCCCTGCCGCGGGGTCCCCCGGGCCGCGGCTCCGGCCGGGCTGTTTTTCTCGAAGTAATGGGCCTTCCCCACGAGGCTGCAGCCCGCACCTGCCACAACCTCACTCCCTCTCCGGGGACCCCAGGTCCGAGAGTGGGGCTTTTGGTCCCAGCCCTGCCTTTTGCCCCCTAGGACAAATCAGCATCCGCCGTATTGCGCCTCTGGTTCCTTATCTGTCAGGTGTGGCACAGGTAAAGTTCAAGAGCTTTTTGTAACTGGCAGACAATCACGCCGGAGGGGCTTTCCCCGGGAGATAAGAAGTGTGACCTATCTGGCCCAGGACCTGGCTCTTAGTAGGTCTGCTCCAAGCGTGTGTGCAAAGAGTGTCTGGCTGAAAGAGGGAAATGGTGTTTACTGGGGGCCTGGGAGGTGCCTTGGCGCCTTTTCTTAGCCTTCTCAACCGCCCTTTGAGACAGGTATTAGCCCCATTTTAAGGCTGAAGGAGAGGCTCCCAGAAGTTAAGTGACCTGCTGGTAGTCCTACAGCTTGTGAGAAGCAGCCCAGCCTTTTGGAAGCACTAGCCATTACACCCCCACCAGCACTGGGATGTGAGCTAGAGTTTGCCCCGCAGGCTGCGGCCCACCAGGAGCCCAGCGAGGGTGGGTCTGCTTGGGGCTGGTTTGGGTAGAGGGAGGATGTCCTGGGCAGAAAGTATGGAGGAATCCAGAGGGACAAGAGAGGGAGGCCCTCTCCAGAGGAAGGAGAGAGGTGAAGCGCCCCTGGGCACAGGGGCCCTAGTCGTGGTGTCCGCGATAGGGGAGAAGGGTATTGGCCCAAATGCTGGATATCGGACGTGGATTTCCCAGGTGGAAAGCTGAGCTCTCCTTGGAAGCCGGGCACGCACCGCGCTCGGCAAAGGCGCTCTGTGGCCATCTCCGTCCCTGGGGCGCGCGCTCTGTGCGGACGCGGGAACCTAAAGAGATTTTCTTGGGACTTAAAGACGCGGGATCCACCCTCCAGAGAGTGTACGGGGGTGGACAGTGTCCCGCACTGAGGCTCCGCCCGCCTGGGCGCGCCGGCCGTATTTGGACATTTCGTTCTATTTTTAACTTTCCCGGGACTCGAAGTTGGGATCAGGAGGGAGGGAAATCCTGCTTCCTCCGGGACCCACGGGCCTCTGCCTAGTGAGTCCCGCGCCTGGCCTAGTGCGTAGTGTAGACACTAGCCCGGAAGTGAGTTCCGGGTCGGTGTAGACGCGGCGCCCGCGCTGGTTCCGGGCCCCACCCTGGAACCAACAACGTCCCTCCTGGAAAACCTGACTCAGGCGGAGCCCCTGTCCGGCGGGGAACCCCGCCCCCGCCGTTACCCCCGTGCCCGCCCCCACGCTGTCCCCAGCCACGCCGCGAGATCCCCCTGCGTTCCTGCCCCACCCCTACCAGCTGGAGAGAGACCCCCGAATCCCAGCCCCGAGGGAGGCGGGGGCGCTCGGGGAGTCCCGCGCCTCCGAGGCTCGCGGAGGGGGCGGAACGGGGGGGCGGGGCGGCCCCTCCCTCGTGACGCCGCCGCCGCCGCCGCCGCCGCCGCCGCCGCCGCCGAGCCCCGGGCGGAGGAGGCTGCGCGCAGCGGAGCGGGGCGCCAGGCCGACCGGGCAGGATGCGCTACCGGGCGTCGGTGAGCGGGGCTGGCGGGCAGGGAGGGGGTCCCGGGCGTCCCTCCCGGCCTCGAGGCGCCGCCTTGGCCCCGCCAGGAAGCGGGCGCGGCCCAGGAATTTCGGGTGAAGAAACGTCCCGGAAAGTTGCAGTGGGGGGAGGCCGAGGCAGGGAGGGCCGGCAGGCGCTCGGACCCGGGCCGGGCGAATAGCTCCCGGGGAAGGCGGAGAGCGCCGAGGCCCGTCACCCAGAGGGCAAGGGGGCAGGAGCTTGGGCCAGATTTGGCAGCAGCTTCGGGACAGGATCGGAGGGGGGAGGGGGAGGGGAGGGACAGGCCTAGGAGAGGCAGGCCCCTGGCCGGACCCGAAGGGGTGCCAGGACCAGGGATCTGGGTGGTCTGTGGTCGGAGGAGACATAGTGGCCTTTTCGGGAGTTACACCCCCCTCCTACCACCGCCGCCAACTTGCTCTTCTCTGACCCTTGACACTCTTGGTGTCAATTTCCTAGAGCCCGCAGACCCTTTTGTAGAGTGTGGTGTGGGGTGAGGGCCTTGCTGAGCCTGTACTTCTCCCCACCCTCTGATGGGGTCCGCAGGCAGCTGGGTTTTCCGTGGTAAAACCCCCACTCCCTTGAGGCTTCTCAGGGCTCAGTGAAGGAGGGTGTCTGGGGAGCCTGGCAGCTGGAGGGGAGGGCGTGGTTCAGCTGTGGGAGGGAGGCCCCCCTTCTGGGGTGGGTGTTGAGCCCAGCTGGGATGGGAGGTCCCCTGGGGGAATCCCTCTTCTGGTCCCTCTGCTCTCTCCCCTTGGAGATTTTGGTGAGTGGGTGTGGGGGAGGCGGCCCCACCCTGCCTGTAGAATTCACTCTGAGCTATTTGTCCTGCAAAGCACCTGTCACACGTGGCCCAGAGCTAAGGGACTTGAGGTCACCTGGTCTACCTCAACTCCTCCTTCTTGAGAAGGAAACAGCCCAGAGAGAGGAGGGGTTTTGTCCAAGGTCAACAGAGCATTCTTTCTCTTTTTCTCATGACCCCCCTTTCTCTACGCAAAACCAGCATCTCCCTGGATTCAGTGGCCTTGCCGCATGTCCTCTGGGTCCTCTGTGCTCCAGTGTCCTGTGTCCGGGTCCCATGCGCCTCATGTGGTCTGTGTCCTCAGTGTTCCACGTGCCAGCTTCCCGCCATCCAGGCGCACTGTGCCCAGCCTGGTACACCCGTCTCCTGGGTGTTCCCTGTGTCGTGCGTCCAGGCCCCCTGCGTCCACGTGCCCCTGGTTGCCCTCTGGGTCCCGCAGGCTGGGGTGGGGGGGAGAAGTGACCTTCCCTTACCCTGCTGCCTCTGACCCTCTCCCGTGGCGCATCCCTGCAGGCCCTGGGCAGTGACGGGGTGCGGGTGACCATGGAGAGTGCGCTGACCGCCCGTGACCGGGTGGGAGTACAGGATTTCGTGCTGCTGGAGAACTTCACCAGTGAGGCAGCCTTCATTGAGAACCTGCGGCGACGCTTCCGGGAGAACCTCATCTACGTGAGGCCTGAGTGGGAAAATGCAGGGGGTGCTGGTGGGGCACAGATGCAGGGATGCACGGGAAAGAGGCTCAGGGGTCTCTGGGAAAAACTTCTGACCCTCCTCCCCCAATCCTCAGACCTACATTGGCCCCGTGCTGGTCTCTGTCAACCCCTACCGGGACCTGCAGATCTACAGCCGCCAGCACATGGAGCGTTACCGTGGCGTCAGCTTCTATGAGGTGCCACCCCACCTGTGAGTGACCCCCCCCCCGTGAGTGACCCCCTCATCTCCGCCTGAGATGACCCCACCCGACCTCCCAGTTGGGATGAATCAACATTCACATCTGTGAGGAATCCCCAATCCCCACCCAAGGTGAATCTCTCTACTCCGTCTGGGCAAGACCGCACCCCACCCCGTCCTCCACCCCAACTCACGCCTGTGACTTATTCCCCAAACTCCACCTGGACATGGCCCTCCAACCTCAGTGACCCTCTGACCCCCACCTCTGAGGGGCCCCCCAGCCCTACCTATGAGCGACCTCAACCTTCACCTGAATGACTTCCAGTTGCCCCTCCCACGAGTGATGCCCTCAGTCCTCCGTCTGAATGTGACTCCCACCCTCAGCGGGGGAGGACCTCCCTTGATGAACGTCCTGGAGAGTTCCCCCATCCTCAAGGGTAGACCCCCCTGTGAAGCCCACCGGACACGGGAGTGCCCACCCCCAGTCTTACCTGTGGGACTCCCACTCCCTGCAGCCACTTGGCCACCGCATCCCCTAAGCTCCCGACGGGCCTCTGTCCTAGGTTCGCGGTGGCCGACACTGCGTACCGGGCGCTGCGCACGGAGCGCCGGGACCAGGCGGTGATGATCTCTGGGGAAAGTGGGGCAGGCAAGACAGAGGCCACCAAGCGGCTGCTGCAGTTCTATGCTGAGACCTGCCCAGCCCCCGAGCGGGGCGGTGCTGTGCGTGACCGGCTGCTGCAGAGCAACCCGGTGCTGGAGGTGAGAGGACAGCACATCATCTGAGGGGCGAGAGGGGCAGGGAAAGACTGCCAGGCACCCCTCACACCCCCGTCCGCTCCTAGGCCTTCGGAAATGCCAAGACCCTGCGGAACGATAACTCCAGCAGGTTTGGGAAGTACATGGACGTGCAGTTTGACTTCAAGGTACCTGTGGGTGGGGTAGGGCAGGGGGAGTGGGATTCCCATTTGGCAGGCGCCCACTGGCCAGGTCTTTGGCACCAGCAAATATTTATTGAGCGCCTACTGTGTGCCAGGCACCGTTCCAGGTGCTGGTGGTACAGCAGTGAAACAAAACAGACAGGAATTCTGCCTCCAGGGAGATAGACGGTAAACAGAAAAATGTAATTTAGCCGACAAGTGTCATGGCAAAGAATAAAATGAAACAAGGAGAGGGGACTGTTGCTATTTTATTTCTTTCTTTTTTTTTTTTAATGGCGCACGGGCTTAGTTGCTCCATGGCATGTGGAATCTTCCCAGAGCAGGGCTCGAACCCACGTCTCCTGCCTTGGCAGGCAGATTCTTTACCACTGCGCCACCTAGGAAGTCCTGTTTCTATTTAAAATAAGGCAGATACAGCAGGCACTGAGAAGGTGACATTTGGTAAAGGCTTGATGGAGACAGAGGAATGAGCTGTGCAGATGCCTAGGAGAATGGGCAGAGGGCACCACCAGTGCTGCAGAGGCTTCCATGGGGAAGGTGCTCGACTCGGGGAGAGAGCAAGGGGCCAAGGAGTAGAAGAGGAGGCTGGATGGTGGACACTGGGTCTTGTAAGATCTTTTTTTAAACCTCTGAGTGGAAGGGAGGCCAGAGAGTTTTTTGAGTGTTTGTTTGGCTGTGCCTGCTGCCTGGCTTGAGGGATCTTAGTTCCCTGACCAGGGGTCAAACCCATGTTCCCTGAAGTGGCAGTGCAGAGTCCTAACCACCGGACTGCCAGGGAAGTCCCCAAAGTTTGAAACAGAAGTGTGTTATGATCTCACTTCCCTCCTTTTTTTTTTTTTTTTTTTAATTAAATATATGTATTTATTTATTGGCTGTGTTGGGTCTTCACTGCTGCACATGGGCTTTCTCTAGTTGCAGAGAGCAGGGGCTGCTTTTCATTGTGGTGCGCGGGCTTCTCATTGCAGTGGCTTCTCTTGTTTCAAAGCATGGGCTCTAGGTGCATGGGCTTCAGTCGTTGCGGCACACGGGCTCAGTAGTTGTGGCTTGCAGGCTCTAGAACACAGGCTCAGTAGTTGTGGTGCACCGGCTTAGTTGCTCCACAGCATGTGGGATCTTCCCAGACCAGGGATTGAACCCGTGTCCCCTGCATTGGCAGGCGGATTCTCAACCACTGTGCCACCAGGGAAGTCTGACCTCGCTTTCTTCTTAAAAGGATTGCTCTGGCTGCTTTGTTGAGAAAAGATGGTAGACAACCAGATTGAGCAAGGAAACCAGTCAGGAAGCTGATGGTTATTAAATCTAGATGACAGATGATGGTGCTGGGGCCACTGTGGTGGCAGTGGTTGGATTCTGGACGTTATGAAGCTTAAGGCAGCAGGATTGGCTGTCTGATTGGATGTGAGGCTTCCAGGAGGACTGCAGACTTTTTGGCCTGAACCCCTAGAACACTGGCCAAGATGGGAAGCGGGAGCTAGTTTGACGAGGGATATCAGTTCAGCTTCAGGCCTGTTGAGTCTGAGATGCCTGTAGCACATCCAAGTGGAGCCACCGGGTAGATAGGGTTGGGCATCCTCATTTCTTAGAGGAAGAAACTGAGGCCAGAACGGGTGACTTGGCTGAGTCCGTGCAGCCATTGGCGGGGCTGGAATTAGCACCCAGGAAGACAGGGGAGGAAGGGGAAGATGGGTTCTCTCCCCAGTCCCCCTGAGCAGTCACTACATCCTGCCCTGCCCACAGGGCGCCCCTGTGGGTGGCCACATCCTCAGTTACCTCCTGGAGAAGTCCCGGGTGGTGCACCAGAATCACGGGGAGAGGAACTTCCACATCTTCTACCAACTGCTAGAGGGGGGCGAGGAGGAGACGCTGCGCAGGCTGGGCCTGGAACGGAACCCCCAGAGCTACCTGTACTTGGTGAAGGTGAGGAGGGCACAGGCAGGGTGGGCGCCACCCGGGCAGCCCAGCGCCAGGGTTGTAACCCAGCTCTGTCCTTTCTCCAGGGCCAGTGCGCCAAAGTCTCCTCCATCAACGACAAGAGTGATTGGAAGGTCGTCAGGAAGGCCCTGACGGTCATCGACTTCACTGAGGATGAAGTGGAGGTGAGGCCTCTGCTGGGGACCCTCCACTTCTCCTGTCAGACCCTGAAAATCTTGGTCCACCTTTACTACCCATTTCTACTCTAGCCGCCTTCTCCTCTCAAATGCTTTACCACCTGGTCCTGGCTCCTTCTGACCATCCGCTGTGTGCCCTCGCGGGGCTCTCAGCCCCTCCTGTGACCCCCACCTGCCCCCCGCCGTCCCCCCAGGACCTGTTGAGCATCGTGGCGAGTGTCCTGCATCTGGGCAACATCCACTTTGCTGCCGATGAGGAGAGCAACGCCCAGGTCACCACCGAGAACCAGCTCAAGTATCTGACCAGGGTGAGCGGGGCGAGCAGAGGGCGAGGGCAGGGCGGCTGGGCCGGGGGGGTGGGTTGCACCCTCACCAGCCCCCCCCCCGTCCCCGGCAGCTCCTCGGTGTGGAAGGCTCAACGTTGCGGGAAGCCCTGACGCACAGGAAGATCATCGCCAAGGGTGAAGAGGTGAGGCCAAGCCTTTGCCTCAGGAGCGGGGTTAGGGGCGGGGGGCGGGGGTGGGCAGGTGTTCCAGGGAAGCCCCCACTCCCATCGTCCCCCTTTCCCTTGTCTGCTCAGCTGCTCCTCTCAGCAATGACAGAAGGACATAGGTAGGTGGCGCTCAGAGAGGCTCAGGGAGCTGGTCAAGGTCACACAGCAGGAGCATGAGGCTGGAAGGAGGACTCACCTCTAGGAACGAGGCCTCTTGTTTGTATACCACCTTCCCTCTGGTGGAGCCACTCTGTCCTCCCCTGGTGCTCCCCATCCCCAGGCTCACTGTAGATGGGGAAGTCAGAGTGGCCAGTTTCCTGAGCCTGAAGTGGCCGGCAGTGGGAAGGGGCTGCATTCATCTCCCCATCTCACCCTCCGCCCACAGCTGCTGAGCCCGCTGAACCTCGAACAGGCTGCGTATGCGCGGGACGCCCTCGCCAAGGCCGTGTACAGTCGCACCTTTACCTGGTTGGTCGCGAAGATCAATAGGTCCCTGGCCTCCAAGGTGAGGGCTTGGCCCCTGCCGCTCCTGAGGCTGCGGGGAGGGCAGTCCAGGGAGGCCCGGGGCTGGGAGCTGGCGACTGTGGTGACCCATGCTCTCGGTCAACTGGCCCTAGGATGCCGAGAGCCCCAGCTGGCGGAGCACCACGGTCCTTGGGCTCCTGGACATTTATGGCTTCGAAGTGTTTCAGAACAACAGGTCAGCGCCTCCCTGCCCCCCACCTGTCTCTCCTCCCTCTCCCCTGTCCTGGTCCCTCTCCTCTTCCCTGGCCTCTCTCATTCCTGCCAGTGACTTCCCAGCCACCTGGGTCCTGCTCTGTGTTTTGTCCCTTAGCAGCTCTGGGGCCTCGTCCCGCCCCTCCTCTGCGCGTGGGCCCGTGTCCCCCTGAATTCCTGAGGGCTGCTGTGTTTCCCTCACAGCTTTGAGCAGTTCTGCATCAATTACTGCAATGAGAAGCTGCAGCAGCTCTTCATCGAGCTCACCCTCAAGTCGGAACAGGAGGAGTACGAGGCAGAGGGCATCGCGGTGAGTGCAGGCCTCCAGGCGTCCCCATGTGCCGTGGAAGCCCGGGCGTCAGCCTCCCCAGGAGAGGTGCCAGGACCCCACGATGATGCCTTCCTCCCCTCTTGCCCCCAGTGGGAGCCTGTCCAGTATTTCAACAACAAGATCATCTGTGACCTGGTGGAGGAGAAGTTCAAGGGCATCATCTCCATTTTGGTGAGCCATCTGCTCCCCCAACGCCTCGTGATGGGGGCTGAGTGGGATGACATCACCCCTTTCCCCTTGCTTTCCGGGCCTGTCCGCAGAAGGCCAGGGTCTGAGCAGGGACAGGACAGGGCTGTCTGTGGAGGGTGAGGTGAGGTGCTGGCCAGGTCTGGGAGGCTCCCTGGGCTCTGCCCCTTTCCCCTGTGTCTGCACCTCCCATGGGGGCCCCTGAGTCCCTGTGCTCTCCAGTCCCTTCCCCCGCCCACCCCTCACCCTCTGCCACATCCCCCAGGACGAGGAGTGTCTGCGCCCCGGGGAGGCCACGGACCTGACCTTCCTGGAGAAGCTGGAGGACACAGTCAAGCACCATCCACACTTCCTGACGTGAGTAGGGCTGCAGGGCTGTCCTGGGGCAGAGCCTGTGGAAGCCTGGGATCCCCCCAAATCATAAGACACCAGCCACAAGGAGATGACCAGGGAGGTGCTAAGTGAAGGACAGGCACACAAAGACGTGGCTCCTGGTGCATCTACAGAGGAAGAAGCGAGGAGCACGGCTTCTTTCTTATCCTTTTGAAAACGAAACTTGCTAAGATTTTTTTTAGCTTCCTTATTTGGAAATTCCTTTTTATTTAAGGAATCCCCTAAAATGGGGTGAGGGGAGAAAAGAAACATGCTGCTCTGTCCCAGCTCTGCCCTGTGTGTTTTGAGTACATCACCTCCTCTTCCCTGAAGCAACCCCTAGAGGAGATTTTACTGCGGCTCAAAGAGGTGACACCATTTGCCCAAGGTTATCTCACATCTAGTAAGTCCAGAGCTGGGACTCAGGCCCAGGGCTGCAGATTAGTTCCACCACCAGGGATCAAACCCCGGGCCCCGGCAGGGAAAGCACCAAGTCCTAACCACTGGACTGCCAGGGAATTCCCAGGCATTTTTTGCTTAAGAGAATATTAAAACGTTTTTCCGGAGCGAGCAAACAGGGACACCTGTTGTTTGTTCTTGCTTCCCCCCTGCTGCAGCAGGGGCCCCAGTAAAGCCTTGCCTGAAAAAAAAAAAGAGAAAAAAGAAAAAAAAAAACCTTTTCTGGTTGTAAAAGTAATGTCCCTCATCAGAGAAAAGTTGGAGCGTGTGCAAAAGGCACTTGTAATCCTGTCACCCAGAGGTCACCACTGTTAATAATTCGAAACATTTTCTTCCTGCTTTTTTCTATACATTTTTTTTTGTAGTTGAGAACTTATTGTGTATAAGGCTCAGGATAATGTTATATCCTGAGTATCTTCCTGTATCATCAAACAGAAAAATTTCCTCAAAACACTTCCTCCAGCGGCTCTAACACACAGACAGTCCACTGCTCTTACCCAGCTTCTAGGGACCCTGTCCAGCCTCCAGATTTTTGCTGGGAAAACAGGGCTGCCACAAATATCTGTCTCTGTGCCTTAAATCTCTGCCTGGTCTCTCTGGTTAGTTGCTTGGAATTTTTCTTATAAGTAGAAAATGGGCTAAAGGGTATAAACGTGCTTAAGATATAAGTAGTCTCTTGGGGCAAATTCCAGTCTTAAAATGTAGTAGGCAGCACTCAGCGCTCTGAGCAGAGCCACGCAACAGCCAAAAGCAACGCCAAGCGCCGTTTACCCAGCATGTCCTGGCGGTGCAGAAGCTGAGTTCCCCATCCTGGCACTGTGTGACCCCGGACAAGGCCATCTACGTCTCTGAGCCTTTGTGGCGGCCTCTGTGCAGGAAGGAGGCCCCCGCCCTGCCAGCTTCTTACTGATGCCTGGTTCCTCTCTCGAAGTCTCTTCAGCGGGCGGGGGGCATGGCTCAGGCCAGCAGTCTGCAGCTTCCTCTCCCTGTCGCCCCCAGGCACAAGCTGGCTGACCAGCGGACCAGGAAATCTCTGGGCCGCGGAGAGTTCCGCCTTCGGCACTATGCTGGGGAGGTGACCTACACCGTGACTGGTGAGGGTCCTGAGGCTGGGTCCTCCCCGTGGGCGGGGGGAGGGGCTCTCCCTCGTCTCCCATCTCACATCTGCTCTCTCCTCCCAGGGTTTCTGGATAAAAACAACGACCTTCTCTTCCGGAGCCTGAAGGAGGTGAGGAGGACCAGGGGGAGGGCTTGCGGTCTGGGCTCTGAATGACCTCTGCCCCAGGAATCTAACCCGCCTGTCCCTGTGCTCCCCCCGTGACGCCCTGCTCTGCCCTCACAGACCATGTGCAGCTCGGAGAATCCCATCATGAGCCAGTGCTTTGACCGGAGCGAGCTCAGTGACAAGAAGCGGCCAGAGACGGTGTGAAGGCTGTGGGACCTGAGGGGGCGTGTGTGTGCACGGGCGCGGGACCAGTGCCTGCGTGAGCTGTGCGTTGGCAGTGTGTGTGTGAGTTCGTGTGTTCGCTGGTGCCCGGGTGCACATCTGTGTGTGTCTGGGAGGCTGCCCGTGGGTGCATCTGTGCCTACTTCCATGTGTGCCTGTGTGTACACTGTCTCTGAGTGTGGACGCGTGTGTGTACACCTGTGTCTGTGCAGGCGCTTGCATGCATTCACCCCCATGGCAGACATTTGTAGTGGACGTTGCTGGGCACTTCGGTTACAAAAATGAATAGGTGCTCTCCTAGAAATGAGCATAGGGTGATATGGAAACTTAAAATAGGGAACAGCAAGTTGCCTGAGGGAGTAAAAGAGGGGAGGGGGTCAGGGAAGGCTTCCTGGAGGAGGAAGCATCTGAGATAACTTGGGAACGAGTAGGGGCTTAGCAGATAGACAGAGGGCCCCACACAGGTACACGGTCCAAAAAACAGACCAGGAGGTGGATAGGAAAGTGACATTTTTGAGGAGAGAGATGGGGGAAGGCGGATATGGCCAGGGATGCCAGAGGCAGGGAGAGCTCCAGTGAGCTGTGGACAGAGGTGTGGCGGCTGGGTTGGTGGGAGGAGGGCCATGGCAGTCCCGGGAAGAGCGAGGTCACGCAGAGGCAGAAGCCAGAGCGCTGTGGCAGAGACGTGCTGGCAGGGAGGCCACGGAGGCAGCGTGTTGCCCAGCCTGACTCCCTGGGACCCTGCCCTCTGCTCCCCACCCCCACCCCTGCCCTGAGCGTTCTCATCCTCGGCCTCATATGCCCCTCCACACCCTCAGGAGGACACACCCACTCCTGTCCAGGTCTCTCCAGCAAGCTGTAGATGCCACTGATCTCCCCCAAGTGGCCCACAGGCACTCCAGACCCCGCTAGTCTATAAGGGGCCCTTGACTGTCCAGTGTCCCAGGCCTGCTCCTTCTGTTCCCTAACTCAGGGCAGGGACCACCCTCCACCCAGTCCTGAAGGACAGAAACCTGGGCAGCATCCCTGATTCTTCAGCCTCCCCCATTGCCCTCATCCTAACAACCTCTGGATCTTGCCGGTTTCTGCTGCCTGAATACCCCTTCCTCTCGGCCCCTCTCCGTAACCCTTACTCCTCTTCAGTCCTCTGAACCAGCCACAGCCTCCTCTCTGGTCTCCTGGCTTCCCATCTGTCCTTACCAACCATCCTCCACCTATCGGCTGTAGAGATATTCCAGATGGCAGATCTGTTCCTTCATTCCCTCCCTCCAAATTCCTCTTTGGCTCCCTATTTCCATCAGGATAGACTCCCTAATGTGGCTCTCGAGTCCTACCATGATACTGCCTCTCTAACGCTATCTTTCTACTCCCCCTCCGGATCCTTGCACTGCTTGGAGCTCCCTGTGTAACCAAGCCTTTGCTCACTCTGTGGCTCTGCCTGAATGCCGTTGCCTCCTCTCTTCCTTCTGGCTGTCCCCTACTTATGCTTTAATTCTCAGCTGAAGGGTTACTTTGAGAAGACCCTTCCTGATGCCCCCTGCCCCACAGACTGAAATAGTTGACCCTTCTTGATGCTTCCAGAACCCCCAGGCATACGCCCCTGGCATTAATGGGATCACAATGGATTGCAGACCTTTGCTGAGGCATCTGTTTCTCCCACAGGCCAGAGATCCTTGAAGGTCCTGCAGGGCACTGTAGAGAGATAGCGCTTGGACACATGGGAGTAGGACACATTGTTTAGGAACGTGGCCCTGAAATTCTAAAAAGAGAAAGAGTGGCTGCCCGAGGGAGACATAGGATTGAGGTTGCCAGGAGACCTGAGCAGGATTTTTAAGAGGGGAGTGAGGTTCCTAAGCTGAGGTCTCTAGCTTGGCCAGAGGGATGCGGGTGATGTAGTCTGGCCTCCTCCTCTGTTGTGAGGGAGGGGTGATGGGACAAGGGGATCTGGAGATTTTGTTGACCTTCGTGGGTTTACAGCCTCTGTCTCTAAACAAAGTATAGAAATGGTAGAGCTTTTATTTTGCTTATGCTTTTGTTTTGTTTTGTTTTCCCCCCACTAAATAGAAATGAGGGTTCTTAGCCTGTTTCTGGCAATCTGTTAACTTATTAGGGTATTTGTCTTTCATTTGCTTTCCAATAGGCATAGTACACTTAATTGAAGAGCACATCTGTGTGCTATAACTTGATTACATCTTTTTTTCTAGCTTTTTTGCATTTTTCTTTCACCAAGTTTCAGTTCCTGCAGGTAGAATTGAATAAGAAACAAACCTTATAAAGTTGTAGCATTTCACATGGAAATGCTTCCCCATCTTCAGCAGCTTCAGAAATCTGAGCTTTGCCAATGCTGTAATACAGTGTGGTAATTAAAACAAAACAAAACAAACAAAACAACAACAACAAAAGTAAGGGTCCACGCAGAGCAGGGGTAGTTGTGGGACCTGGTTCTGTTTTGCCCCAGGGAGGGGTCTCTGCAAGGGTCCAGAGCTCTGCCACAGGTAGGGGCATTTGCAGGGGTGAGCGGTCTCAGCCCAGCTCCAGCCAGTCTTCCGTTCATCTTGGCTGACAGGTGGCCACCCAGTTCAAGATGAGCCTCCTGCAGCTGGTGGAGATTCTGAAGTCTAAGGAGCCTGCCTACGTCCGCTGCATCAAGCCCAACGACGCCAAGCAGCCGGGTAAGCCCTCCGCCCCATGGGCCGCTGGGGGCCGTGCCTCCCCTGCAGGGGCGATGGCCAGCTGTTGGCAAAAGCCCGCTGACCACCCGGTTATCCCTGTCCCAGGCCGCTTTGACGAGGTGCTGATCCGGCACCAGGTGAAATACCTGGGGCTGATGGAGAACCTGCGCGTGCGCAGAGCCGGCTTTGCCTATCGCCGCAAATACGAGGCTTTCCTGCAGAGGTGGGGGCGGGGCCTGGCTTGGCGCCAGGGGAAGGGGGTGGGAGGGTCGGAGTGTCCTCGATCCTGGGAGGGAGGACGGCGATTCTCAGCCCCATTCGGAGACGGGGCTCTGAGCTGCTGTGGGATCCACGCCAGGGGCCCCCTCGGTGCTGCAGAGCTAATGTCAAGCTTGGTAGGGCAAACACCAGCCCTCCCCACCCCGCAGGCCCTGCCCTCACAGAGCTGCTGCTCAGGGGTCCCTGAGGGGTGCGTCCACACGCCTGTCAGCAGCGGAGGCAGTAAAAGCCTGTGAAGAGGACAGAGTTTCCAGTCAGCTCAGAAAGGATAGAGAAGCTTTGCGGTTTTCCTGAGTTAGGGGTCTGGGTGTGAATTCTACCTCTACCACTTTCTACCCCATGACCACCGGCAGATAAGAAACCTCAGTTTCCTCATCTTTAAAGTGGGGGTGGTAACAGAGCGACCTCTCAGGCTGTGAGCTGCGAGTCAGTGGCAGCACGCAGTAGGTGCCCGGGAAAGCTGGTTTGGGCTCCCAGAGAAGGGTGCTGGCGGAGGTGGGGGCTGGGTGCATTTCTGCCCCTCCTGTCCCCAGGTACAAGTCGCTGTGCCCAGAGACATGGCCCACATGGGCAGGCCGGCCCCAGGATGGGGTGGCTGTGCTGGTCAGGTACCTCGGCTACAAACCGGAAGAGTACAAGATGGGCAGGTGAGTGGCGCCCATGCCTGGTGTTTGGGGGGCACCACGGTGGCAACCAGGGGCTGATCAGTGTTCCCCTCTCAGGACCAAGATCTTCATCCGCTTCCCCAAGACCCTGTTTGCCACAGAGGATGCCTTGGAGGTCCGGCGGCAGAGCCTGGGTGAGAGAGGGGCCCCACCCTTCCTGTCCCAATGGGGTCCATTCTGGGGAGCTGGAAAGAAATCACTGCATTTGGGCCCCTTCTCCAGGAAGTCTGCCAGGCCCATGTTCAGCTGCCCTCCTCGTCATCAGCTCCAGTCCCAGCACCTCCTCACCTACCCCTGGGTACACACTCGGCACATTCCCTCATTGCTTTGCTCCCTCCCTGGCTCTTCCATTTACTCTCCGCTCAGTGCTCATTCAGCCACTCCCCTCACTCATGCCACTCAGTGAGCTCTAACAGTGCCAGGCCCCCAGCTGGGTCCCTTGCGCTCTGGCCAAGTGACTTTCTTTCCCAACCACAGCCACGAAGATCCAGGCCGCCTGGAGAGGCTATCACTGGCGGCAGAAATTCCTCCGGGTGAAGCGATCAGGTTAGGGGGCCCCGGGGTCTCCAGGAGGGCAGGGGCCGGGGCTGGGGTGGGGAGGAGATAGAGGTCAGCCGGCGTCTGTGGTCTCCGCAGCCATCTGCATCCAGTCCTGGTGGCGCGGAACCCTGGGCCGGAGGAAGGCCGCCAGGAGGAAGTGGGCGGCCCAGACCATCCGGCGGTGAGCACTGGGTGCCTGGGAGGCGGGGGCAGAGCAGAGTGTGTGGGCGGGTCTGTTACCAGGCTTCTCACCCCCACCCATGTCGGCCCGCCCACTCCCAGGCTCATCCGTGGCTTCATCTTGCGCCATGCACCCCGTTGCCCCGAGAATGCCTTCTTCCTGGACCACGTGCGCACTTCTTTTTTGCTCAACCTGCGGCGGCAGCTGCCCCGGAATATCCTGGACACTTCCTGGCCCACGCCCCCACCTGCCCTGCGTGAGGTCTGTGGGCCCTCCCTGCTGACTTGGGAACCACCAATACGCTCAACAAAGGGACCTAATAACCATGTGACCAGAGGAGCCGTCAGGGAAGGGAAGGGGAGGGAAGGGAACTGGAGCTGGGCTGCGGAGAACAAGTTCTTTGCAGAGAAATGACTGGGGAATAGAAGGGTGGTCCAGGTTGAGGGGATGTCACTTAGCCGGTGGTGGGCACATGTCTGTTGTCTTCAGAGGGAAGGGAGCCAGGCTGCCTGGGCGCCCTGACCTCGCTCGTGCCCACAGGCCTCGGAGCTGCTGCGGGATCTGTGCCGGAAGAACATGGTGTGGAAGTACTGCCGAAGCATCAGCCCCGAGTGGAAGCAGCAGGTACGGGCCTGGGAAGCAGGCGTTGGGGGACTAGGTGGAGGCCACTTGAAGAGTGCTGGCCTGGTGGACCCTTGTCCCAATTTACCACGGGACCTCAAATGGATCCCAGCCCATTTGGCCTCATGTATGAAGCCGAGGCTGGAGTAGATTTTGTACGGTAAATAGGGTTTATCTTCTAGACCAGCTCCACTGGGCGGGTAAAGGCTGCCCAGAGCCCTGTGCTGAAAAAGCTGCAGCTTCAGTCTGATGGAGTAGTTCCAGAGAGAGACATTGGTGGCCGACGTGCCTTGTATTTGCCAACTCAGTGTAGGATGATGCTGAAGGACCCACCCAGCGGAGTTAATCTGCAGTAGCTTTTGTTTGTGGTTTCAACTTCTTTTATTTTTTTGGCCGCGCTGTGTGGCCTGCAGGATCTTAGTTCCCAGACCAGGAATCAAACCCATGCCCCCTGCAATGGAAGCGTGGAGTCTTAACCACTAGACTGCCAGGGAAGTCCCCACCTGTAGTCGTTCTGAGCATGAGCAATCAGCCAGATCCCAAGCTGGAGCTGCGTCTCAGGGGCTCCAGGGCCTGCTATGATCAGGAATGATCCCCCAAGTGGGGCCTGAACCCTGACAGTACTGTCACGACCCTCCTGAGGAGCCCTCTGCCTTGGTCCGTGGGGATGGGCTCCGGGAGACAAGGGGCTAAAGGGGAGTGTGGGTGGCAGGGCTTAGCCTCCTGGTGCTGGGACCAGGGAGAGGGTGAGGGAGGCCGGCTCAGCTGCTGAGGCTGGGCCTGTCCCTGCTGTGACGGTTGCCGCCCCTCTGACAGCCCCCCTCCCTGCCCTTGTGTCCTCAGCTGCAGCAAAAAGCCGTGGCTAGTGAGATCTTCAAGGGCAAGAAGGACAATTACCCCCAGAGTGTCCCCAGGCTCTTCATCAGCACGCGGCTTGGTGAGCCCCTGACTTCCCAGCGCGCACGCCCTTCGTCACCATCCTCGTCCCCCCTCTCCTCCTCTCACCTCCCCCTCCCCCAATCTGGGTTGCAGGCGCAGATGAGATCAGCCCCAAAGTGCTGCAGGCCCTGGGCTCTGAGCCCATTCAGGTGAGACCCCTGCCTGCTGGCTGCCCTCAGTCCCACACAGTTCTGCCACCCAAGGGCTGGGTGGGGGGCTCCAGGCCCGGGCGGAGGGTGGGGAGGCCCCTGAGCCCCTGAGCCGCCCTCTGCGTCCCCAGTATGCCGTACCCGTCGTGAAATATGACCGCAAGGGCTACAGGCCGCGCTCGCGGCAGCTGTTGCTGACACCCAACGCTGTGGTCATCGTGGAGGACGCCAAAGTCAAGCAGAGGATTGAGTACGCCAACCTGACCGGTGAGCCAGCGTCCAGGGCTGGGTGGGGAGGGCCCCTGCCCTGACCCTGGACCCTTGATCCCTGACCTCTGCCCTCCCCCCTCAGGAATCTCCGTCAGCAGCCTGAGTGACAGCCTCTTTGTGCTCCATGTGCAGCGTGAGGACAATAAGCAGAAGGTGCCCCTGGGGGGCCGGGAGGCAGGGAGGGGGTGGGTTCTCTAGCTCCGGGCAGGGCCTGACAGCTGACCCTGTCTGGGCCCTGCAGGGAGACGTGGTGCTGCAGAGTGACCACGTGATTGAGACACTGACCAAGACGGCGCTCAGTGCCGACCGTGTGAGCAACATCAACATCAACATCAACCAGGGCAGGTGAGGCGGGGAGGGGTGTGCGGGGGCTGTGCGTGCACTGGGGGAGGGGGGCAGGCCTCACGCACCCCCCCCTCCCTCCAGCATCACGTTCGCAGGGGGTCCCGGCAGGGATGGCATCATTGACTTCACACCTGGCTCGGAGTTGCTCATCACCAAGGCCAAGAACGGACACCTGGCTGTGGTGAGTGGGGCCTGGCAGCAACACCCTGCCTCCCCGCTGAGGGCCCCGGGGTCAGGGCAGAGCCTCTGGTGGCCAAGCCATCCTCCCTCTCTCGGCAGCGCTGGGCACCGCCTGGGCACCCCATCGTGGGTCTCGATCCAGAGGGCATCATACGACCCCCTTCATCCCATTGCTCACTGGGGACCAGAGAGGGAGCCCTTTGAGCCCCCACAGTGCAGAGGGTCACAGAGATGGCGGCATGGGGAGGTGGGGGCTGGCGTGTGCTGGGCGGCAGGAGAGGCCCATTCTGGCAAGGGCAGAGATTCCTATGGGAACAGGGTCAGAGTCTCCAGCACCGAGGCCTCTAGACCCCAAAGCAGTCTGCTTCGCGCTCACCACCTGGGCGTCTCCCCCGGTCCCCACAGGTGGCCCCGCGGCTGAACTCTCGGTGATGAAGGCGCCCACTGGACCCCCTCCCGCCTCCCAGTGCTTTGCTGAGCCCCTCCTCCCCTTCCCAGTTACCAAAGACGCGCGCTTCCAGACAGGGACCCAGGGACACCTCAGAGCCCACCGACAAACTCCTGCCTCCTGCGCGCCCCTCCCTTGAGGGAGCAGCAGGGGCCAGGGAGCTGCCCCAGGAGTGGGCCAGGCCGGGCCACAGCAATAGGAAAGCCGGGGCCAGAGGCAGCCGCGCCAGCCCCACGGCCAATGCCAAATATTTGAGAGAAGGGAACTTTTGCCGAGGTTTTCTCTGAGATTTTTTGATGCTTTATAGGAAACTATTTTTTAAAAAAGCCATCTTCCCACCCCCAGGACACACTGGATGTGTTTTCCCTGACTCTAGCAGGGCAGGGAATGTAGCTGAGAGGGTGGGCAGTCTGGGCCCTGGTGCCCTCTTCCGTGCCCAGGCCACCCTCTCCTTCTCGTTCCCCTGGCACCTTGTCTGTCTGTCTGCCTGCCCACGTGTAGCCCATCCAGCATCCCCTTGGGGGCTGAGACCACCCTTGCCTGTCCCCTCCTTCCTGCCTTAAAAATGCCCTTCTAATATCATCCCAGCCAGAGGGCATCCTGGAGTAGGGACAGGACTCTCAGAGCATGGAACTTGGACAGCTCTGAGAGATCACCTAGTCTAGTCTCCTGGTGTGACCAAGCAAGAGACAGAGGCCCAGAGAAGGGAAGGGACTTGCCTAAGATCAGCCAGCAGGTTGGGGCAACACCGGACTGCAGCCGTGTCCTCAGCACACCTCACTGCCTCTCCCAGGGACAGGGGGCCCCCTGAAACAGGCTCATGTCTTAAGGGTGCATTTGGCTCCCTGACCAGCAATCACCTTTGGGGGCCACTAGGTGGGAGGAGCACTCCTGCCTGAGTCTATGCCTTAGGATGACAAACACCCTGCCCATGTACTTTGGCCCAGTTCAAGGACGTAGGGCGTTTACTGGCCCCTGACCCCCTCCCTATCTGGGAGCCTGGGGAAGGGGCCGGCCGTGGGAGGAGCTGCAGGGGCATCACCTCTTTCTGCTGCTTCTCCCCCTCCCCCCCCACCTCCCCAGAGGGCCTGGGTGCTGTCCAGCTGCCTCGGCCCTCCTGGGGGTCTCAGCCCACTGCTGACACGTCTGCAATCCAGAGAAACACTAAATAAAGCAATATGTGTTTGCCAACATTGGTCTCCTTGTGAATGTTAGAAAAGGGAGAGGACACCTAGAAGGCAACCAGGGGCCCTCTACTATGATTTTTGCCTTGTCCTCAGAATGCAGGGCTCCCTCCCTGGGGGGAAGAGCAGGAATGACCAGTAGCTGCAACATGGCCTCACTCTTTCATTGACTGTTCATGGAAGGGCCACTCAGCCTGGCCCAGTGCTGGGGGGTGGGGTGGGGAGGAAAAGCATCACACAGCCCCTGCCATGTGGTCCTCCACCTGGCGGGCAGGGCTGGCGGATGGACACATAGCCCAGTGTGGGAGGTACAGGCATCAAGGGCACACTGATGAGAGACTGACTCGGGTGGGGGTGAGGGTTGCCGACACTTCACAGAGAAGGTGACATTTGCAGTGGATCTCAAAAGACAGTCTCCAAACTCCACTGCAGGTGACAAACCCAGTTCAAACTGGCTTGAGCAGAAGATGGCATTTATTAGCCTTAACAACCTAGCAGTTCCAGGGAAGGGCTGCTCTCAGGCACTCACTCTCAGGGATGCGTCGGGAACCATCTCTCGGCGCCTATTTCCTGGGTGGTGGCTTCATCCTCCGGAAGCTTCTCCCCCCATGCAGTGGCAGCAGCAGCCACGGGCAGCTCCAGGCTTGCATTCTGTAATTCAGCATTAGAAGCTGAAAAAAAACCGGTGGCTTTTTCCCAGCGGTTGGAAAGTCTCAGTGCTAATTCTCAGTGGACCACCTTGAATGAGGTGCTCTTCCCTGACCCAACCAGTACAGTAGGGAGAAGAGCTCATTCCGATGCGTGCCTGTTGGGTCTGGTCATGTGTCTGCTCCCCCCAGACAGAAGCGTGAACCACACCTGACTGCAAGGACCAAGACTGCGAAGAGACAATTTCCCGGGAAATCAGAGCTCTGCCTCCAGAAGAAAGGGAGTAATTGTTGCAAGCTGCAACCACAGAGCTCCTGGGCTGGCTAAGTTTTCCCAAAAGGGAGGAGCCTTGTAGGCAGAAGGAGTGGCAGGTGCAAGACTTAAAGGCAAGGAAAGGTTTAGTGTGGAGTCAGGCTACCTGCTGAGGGGTTTAGATTCATCACCCAGGACAGAAGTTCCCAAAGAATAAGATACCACGTAACATGTGACTATCTTGGTTTTGGCGCAATCACGTGAACACACCTAGATTTGGACACCTCCCCGCACATTAAATTACAGAAAAATGATGGGACTTCCCTGGCGGTGCAGTGGTGAAGAACCTGCCTGCCAATTCAGGGGACACGGGTTCAGTCCCTGGTCCAAGGAAGATCCCACATGCCGAGGAGCAACTAAGCCTGTGTGCCACAACTACTGAGCCTGCGAGCCACGACAAGAGAAGACACTACAATGAGAAGCCCATGCACCACAACAAAGAGTAGCCCCCACTCACTGCAACTAGAGAAAGCCCGTGCACAGCAACGAAGACCCAATGCAGCCAATAAAATAAATAAATAAGCAAATAAGTAAATAAACAAATTTATTTTTTAAAAGTTATAGAAAAATGAAAGCGCCGCAATAATTTGTCCACTCTGTCAGCAGTAACGGCAGTTCTAAGAAGCTGACACCTTGAAGCGGACAGATAAGATAAGCATGGCGATAGGTGCAATTACCAGCTTTACAACTGTAACAACATGCCTTCCTCTAGCAAGTTGGAGCACATGTGGGAGTGATGTCACAGACTAGCCCAGATGGAGCCAGGGACCTGTGCTTTTGAGAGGTGACCAAGAATGGTTTGTGAGCCCAGCTCACCTCCTGCGGGACGTGCAGTGCCCTCCAGGAGAGACCTGCCAATTGCCGGAAGCTAATTTTAGCTCTGAACAGCGCCTCCACTGGACTCTCCTTTCATTCATTTCGTCATTCGACCAATATTCACTTAATGCCTATATGCCAGGCTCTCTGCCAGGCACTTGAGATACAGCAGGAGCAAAAAGATCAAAATCCTTGCTCTTGGGGAGCTTACACTCTATAGGGGAAGAGAGGACAGTGCAGAAAACAAATCTGTAAAACTAGGAGATAAGTGCAAGGAAAATGAAGCAGAGAAGGGAGAGCAGGAGAGTTGGGTATGCAGTTTGCAGTGCCGAATGGACGGGTGATGGAAGGTCTCCTTGAAGAGGCGACATTGGAGCAGAGACCGGAAGGTTTCTGAGGGAGTGACTGAGGGGCAAAGGGAAAGGCAAGTCAAAGCATGGAGGGAGAGGAAGGTTAGTGGGGCCAGAGAGGAGTGGGCAGGAAGAGAAGAGGAGAAAAGATAGGCACACTTGCATCTCACCTCCTTCAGATGTTCTTGATTTTTCTCAGCCCCTGGAGGATGGAGACAGGGAAGTTGGCACCTTCTCTCTCTCTCTTTTTTTTTTTTTGTCACGTCTTGTGGCATGCAGGATCTTAGTTCCCCTGCAGTGGAAGCGCGGAGCTCTAACCACTGGGAAACCAGGGAATTCCCAGGTAACTTCTCCTTGATTCCTCCCTGCGGAAAGCATCTGTGTGAGCAGCTCTCCTAAAGGATGATGTTATCAGGGGAATTACATTGAAGCAAAGCAGACAAATGATTCTCAAAAGCCCTGCAGCATGTCATCCCTGGGAACATCTTACCGATCTTTCTAGAAAGGTCCCACCTCCTGCTTTGGTTCCCACCACATTCTTCTCCCCTCCAGCTGCCTTGCAATATCCTCACTTTTCTCCCCAGAGCTTTCTCCTTGTGTCTGCCTCCAGACCCTACCTTTGCACATCTTAAGACAGGTCCTTGTCGCTGCAAAACTAAGGGTACCCACTGGTGGTGGGGCATCTCTCTTCATTATCCAGAAACTCCAGCAGAGACTTAGAAAATTTTCTGTCTCCTTTCTCTCTCCTCATCTCCAGCAATGGATGAGAACTGGACAGAAGTGTATTTTCGCACCAATACAAATGGTACCTATACACCCACCAACTTTTGTCTCTCCCTTTCTCTCACACACACTTTGCAAGATGTGTCCATTTTCTCTCTAAATAGCAATTTTTGTCATCTTCATACAAATAATCTCTTTTTTTTTTTAAGGGAAAAGTCAGTGTGAGTTGCCCAACTCCAGAGGGTTTCATTTACATAGTACCCTGGAGTTGTGCAGCGCATGACTTGCACAGCTGTATGAGGCAGCTTTCATCACTTTAGGAGACACAGAGCAGGGCAGTAAATAGGTCCTTGAACCTCTGCTCCTGGTCCTTTGCTAAAATAAGGAATGCCTTTCTTTCTTTGGCCACTCAGCTTGCGGGATCTTAGTTTCCCAACCAGGGATTGAACTGCCCTTGTTAGTGAAAGCACAGAGTCCTAACCACTGCACCACCAGGGAATTCCCAGGAATGCCTTTCTTTGGTTAGAGGGGAGCTAGTAGAGGATTTTGACGTGTTTTTCTCTTGAAAGGGGAAGCCTTCCCTTTCTTTTCTCCTTTCATCTCTACTTCTCCTTCAGGCAACTCCAGGAGCATCTTCCTAAACAAGAAGGTCACATTCTTTACGTTCTTTGTAGGGCAGATCTCAGGCTTATGGGGGCAAAAGCCACCATTATAGCTGTAAATCCTTATATACAAAGGGGAGAAGAGGAGCAGGAGGAGAGAAAGGAGGGAGGGGCAGGAAGCCTTGCCTTCTTGTCCCAAGGCCACTCCTGTTCCCACCTTGTTGGCCTCTGAATTTGTCGGTTCTCTGTGCTGCAAGGAAGAACGCACTTGAATAACTGCTTGGTGCTGGGTATCCCCTCCTTACCAATCTCCTTGCTTATTTTCTAGCTCAGTTATGATTGTTCTCTCCTCCTTCTCTCCTGTCTTCTCTCTCTTTCTTTCTTTCTTTCTTTCTTTCTTTCTTTCTTTCTTTCTTTCTTTCTTTCTTTCTTTCTTTCTTTCTTTCTTTCTTTCTTTCTTTCTTTTTCTTCCTTCCTTCCTTTCTCCCTACCTCCCTCTCTTCCTTCCTTCCTTTCCTTCTCTCTCTCTCTCCTGTTCTTTTAAGGTATTTTCTTCTGTTGTGTCCATGTGCCTTAGACAGGGGGTCTTAGAGGCATGGCTTGAGACCCCCACAAGCAGTCCCTGGTAAGGTCCTGCCTTAAAGGCCAGTCATTCTGGGGAAATGAAGAGCCGGCTCGTCTCTTTCCCAAAGGACCAGAATTCACCCTGGGCTGGCTTCTGCTGCTTGTGGTGACATGCTGTGACTAAGCCAGGGTCA
Source organism: Hippopotamus amphibius kiboko (assembly GCF_030028045.1). Lineage (NCBI taxonomy): Eukaryota > Metazoa > Chordata > Mammalia > Artiodactyla > Hippopotamidae > Hippopotamus > Hippopotamus amphibius. The sequence continues at coordinate 13,525,085 of NC_080202.1, forward strand.
TGATGAGTCACCCACAGCAGGGAAGGTGCCCTTGCTCCCCAACCCTTCCCAGAGCAGGCCTGGGGGTGTGTGAAGTGGGTCCAGAAGAGATGTGTTATTCATATAACACCATAAAACCCAGGGCTGACTGATTTTTTTTAATGTTTATTTCTGCCATCTTTTCCCACCCCCAGCTCCTGCCATTCCTATCCCAGAAGTCTGAGGATAAAGCAGAGTGACCATAGCTCTCTTCTCCTTCCAGGATTTGACTCCCAGCTCCCAACTCAGTAGCTATGTGTCTCTGGACAAGTCACCTAACCTCTCTGAGCTTCATCTGTAAAATGGGACCAACCCATAAGGTTGTTGATAGGATTAAAAAAAATGATCCATCTAAGGGCAGTTAGCACTATGCCCGGCAGGTGGTATCCCCTGAATAAATGTTAGCTGTTGGTATGAAATGATTATGGAGTGCACCCTACACTAGATGCCTGGCCTTGCTTGTGTTGCCAAAAAAACCCCAGCCTCTGTTCACTGATGCTGGATAGAAATATGGAGACAGAGCTTTGGAGGAGTAGAAAGGAATAGCTTTATTACTTTGCCAGGCAAAGGGAGTCACTGCAAGCTAACGCTCTCAAGTCTGTGCCCCCCTTCCTGGGGAACAGGGAGAGGTCTTATAGTTGGGGTTTGTGGTCAGGGGTATGTGATAGGGATCAAGGCAGTAATAGTCTTGCATTCTTCTGGTTGGTTGGTGGTGAGGTAAGCAGGAGTCAGCATTATCAACCTTCAGGTCCAACTGGTCTGGGGTCTACATGCTTACAGGGAGCATACCATCATTAATCCTTAACTTCTCCTATCTGGAAGGGGTTTCAGTATCTGCAAAACTCTGAGGAGATCTAGCATGGAACACAGACAGGTAGATGAAAGATTACAGTACAACAGGTGAGAACAGTAATAAAGATAATATGGACATTGTGCTATAGTTGCAGAGAGGGAGTGATGTGATGGTCAGAAAAGAGGAGGCGTTTGAGTTTGAGATCTCAAAAGCAGTGAAGGGCATTCCAGAAAGAAGAAACACAAGATTCATGTAGAAGCGGTGAGGATGAGGCTGTGATATGGTTTTATACTGTGAAATAAACTGGGAGCTCTAACACCTGGAGACTGTTAAAAGTTTTACACAGGGTAGCAGCAGACTCAGAGCTATAATTTAGAAAGTGTGAGCTGGCAGATGTGTGCTATGCGATTAGGGGCAGGAACACTATGGAATACCAGTGAGCAGGCTGTCACAGGAATACAGATACAGATATGGGGTATAGAGACAGAAATGATCGTGATGGCAGGGAGAACATAGGATACCCATGGCCACAGTCAGAGTCTAGAGAATCTCGGCAGATGACTAGCCAGCCCCAACAGAGAGGAAGGCTCCATACTTCCACCTGGGTTGGCACACTCTGTTTCCTTTGTCTTCAGTGCTCTTCCTCACTGCCATTCAATATCCAGCTCAAGCCACCTCCTCTGGGAAGCCCTCTTGGATTCCTCTACACAGTGGATTAGGGTCTCCTGCTCTGTGTTCCTAGAGCCCCTTGTCCCTTCCCCATCGTATCACTTGGCATTCCTTCGTCTTTGTTTCCTGGTTCCTCCCACTGGTCTGAGAATGGTGAGGGAAGGGCCCAGCCCTGATGACCTTTGCATCCGCAGGACAAATGTGGCGTCAACTGTTTGCTGAATGAATCAATGGAAACGAGAACTTTAGCAGGCCTGGGGAGAAGCTGGAGGAACCATCAGAAAAAGACTGTCTCAGGGAACTCAGGCCCTGGGGCCACCTCACCTTTTCTTCTCTAATTCTGTCTCCTAGTCGCTGCCTAGAAGCCTGGGCCTTTCAGGAACGTGAAACACGGAGGAGCGAAGAGACGCGTGGCCAACTACGGACCGGTAGCTGAGGCCCCGCCCCTCGGCCCTAGACTCCGCCTCTCCACCCTCTGCAATCCCAGTCCCCGCCGGGCGGCGACGCCCAAGAGGCCGCATGCGCAGTGCGCGCACGAGCGGGCCCTTGCCCTTCTCCCAATGGCGGGCGGCGGTCCCCTTCCCGGCATCCTCCCGGGGGCAAGGAGCACGTCATTTCCGGTGGGGAAGGCCCGCGGCCGCCGCCGCCATTTCGGGCGCTGCTGTGAGGCTGAGACCCGAGCCGGTCCGCTGGGCGGCGGGCGTCGGGGCTGGAGGGGCGCGCGTGGCGGCGGCGGCGGCCCAGCGTGTAGGCGCGGAGGCGGCCATGGCGGGGAACTTCGACTCGGAGGAGCGGAGCAGCTGGTACTGGGGGCGGCTGAGTCGGCAGGAGGCGGTGGCGCTGTTGCAGGGCCAGCGGCACGGGGTGTTCCTGGTGCGGGACTCGAGCACCAGCCCCGGGGACTATGTGCTCAGCGTTTCCGAGAACTCGCGCGTCTCCCACTACATCATCAACAGCAGCGGCCCGCGCCCGCCGGTGCCACCGTCGCCCGCCCAGCCTCCGCCCGGTGAGGGACGGACGGGACGGGAGGCCCCGGGCGGGGGTGAGGGCCGCGGGACGCCCCAGCCTGGCCGGCTGCTCCTCGAGAGCTGACCCTCACGAGGGACGTGGGCAGAGGGCTGGAGTGACGGCGGCCGAGGGGCAGCCCGCTGCCGCGGCTCGCTCCCACGGACGAGCGGGAGTGTGTGGGGGAGGCGGAGCCGCTGACCCAGGCCTCTGGGTGTGACTTGGGAGGACAGCCCAGGGGAAGGGGAACTGTTTCGGCCCCAGGGTGGGGCTGGCGCCCTTGCAGGGCCGGGCAGCGTGGGGACAAAGAGCTGAGGGGGATGTTGGCACTGCGGGGGCATCATTTGGCAGCGGTGCCCGGAATGAATCCGATAATCCTACAAGTGGCTTTTTAGGCTTGAAACGTTTCCTGCAGCGTTGGAGAGCCGGGTTTGGCCACACTCCCCTGGTGGCCTTGGGTAGGAAGTCACCTCATACTGGCCGGGAGGGATGGAGACACCCTCAGGAAACTGGTCAGCTTTTTCCTTTCTTGGGCATTTTTCCAAAATACTTTTACCGTCCTCTTCCCCCGCGGAGGACGAAGGTGGTGAGCTAAGTGCCTTGGTTATAGAAGAAAGGCCTCTGTGACCAGCCCAGAATAAGCTGATGCGCGGCTGACTGTGTTCAAGGGACCTTAGCGTCCAGAGACTGTCCTCCACAATGAGAGGGTTCTAGTTTTCAAAGCAGTGAGTGGAGGAAAGATTTTTTTTTTTCCAGGGAATAATTCAGAAATAAGCCAGTGAAAACAACCCCTTCCCTGAAAGTGAATGGAACTTCATTTTCCCTTGGACCTCAACATTGCCAGTCTTGTATTCCAGGGCTTCTCCTTGTTGAGTAAGTTGAGGGCTGTGGCCTGAGGCTTGCTAGATTTTGGGAACAGACCCTGCTGAGCTGATTCTCTGAGAATTTAAATTATTTGCACTGGATCTTCCTTGCCAGAGATTGAGATGTGACTCTCTTAAAACCCATGCCATTGGAGTTGCTTGGGGAGTGTTAAGGGGTTTTGTGCACTTGGTACTTGAGATTTGTGAGGTACAGAGTAATTCTGGTGTAATGGTACCGAGAATCTTCGCTCCTTCTCCCTGTTCCCAAGGTGAAGCAGTTTTGTCCTGAACAGCTGAGATTTGGTCCAGGCAAATCTCATGTGAATTAGGAGGCTCCTGAACCAGCCTTTGCAGACTTGCCCTTTTAGGAGAGTCCTGATTTAGATTTATTCACTCTGGCCAGAAATGGGGAGATGGGATAGTCTCTTTGTTATTAGCACATACCAATTGTAAGAAGAGTGTGGGGATCTTTAAGCCCACAAATTATTCTAGGTCTTTCTCAGTCTGATTGGTTTAATAGCACTATAACACGAGACGGGAATATTTATGTATTTAAACCAAATATATTCTTTTACCACCTTCATGGTGTCTAGGGTTTTGCATTACCGTGCAGTGACATGATGGCAAATGGTCACTGAGACTGAATTCTCAACCTTTTGTTTGTTTATGTGTTTTGTTGGTTGCAAAATTTGGAAATAGCAGCAGGCAGTTTTGTTTGAGCTTTCCCCACATCTTGGTGTTATGACTTTAATTTCATCTCTCACCTTAATATTGAGCTCCACCTTTTCATAACAGATATGAGTTCAGATCCTTGACCCAAGAGAGAAGGTGAGGATTGCCAGAGTTTGTGGATGGGGTGTGAAAAGTTCATGGGCATTGTGGTCATTTTTCTTTCTGCCATGTACCCTGTTTTCCACATAGGGCAGTTGATTCCGTTGCTGTCATTATAAAGATTACTTAATCTTTGTTCTTTCCCTCCCCCATCAAGCTCTTCTTTTGAAACCACACAGAAGAATTTCTTGAATTTTAGAAAGGCATATACAATATTAATAGCTAACATTTATTGACTGGTTATTCTATGCTAGGCACTTTGCTGAGTGCTTTATGTGCCTTGCCTTGTTTACTGTCTATAACAATTTACTGAGGAAAGTACTGTGATCTCCACTTATTAAAATATTTTCATTTTATAGATGAGGAAACTGAGAGATTCAGTAAATTGCCCAAAGTCACACAGCTAGTAAATGACTGAGCCAGAATTTGAATCTAGGAATTGTGACCTGAGAGCCGACACTATCACGTTACTCCTTTCTGTCAAAGCCAGTTTCCTTTTGAGATCCCAGCAGTGCACTTTGAGGACTCAACACTTTTGTATTTGTCCTGGGTCCCAGGTTTCTGTTTAAAGGCCAGAAGGAAAGGATGACAATAAGAAACTGGCTTTAGCATTCAGACAGTACGTATCTGCTATTTAAAGTTGATGATGAAGAGACTTTTAATAACCTTATTTGGCAGACTGAATATGGGAAATGAGCTTTTTGTTTATGATTATATAGTGTATTTTGTGGACATAATGCAGAGGGTGAATTTGTATGGAATGGCTTAGATATAGATTCTAGAGGCATAGGGACAAAATAGACCAGGTATTCTCAACCTTTTCAAGTGAACCTGTTTGGTGTTTTTTGGTTTTGGGTTTGTTTTTTTTTAATATTTTATTTGTTTATTTGGCTGTACCAGGTCTTAGTTGCTGCATATGGGATCTTTAGTTGCAGCATGCGGGATCTAGTTCCCTGACCAGGGATTGAGCCCTGCCTTACTGGGAGCCCTGCATTGAGAGCATGGAGTCTTAACCACAGGACCTTCAGCGACGTCCCCACAAATGAACCTGTTTTTAACATAAGCGTTTAGCTTCACAGGCTACCAGTGCTGCCATTACCTGGAAGTGCCCTAACTGTACCCCAGGGCCATAGGGCAGGGCTTGGTCAAGTCTGGTCATACTCTGTTAGGTGTACCTCTTGGGAAAGGTTTGCAATCATTGATCCACTAGTTTTTTCCTCTTTGAACGTGAGGTTTTACTAGCCCTCGTCCAGTAGATAATCGATAAAACTGAGTAAATATGAGTTGGGAAAGTAGTTACAAGCTTGTGCTCCTAAGCCTGGGTTTGAACCTTCCTTACCTGCTGCTTAATACTTATATAACTTTGGGCAGGTTCTTTAACTTCTCTCTGCCTCAGGTTCCTCATATGTGGAAGAAGGGAAATAGTACTGACCTCAGGGTTGTTTCAAGTTTAGTGTATTAGGGATGGAACTGACATATAGTAAGTACTCAATAAGCATTAGATATGTTAATCTATGTGGTTGAGAGGGAAGAGTTGAGGCAAAATGGAAAACTTTTCTCAGCTTTTGAGAGGCTCACAGCATGTCTGAAGGAGTAAGTGCTAGGTGGAGGGGGATGGGGTACATCAAGAAGTGTGAAAGAACCTTGGCTGCAGTACATGGAAATAGGATGGCACCTGCCATTACCTGCTCAACCTAGAACCTCGCACCTGTTGCCCTAGTGGGTGAGGGGAGCATAAAAACTTGCCTTTGGGGGTGGAGGCAGAAGTTAGGGTGAGAATTGTTTGCACTGCCTCTTCAAAGTGGTGCTGGGCCAAGCTGCTTCTGGAGATCCTAGGGGACTGCCCATTATCCACTGCTGCCTTTTTGTACTTTCAGCATCTGTTTACCTCATCTTTGTAGTTCTCAAGCTTGGTCTTCATAATTTACTCTTCAATATTAGAGTATCCCTCCATTCAGTGGTTCTGGAGAAGTTCCTCAATGAGTTACTTAAAGGTTTTAGACCAAAAAAAAAAAAAAAAAAAATCCTTGGTAAAAGGAGATGGGTTAATTTATTGCAGAACTTCTCCAAGCCTTTACTGTGCTCATGTGAAATTATGAGCCTGTAAGAGAGGCAGGTATTGGATACTGGGTTTTTCAAAGCAGTTTGACCACAGAACTTTTTGAGAAGCATCTTGAGATTCTGTGGAATCTTCCCTGGGAAACAGTGCAGCAGACTCTGGATTTGGGGATGAATCGAAAATTTCTAAAGGAATTTGGAGGTTTGGGGTTGTGTTTTAAGCTGATGTGCTTTTATTGGGCCCTTACAATATACCAGCTACTTTTAGGAACTTTATTAGATAGGACTTAGGCCCGGTGAGAAGTTAAATAACAGCTCATATAGCTAGGAAATAACAGGGACAGGATTCATCAAACCTAGTCAGTTTGAATCTGCAAAGTACCATGCTCACAGTCCACCATTTTTAGAAGGTTCTGTTTGCTTTGGAAACCATGCATCCTGATACCTCTTCAGGATACTTTCTCAAGTGGAAGTCAGTGGCCTTGTTAGCCCTTTGTATTGGACAGGTAGTGACAGTGCTGAAGCAGCCTCTATAAATAGCATAGGCAGAGGAAAAATAGGGAATGAGAATTAAAGAAAGAGGAAAGGAAAGAAGAGAAAGTGCTGTGAGATTGAGAGGCTTGTGGAGCCACTGTGGTGGTGCCCATGCCAGAAGTGACCTGGCCTGTTTAGCTCACAGAGCTCTTCAGTGTTCTTCTTAACACCTCCAGGGAGTGGTGCTGTAAAAACTGATATAACCTAAGGGCTGATATGCTTAGAATTAATGAGTTGAGTGTGTAAAAGATACTTCCGACTGCATTGATTTTGATTTCTGATTATGTTCATAAGTGCACGTTCAGAATCCAGCACAGATTTAATGTAGAACAAGTCAGGTTTTCCAGGTTCCAGCTATGAGAACGCTGTTGTTCTGTTCTCTAGACTGACTGACTGTATCTCCTTCCTTTCCCGCCCTTCTGTTTCCTGCCTTTGGCTGTTTGTGGTTGGAAGGAGATGAACTAGGGAGAAGGAACCGGAACATAGCTGTGGTTTGGGCTTATCTGGGACTTACGTATGTTCTGTCCCCCCTCCTCTTCTGGATCAGTGAAGCCCCATATAACTAATTCTAACTGCTGCAGCAGTACACAGAAACAGATATTCCTCTGTGGCATAATTACAGTGTCGTTAGAATAAGAAAAGAGGGAATTCCCTGGCGGCCCAGTGGTTAGGACTCTGTGCTTTCTCTGCTGTGGGCCCCGGCTTTGATCCCTGCTTGGGGAACAAGACCCCATAAGTTGCTCGGTGTGGCCAAAAATATATATATATATATTAAAAAAAGAGAGAGAGAGTAGGAAAATAATTTATAGGTAAATTTTCCCTTAGTGTTTTCCTTGTATTTTTGTGTCCATTGGAATTGCCAAGCAAAAGTCAAAAAAAATAATGGGCCTAGTTCACATCATGAAGCATTTGAACAAGAAATGAATTGAACCAACTTGCTACCTTTCTGGCAGATGAACTGACAGTTTTTCTTTTCAGAATTCTCACACTGATCTTTTTAAGGGATTTGACTTAGTGGTCTTATTTGTTCTTCTAAACCCCTTCCCCCCCAAAAAACCACATTTTACTTGGGATAGTACAGTAGTTGGAGGAACCATAACAATGGATGAAAGGGAGTAGTTGCCATCTTAGAATGAAAAGAGTACCTTAGAAACATTCAGGGTACTTCCCTGGCTGTCCACTGATTAGGACTTGGTGCTCTCACTGCTGGGGGCCGAGGTTCGATCCCTGATCGGGGAACTGAGACCCCCCGCAAGCTGTGCAGTGCGGCCACACACACACAAAAAAGACACTCAGGTATGGAGAGAGCTGCTCTTTTTATCATGATTTTGTTGTATCTTACAACGTAGTTTGTTGTTGCCACTATTTTTTCTGAGAGCATTTCTCCAGTTGAAAGTGAAAGCCGGGGGGAAAATGTCTTCTTAAGACATGGTGCTGTGCTCCTTGCTCACTAGCCACACTGTGTATGCTTTTATATCCCCAACTATGCTGTGAGTTTCTCAAAGCTCGGAACAGATTTTCATTTAACTTTTCCTCACTTCAGGGTTATGTTCATTAAGAATAATATCTAACACTTAATGAGCATGTACAATCTGCCAACCACTGTCCCAAAAGGGTGGCTAGTGAAAACCATATTGGCTGTTGTACCTCAGCACGTAGTTCGGTAAAATAGCAAGGGAGCTTTTCTTCCCAGGTGTCATCAGGACCATTTTCTAAGCCGGGGTGCTCTGCTGGTGTAAAGGTTCTTGCTATCACTCTGCCCTGGAGGCTTTCTTGACCAGGCGGTGCTAAGGAAGTCTTCTTGGAGCTCACACTGACCCTGTCCTTAATGTAGTTCCACAGGCCTGAAGGATCACTATAGCCTAGCTGTGATAGGTGAGGTTGCGCATCTCCTGGTTTACCAGACTTGAATAGGAATAATTGCCCATCAGTGATCTGCTTTATTGAAGAGAAACTCCAGAGTATAGCACCACCGTGCTCCATTATGGTCATAAACAAAATTATCTCTTCAGTCGTGCACTTGGAACTATTGGGGTTGCATTCTGCTGGTGTCTGATGAGTATTTGCCATAGATGGACAATCCTGGGTTTGGGCATGTATTTCAACATCTTGAGTTGGAGAGACAGCCAACATTACTGAATGTGGGCTATTAACTTGTTTTAGTTTACAGCCATGAATTCCACAGATGGACTTTTGCAATGTTAGAAATGTGTATGTGTCCTCTAAATTGCATCTCCGTCTTTCATTTGGATGAAATGAGAAGGCACTCATCAGTACTCATTCTGTATTAAGGACTTTTGGGTAACTTCCAAAGTTTATCTTTTCACCTCTAACCAGTAGAGAATTTTAAGTGTACTTTTTCTGGTCTTTCTGGGGAAAGTGTTTTCTAACATTGAACAAAATAATTTGATCTCTTTTTTTTAGAGTGGTGAAATAATTTGGACAGCTGGGCTACCACAGTGTTCCTATTTCACAGCATTGATAATACAGGTTTTTAAATAGATGGGCTAGTCTTAATGGGAGTGGAGAGGGTAGATTGGCCCTTTCCCTTAACAAAAGACTCGAACAAGTAACTTTCACAAAAGAAGTACAAATAGTTAATAAACATGAATAACGTCAAACAGTCAAAGATGATATTTAAGAAGAGATATCCTGGCTCTTTCGACAAGGATATGGGGGAAATGGGAGCTCATAAACCACTGGTGGGAGGGTAAAATTATACAAACTTTTTTGAGGACAGTTTGGCAAGATAAACCTAATGTTCTTACTTTGTTGGTTTATTTTTTCATGTGGACCAGTTTTAAAGTCTTTATTGAATTTGTTACAGTGTTGCTTTTGTTTTATGTTTTGGTTTTTTGGCCATGAGGTGCATGGGATCTTAGCTACCTGACCAAGGGTCAAACCCACACCCCCTGCATTGGAAGGTGAAGTCTTAACCACTGGACTGCCAGGGAAGTCCCTAAACCTTAATGTTCTTACACTTTGATGTAGCAATTGCATTTCAAGGAGTTCATCCTAAGGAAGTAATAAAAAAATGTTCATTAGTAGACCAGAACAAAAACACTCATAACAGCATTGTTTGCAGTAGTGAAAAGCTGGGACTATTCATATTCTTGAATAATATGGGGAAATTTTTCTTATATAAAATATTATATAACAAAATATTATATAAAATAAACCAGTTTTATTTTAGAATAGGGAAAAGGGCAAGGTATAAAACAATAGTAATCTAGTTATAGAACTATTTATGACGTGTCTATAAATATTTGTACATATATAAAAAATCTGGTAGGTTATAACTCAAGAGTGGGTTATAAGTGTCCTGTGGCAGGGTTAAGGCTGATTAAAAAATAAACTCCACAAGAAAAAATGTTTTGTAGAGCTATGCATTACTTTATCAGGAAACCAAATAGTAAAAAATCCAATTAAGATAATTTGATATTTTGGGTGATTAGCAGAGTGCAAGTTAAAAGTTCATATTTTTCATTAGAAATTTTTGTTTCTTATTTGAAGTGAAATACATTCATTTATTATCCTTCAGTTCTAGAATCTCAGGATAGGGAAGGAATGCATTTTAAAGTATGCCCTGTGGGACTTCCCTGGTAATCCAGTGGGTAAGACTCCATGCTCCCAGTGCAAGGGGCCCAGGTTTGATCCCTGGTCAGGGAACTAGATCTCACATGCATGCTGCAACTAAGAAGCCTGAATGCTGCAACTAAAGATCCCTCATGCTAAACATGCCGCCACAAAGATCCTGCATGATCTGTTTGTTTGTTTATTTTATTGGCTGTGTTGGGTCTTCATTGCTGCACTCGGGCTTTCTCTAGTTGCGGCGAGCGGGGGCTACTCTTCGTTGTGGTGCGCAGGCTCCTTATTGTGGTAGCCTCTCGTTGCAGAGCACCGGCTCTAGGCGCGTGGGCTTCAGTAGTTGCAGCACATGGGCTCAGTAGTTGTGGTTCACGGGCTCTAGAGCGCAGGCTCAATAGTTGTGGTGCACGGGCTTAGTTGCTCCGTGGCATGTGGTATCTTCCTGGAGCAGGGATCAAACCCGTGTCCCCTGCATTGACAGGTGGATTCTTACCCACAGCGCCACCTAGGAAGTCTGATCTGTTTGTTTTTAAGGGAACAGTCTAGTTTCCATGTTTTATTTAAGTGAAAGTCTTATGAATTGATTTTTAAGCAGTTAGCTTCTTAGTTTCTCCTTTCAGCTATCAGAAGTGAAATTGAAGTCAATTGTAGATTAAAAAGATAATCTAAAACTTTTTTTTATCAGGAATTATATATTCTAGATGTGAAGAGACAAATGTATGAGCCTGGTGTAGATACCAAGCCTTCCCCTCCTCTTCTTGGGGTAGCTGCTGGGATCTATGAAAAAGGAGAGCTTGCTATATTTCCTGAGGTTGAAAAGGAGATTGTAACACAGGCATGAATCGCTTGTACTCTGTAAATGGAATAGCAGCAGAACATTTTGGGAGAATGAACAAAAAGTCTCCACATAGCTCTGTCTTTGATGCAGGATGAGAGCTTGTCCTGACTGGCATGGTTGGTCCCTCATAGCCTCCTGTCTGTTCTCTGCTGAAGGTGGTGATAGGCATCTTTCTTCCCAGGGAATGTTAGAGCTACAAAGTATGATTTTAGTTTTACTATTAGGAGAAGGAGTTATTGATTCTAGACAGGTTTGTTTTTTTTTTCTTTCTGATTAAATATTGACTAAATGTGTGTGGGGAGTGTTTAAAATCTGCATTTCATCTCCAGTATAACATATCTTTAAATAATGCCCTGCTCTGTTTTTTTCCAGGGGTGAGCCCCTCCAGACTCCGAATAGGAGATCAAGAATTTGATTCATTGCCTGCTTTACTGGAATTCTACAAAATACACTATTTGGACACTACAACGTTGATAGAACCAGTTTCCAGATCCAGGCAGGGTAGTGGAGTGATTCTCAGGCAGGAGGAGGCGGAGTATGTACGAGCCCTCTTTGACTTTAATGGGAATGATGAGGAAGATCTTCCCTTTAAGAAAGGAGACATCCTGAGAATCCGGGATAAACCTGAAGAGCAGTGGTGGAATGCGGAGGACAGCGAAGGCAAGAGGGGGATGATTCCAGTCCCTTACGTCGAGAAGTATAGACCTGCCTCCGCCTCAGTATCGGCTCTGATTGGAGGTAACCAGGAGGGTTCCCACCCACAGCCACTGGGTGGGCCGGAGCCTGGGCCCTATGCCCAACCCAGCGTCAACACTCCGCTCCCTAACCTCCAGAATGGGCCCATTTATGCCAGGGTAATCCAGAAGCGAGTCCCTAATGCCTACGACAAGACAGCCTTGGCTTTGGAGGTACATAATGTGCAAAATGTAGAAAGAAGAGATCTGCTACAGGGTCTCCCTTTCAGACCTCTTAGAGCTTTGTAGGAATGCTGAATACAAGCAGCAGGGTTGTGATGTTGTTATAGATGTCGAATGGTACTTTTACCATTAAGTACTGATTTGGGCGTTTAATGTTGGGTTTTCTCTTTTTTATAGAAAACCTATTTTGGAATGAGTAAGCTTAAAACTGAAAAACTGAATGTTCTGATTGATCTACTAAACCATACTTTGACTACTTTAATAACACCAGCTGTATTCACAGGAATTAACCTAAAATATTTTTTCTCATCTTCTACATTCTAATCTGTTTCTGTCTTTCTGTTATCATTATCTATAAAACAAGGTGGGCTCACGCAGATTTGAGTATAATGAGTGGTCTGTATCAGAATACTTAAACGAATTTTCTTATAAAAAGACAATGTTTTTACTTCAGGGGACATGGGGTTTCTTACCATTGATTGATTGTATTCATCAAGTAATTCAGGAGGAACAGTGAGGTATATAGGTATGAAGAGATACATACCCAGAAGTACTAATTCCAAGGAGCAGCGGGTTTACTTGGTCTTTGTTGTTTAATGCATTTTCTAGACAAGAAGCCAGTTCCTCCTGAGGAATAAGTTTTTGCCTTTTACTGGTGAATCGTTATTCCTGTTAGCCCATCTCCTCTGGCCAACCACTGCATTATATTTATTCCTGTCTTTAGCACTCACAGCTTTGTCCCTTATCTCCTCTCTTTCTCCTTCCCTCCCTCCCTTCCTTCCTTTCTGAGTTATGCAGAGCTAGTGGTTCAGCATAAAAGCTAGTGTAGAAGTGGCATGCTTTCCCATCTTTCAGAGCCTTTCATATATGGTAACTTGAATGCAAGCAAGTAGCTGAATTTCATAAGCACAGGCTGACGTTATGTGAGCACAGGTTTGCAGAGAAGGTGTGGAAGTATATTCTTGTAAACTGCAGTCTTCTCTAAATTTTGTTTTCTTTGGGTCATGTTTATACACTGAGGAGTGGGAGCTGCCCTCTATCGAAGTGGGAGTATTAGCCTGTACAATGAGCTGGAATTTGAAATAGTCTGTGGTATTACTGGATTTGACATTTTTCTGTTACATTCTGAATAGTGGGTGCAAAGAAGGGTTAGTTAGGTCTTATAGGTTTGACTGGAAAATGTGTGTTTTTAAAATGTGTATATTTTGAGAACATGTTGTGACTTAAAAGTATTGTGTCCCAGTTTTTTTTGTTTTTTGTTTTTTTTAAATAAATTTATTTATTGGCTGCGTTGGGTCTTCGTTGCTGCACACGGGCTTTCTCTAGTTGTTGTGAGCGAGAGCTACTCTTCATTTTGGTGCACAGGCTCCTCATTGTAGTGGCTTTTTGTTGTGGAGCACAGGCTCTAGGCGCATGGGCTTCAGTAGTTGTGGCACATGGGCTTAGTTGCTCTGTAGCATGTGGAATCTTCCCAGAGCAGGGCTCGAACCCATATTCCCTGCATTGGCAGGCAGATTCTTAACCACTGCACCACCTAGGAAGTCCTGTGTCCCAGTTTTGATGAGAGATAAAATGTGTGTTGTTTAGGTCACACCACTTTTTCCTACTTAGAGTTTGGGAAAACACGTTTCTAACCTCATGTTTTCATTTAAGTTCAGATGGTGGCGACAGTTAACATGGTGCTGTGCACATGACAGTTGTGACTCTTGACATTTGTTGCAGACTGTTAGTACTGGGCTGGAGTGTGAAAATAGCATTCATGGAACAAGCCAGCTAACACCCAGGAGAGAATAGTTATCACATTAATTTTGCTTCCATTTGCAATTCCTTTCTCAAAGAGAATGGTTTGTTTTGTTTTGTTTTTTTGGCTGCACTGTGCGGCTTGCAGGATCTTACTTCCCCGACCAGGGATTGAACCCAGGCCCACAGCAGTGAAAGTGCCAAGTCCTATCCCCTGGACCCTCAGGGAATTCCCAGAGTTGTTTTTAATGATGCCTGCGTTGATTAGAGGCTTTAGTGCTCAAAGGTGGTTGAGCTGCTCTCCTACTGTGAAACCTAAATCTTGTGAAGTAAAGACTAAAGTAGAAGACTAGTTTGTGATTTCAGTAAGTTTTCTTTTTGGGTTGGATATTAGTTTTGAGCCACATATTTTTTGTTGTTGTTTTTGTTTTTGTTTAATATTTATTTATTTGGTTGTACCAGGTCTTAGTTGCAGCTGGCAGGCTCCTTAGTTGTAGCATGCGGGCTTCTTAGTTGTGGCAGGCAAACTCTTAGTTGCGGCATGCATGTGGGCTCTATTTCCCTGACCAGGGATTGAACCCAGGCCCCCTGCATTGGGAGCACAGAGTCTTAACCACTGTGCCACCAGGGAAGTACCCAAGCCACGTATGTTGATTGTTGAAGATAGCCTCTTTAAAGTTAGAACAAATACCCCAAATAATAGCTTTAAAACACCTTATGAAAAAAAAAGCAAAAAAAACACCTTATGTACTTAAAACACATAATGTTAGTTTAGCATCATAGAAATCTAGAGCTGTAAAAGACCTTAGATGTCCTTATTCGTTGTATGAAAAACTTATGTTGAGACAGTTGGAGGTGGAGATATATGGAACCCAGATCTACTTTGGTGCCTTTTCAACCATACCCAGATTCAATCTATGATTTTTTTTTTGTTTTTGAACAGTGATGCTGCCCTCCTCAATGTAAGTTTTGTGTGGTTTCACTGACAGCATATCCTCAGTTGTGTTCTCTATGGAGGGAGGCAGTTTTACTTTCCCATCTCTGGTTTTCCATAGGAGCTGATGCCTAGTCCCTATTGAGATGAGGGTAGGAGATAGGTGACTCTGGCTTTCTGTCTGACCTTAGCATTCTGATAAGAAAAACATTTATTGCTCTTTTTGACCCACCATAAACTTAGATCTGTAGTGAGCTAGGCACATTTTAGTGGAGCTTTACGGTTAACTTGAAATTGATAAATTAGATTCATTGCATTTTAGAATTGGGCAGAACTCTAGACATAATAGGGTTCAGACTGCTTCTCAGTGTCCTAACATTTCCCAGGAGGTAGCTGAGGATTCAAGGCTCTGGGTTCCCTCTCTTGCTTCAGTCAAAGCAACTGTTTTTAACTGTGTTATATATTGGGGTCTCTCTAAGATTTTTTTTTTGTTAAATACAGAAGGGTTTCTGTACTTAAAAAACTAAATTTAAAACATTGTTCACAATCCACTTGTCTTCTTACAGATGGATATTTCCTGCATGGTATATTTGCTGTGAACAGAGTCCTCCAGTAGAATATAAGTTAAGGCCTATTTCCTTTTTTCCCACCCATCAGATTTCTCTAGTAGGAATGAAGGCTGTTGGAAAGAAGGGATTAATTCTAGCTAACAACCAAAGTAGGGGTATTCCTCTGTCCACTGTAATTCTGGGGGAATATAACTGAACCAGGAGGACACCATCTGTTCCATCCTGGAGCTTCTAATGAAGACAGATTTTAAACAGATGTAGATATGCTGAGTGTTTTGAAGGAGAAACACTGGAAATAATACTAGAACAGTGAGAGGCAGCTTTTTTTTTTTTTTTTGATCTTAGATTTGATCTAAGATTTTGATTTGATTGGTTTTTGTTTCATGGCTCATGGCTCCATGGGAGCAGAAATAATGATGAATCTTATCTTGTAAATTGCAAGCATTAAAGTTTATTGTGCCTCTGCAGACTGTCCAGAACAATCGTATTATCTTTAAATGTACTAATCATGTAACTTCCATTTTCTGATTCAGCCTGGCATCTTGCCTTTGATAGATAAGACTTCTGAGTATAAAAAAAAAAAAAAAAAAGACTTCTGAGTAACCAAGGAGCTTCTCGGGTAGACTTAGGCATAGATTTGTTCTTCAGGGCACAGATAGGGAAGGTGTAAAGTGCTTTGGGTCCCTGATTATACGTAGTAGCGACTACATCAGCTGTACATCTCCCCATGTGGAACTCTGTGAAACATAAGTTATTTCGGCCTTTTGACCTATATATGGAAAAGTGGAGTGAAGACCTTAATTTTCCCTGTGTTCCAGAGAGAAAAAATGAGATTAGAAAGTGTAAGAACCTGAGTGACAAGTCTTGGCTGTGTTCAGTTTGTCTTTTTCTGGAATTGTAGCTATAGATTTCTGTACTGTTCATTCAGACAGGTGTCTGTTTTCCCTCTCCTTCCATCCTTTTTGGACTTCTTCATTCAAATCACAGTATCTAAATGGTAAGAGACTTTGGAAGTAACTAATCCAGTTTCTCAGACATTGAAGGCAGGCTCTTTGGTATCCTCAGAGAGGAATTAAAATAATTTTTTTATTAAAGTATAGTTGATGTACCATATCATGTAAATTACAGGTGTACAACATAGTGATTCACAATTTTTAAAGGTTATACTCCATTTATAGTCGTTAGAAAATACTGGCTATGTTCCCTGTGTTGTAAGTATATCCTTGTAGCTTATTTTATTTTACTTTTTATTTTTTTGATAGTTTATTTTTGTTATTTGTTTGTTTATTTATTTTTTTGGCCATGTCACACAGCATGTGGGATCTTAGCTCCCCGACCAGAGATTGAACCCATGCCTGTTACAGTGGAAGCATGGAGTCTCAGCCACTGGACCACTGAGATGTCCCCCTTGTAGCTTATTTTATGGATAGTAATTTGTACTTCTTAATCCCGTATCCCTATCTCTCTGCCCCTTTGACCCCAGATGACTGCTAAAAAAAAAATTTGGGTATAGTTGTTTTACAATGTTGTGTTAGTTTCTACTGTATAGCAAAGTGGAGTTCCCGGTGCTATACAGCAGGTTCTCATTAGTTATCTATTTTATACATATTAGTGTAATTATGTCAATCCCAATCTCCCAGTTCATCCCACCCTCCCCTTTACCCTCCTTGGTGTCCAGTACATTTGTTCTCTACATCCAGATGATTTTTTTTTCCTCTTTATATATATTTTTTTTTCTTAAATTTTAATTTTTTTATTTTTTACAATAAACTGCATATATTTAGAGTGTACAATTTGGTATCCCAATCTCCCAATTCATCCCACCCTCCCCTTTCCCCTCCTTGGTGTCCAATACATTTGTTCTCTACATCCAGATGATTTTTAAACATGTTATTTGAATTATCTCTACTTTTGGGGATCTCTCTATTATCCACAACAGTGTTGTCTAGAGGTTCCAAACTTTCAGAGAATCCATAGTGGGGTTGTTTTGCTTGTTATTTATTTATTTATTTATTTGGTTGCGTTAGGTCTTAGTCCTGCAGACGGGCTCCTAAGTTTCCATTTGAGGTCTCCTTAGTTGTGGCATGTGAACTCTTAGTTGGGGCATGTGGGATCTAGTTCCTTGACCAGGGATGGAACCTGGGCTCCCTGCATTGGGAGCGTGGATTCTTAGCCACTCTGCCACCAGGGAAGTCCCTGAAATACTTAACAGTTCCATTTATTAAGTTGGTAGGTTCAAACAACTTAAATATTTATATCCTAATAACTTAGTACCCACTTAAAAAAAATAAAAATAATTGGAAGAAAAGAGTATTTTTGTTTTAATAAAATAACTTCAGTTACTTAACTAATGAGATGTGCACACATCCATTTCTCAAACCTTGGGATCATGTGGAACATTGCCATCTTCATTTCCTGTTCCACTCTTATTTTCATGAGGTACTTGATTTTTATCATAGCAACTGCCAAAATCCAGCTTTACAAAGATATGACATCTTTGAAAGGGATGTAGTATAATCTGATATCAAAATCAGAATTGTTATCTGCCTTGAGCTAGTAGTTTGCATGGCATAACAGATGTCAAGAATTGCTGTATTTCCCTCATAAATTTAGAATACTTGGTAGCACCCCTCTGAATTTGCTGCATTGCCTCTGACACTGCACAGTTTGGGACCCTCAGGTCTAGTTCACTGGGCTAGTTGTTAGAAAATTCTTTATGTTGAGCTAAAATGTACCTGCTCTATATGGTCACCTCCTGCCTCTCAGCAAGGACGGGGAACTTAGTGTCAATCATTATCAGTTGTTGAACTACAGAAAATCTTTCCTGATTTGGATTAGAATCAGGGTAAGGTAAGACCTATCTTCAGTGTGATGCTTTTGCTCTATACCAGGAAGCCTACCTACCAGTAAATCTCAAAGACCTGCAGCTTTCCACCAATATGAGCCATGCCCATTTCAGTCCATCTCTGAGGCAAGTGAATCACTGAAGCTGAATTGTCCTCACTTATCTTCACTGATTTGAAAGATTTTAGATTGGCCCCAAATATTACCTATTCCTTAGATCAGGGGTCAGCAGACTTTTTCTGTAAAGGACTTTACAGGCCATCCAGCCTCTGTCACTCTGCCATTGGTAGCTAGAAAGCAGCTATAAAAAAACAACAAAGGAGCTTGCTGTGTTCCAATAAAACTATTTACAAAAACAGGCAGCAAGCTGGACGTGGCTCATGGGCCATAGTTTGCTGACCCCTGTCTTAGATTACTGTAGTTTTCTTACCTTTTTTCTTCCTTCAGTCAAATCTTGAAATATTTACTAAATGTGTTCTTGGTGTGTTTGAAAATATTTGAAAATGAGGTCCTTATACTCTGTCTCTGTACTTAGTTTCCTTGGCTTTATTTGTATGAAGTTATGTGTGTTTCCTGTCCTGAGCTCACTGGAATCCTGCAGCAAATCTGGATCAAAGGAACGTTGGCAACTGTTGATGCCTTTCCTGTTAGATAGTAGGGATGGAAACTAGAAAAGCAATCACCAGGCGTTACACCATCAGAGGAGGTCACACAGTTCCTGATGTCTCCTGTGTAGTGACTACCAAAAATTAATGCTATTTTTTTTAAATAAATTTATTTATATCTTTACTGGCTGCATTGGGTCTTTGTTGCTGCACACGGGCTTTCTCTAGTTGTGGCGAGCGGGGGTGGGGGGGCTGCTCTTCATTGTGGTGTGCAGGCTCCTCATTGTGGTGGCTTCTCTTGTTGCAGAGGATGGGCTCTAGGTGCTTGGGCTTCAGTAGTTGTGGCTCACGGGCTCTAGAGCGCAGGCTCAATAGTTGTGGTGCACAGGCTTAGTTGTTCTGCGGCATGTGGGATCTTCCTGGAGGAGGGATCAAACCCGTGTTCCCTGCATTGGCAGGTGGATTCTTAACCAGTGCGCCACCTAGGAAGTCCCAGTTCTTTTTTTTTTATTAGTATGCAGGTGTGGATTTTTTTTCCATCTGTAACTTGAATTTTGAAATCAGTAGTGTTATAACTACAGTTATTACTACACTCACTGATTAGTACATTCCTTTGTGTCTTAAAGTTGTAACATTTCTGGGGCAAGTATTCAGTTTTGCTTTCTTTGTTTTCGAAGTAGTACACCAAGCTTCAAACCTGTATGCATCCCCCTTACCCTCCCTGGTCTGGCCTTGGGGAATTCTGCTTTAGAGTGTCGTTACCTAACCGGAAGAGGAGCACAAATTACAGTGTCATTTCTGACTTGGAGCAGGACTGCACTTAGTGAATTACTTTGTTCCTAGATTGCCCCATCCCCTCCTGCACTCAGCCCCCGGGCTCAACAGCCACCCTTTCTTCCAGACTGTTAGAGCGTGAGGGTCTCTTGTCCGCAAGGATAGTCATGTTGCCTTTGAGACTTGTCTGTTCTTGATCCCAAGAGTCCCCACATGCTTTGAATATTTTGGGAGGAAGAACCCATAGGTTATTGTACATAGGGTATTTAATTCTAATAAGGTCTTCTTCTAAGTATTTGTACTTCAAGGCCACTTTGGGCAGGGTAATTCGCCTGTTAACTGCTTACAACTTTCTTCTTTTATCTGTTTAAAAATCAGAATGGTTTCAGGGTCATGACACAGCCTTTTTTCACCCTGTGATGCTTGGACTTCTCTGCCAAGAACCTAATGAACTGTAAAAAAAGATTTTGGATTCCAGAAGGTGGTGTGCTTTCCCTGAGCGCTTCTGTGTAGGGTAGAACCAAGAGAGTGTATACATCAGCAGTGACTCTGATGTTGTCCAAAGGACCGATTTGCACTTCATTCCTCCCCCCAGTAACATCTTGCTGACTCATTTCTCCCTTCAAGCTCTGAAGGAAGAAAGGTCTGAGAGCAGATGAGCAGGTTTTGTCCTGCTTGTGGAGAAGCTAGTTTGATTTTGTGGTACTGATAACAGCAAGGAGGTGGGTGGTCCACATTTCAACCTACCTGTCACTTAGAACTGTTAGGGATGGGATTTGAGACAGCACTTTGAATGCTTAAGAATAATGACAATCATATTAAAACTGAGGTGTTTAAACCTAGACTTTGGTATCAAGTAGAATGGTGGGCTTAAGGATGTATCCTGAAGAACCATCTTTTATAGAACACCTAGAAAAGCTGGATAAAACATAACATTCTTTTCTTCTCACCTTTTTGTTTAGATATGAAATCATTTGGTAGAATGTACCAATCCTAAGTATATAAGTATATAGCTCAGTAAGTTTACATGCATGTATATATATACCTATGTGACAACCACCCAGATGAAAGTATAGAACATTTCCAGCACTCCAGAATGAAGGAAACTGGCTCCTTCATCCCCATCTGGAGGGGGATCTAACTTGAGTGGCAATTTAGATTTTTGACATGAGCATACACATCCCCTCAAATGTTTTTGCTTTCTTATGGTCAGGGACTTGTATTATTCTGAGTCCAGCTACCTGAATAGCACTTTAGTATCACATGAGTGTTTTAACAGATAGTACAAATAAATAATAGAAATCGGGGCGGGGGAGTGCTGTTCTTGATATAATTTACCTTAACATAGCAAGGGGCTAGCAGCACAGGGGCATTAATTTCAGTAACAAGTGTTGTGTGTGTGTATGTGTAAAGTGTGGGGAGTCAAAGGTCGTTAACAGGTCAGAAACAAGGAAAATTCACTAAGGAATGGTCACATGTGACAGAGTTCATGTGGAGCCTAACTTCTTGCAACACTGCAAGAGTTTCAAAAAGAAGAGAACAAGTGAGATAGTCTGAGAACTAGAATTAGAGATATAGGAAGAAATCTTTTAGATTGTTTTTACTACCAAGGAAGTTTTCACTTGATGTTCTGGTCTTCCTTTCTCCAAAGGTTGTTTGAACATTTTTTGCTTGTCATAGTTGGCCAACTCAGATGTCAGGAATTGAATTGGAAGATGGCTGGGAATAAACAACCCTGGCGCTAGCAGCTTATAGGAACTGAATCTGTTTGGAAGGATGGACATGCAATATCGTTTTCCCTTTACACCATCAGCCTTCACTATCAACAGATTGAGCTACTGCTTTTTCTTACCCTTTTATCTTAGCCTTTGTCTCTCTAATTTCCACGGTTTCTGTCTTCCTTTTCTCAGCATCCTATGACTCCCACAGCCACTTTAGACCTCTGCGGTTTTCAGATAATTCTTTAGGAAATTGTAGATTGGCCAGTAGGTAACCTGTTTCCTCTGTGAGAGAGATTAAGCTGGTTTTAGAGAAGGCCCCGGCCTAGACTTGCGTTGGCTTTGGCCAGTAGTTGGCCTGCATTCTTAGGGAAGGAACCCCCAGGACTGTGGGAGGATAATTTGAAAGTTCTTGGTGTGGTAGAGAGAACATAAATGGGCTTGAGAACTAGACACTTCTGGGCTCAAATCTCAGCGCTGTCACTGGCTTTGTGATCTCAGGTGTAACATGTAATTGCTCTGAACCTCAGATTCTCCTATGTAAAATGAAAACAATTCCTGTCTTATAGGGTTATTATGATTGTTAGAAAATAATTTATATAAAATACTCTCTATAGTACTTTATGAAAGTTAAATATATAGTAGTTATTAACTTAATAAAACCAAATGAACAGTAATGTTTAGAAACCACTTGCATGCTCAGAACTCAGATGTTGATAATTAAGGGATAGTCATGAAGTTCTGTAGTCCTGTGACATTTGAGGACTTACCTCACCATTGTTAAATACTTTACTACAGGGTGAATCCATTCATCAGACTGACCTTAAGATTCATAGTAAGATAGAGGTGTATCCTAGATGGTCGAAAATATTAGATGTTGCAACAGGAAGCTTTTGGTAATAGCAAAAACAGGATGTCCCCCATTGTTAACGAACAGGTACCAGGTGACATTGAGGGAGCAACAAGATCTGTCAGTACATGGTGGGGTGGGAGTGAGGGGACTGGCAGGCACTAGTAAAACTTGCTGAAGAAGGTGGGGGCTTTCAGGGAGCTGATGGAATTTGGAGTCTTGGCCTATACTTGCTCAAGTGGGAAAAGCCTTGCCTTGGTAGGAAGGTGATAGGAACACTTCATTTTCTGGGACCAAGTGAAGTATGCTTCCCATGATTGCCTTCTGCTCTACAAGTAGCAGCAGGATATGTGTACAAGAGTGGGCTGGGGGATTGTGCTGCTGTATGCCAGGGAGGGGAGGGCCAGTGTGCGCCAGGCAGGAAGCTAAGGGTAGTGGGTACAAAGTCAAGGAATACCAGATCACTCTAGGTAGGGTGGCTCTTCCAGAGACACTTTAGATTTCTAAAAGGTATCATTTTCTAGGATCCCTTCTATTTTCTGTACTCTTTTTTTTCTGCACTGCTAAAATCACTTCTTCCTCCTGCCTGCATTAACCACAAGTAATTGGTCTGGTGGCTGGGGCTTGGGCGGCAGCAAATAGCCATTTCTGTAATATCAGCCCTAGAGCAATCACGTGGGCAGGGTATGGCTAACCAGAGAATGGAGTTTTTCAGCTTGCATTCATAACTGGAAATAAAGTGCTGTCCTTATTCTCCTCCTGCAGGTCGGTGAGCTGGTAAAGGTTACGAAGATTAATGTGAGTGGTCAGTGGGAAGGGGAGTGTAATGGCAAACGAGGTCACTTCCCATTCACACATGTCCGTCTGCTGGATCAACAGAATCCCGATGAGGACTTCAGCTGAGTATAGCTCAACAAACAGTTTTGCTGACAGATGGGAACAATCTTTTTTTTTTCCAATTGCCATCTATACAATTTTCTTACAGATGTCAAAGCAGTCTAGTTTATATAAGCATTCTGTTACCTGTGATCTTTTTCAGACTGAACTACTCCATCCCTAGTCTGATTTACCATATTCAGGGTACGAAACTGGAGGGCTTGTGTGTTAACTTTTGAATTGGCAATTTTAGGTGGTAGTAACATTGCCTGAGTGTATCTGAAGGGACAGGTATCTTACCTCCCTTCTCTCAGACAGTACAAATCAACCTGTGGAAAACTGATGGACAGGAGAGAAGTGTTGCACACTGCTTACCCTGATTTATTCAGCGGTTTTGTTTTCATTCTGAAACCATGCTATCAAATGGCAATAGACTGTTCCCTTCCACCCCCATAAAGTAATCATGCACCGTGTGAATAGTGCCCAGTGGGATTGCTTTCTCATTTATAGAACATGACCATTGTATGACTCATTCTGACAGTTCAAATCCTGAGGATTCTGAGGACACTACTAGAAGCATTTGTCTTCCTTCCCAGTCAATGCTTCACACTTTTTCTTGGGATTCTTTCAAGCCTGGTAATTCTTTTTCCCCAAACCTACGAATAGGTTATTCTCAAGATAAATGTTTACTTTCATTCCAGATGATAAGCAGGATGTGCAGAGCACTTTATTCAGTGCATAGCTTTAAGCCAGTATTGGATTCACTGCGTGGACAGCCAAACTCCCAGCTTTCTGCCATCTCTCAAGGGGTCATTGTAGGTTCACATTGCTACCACAGCTAAATAGACTTCTGGCTAATGGGATCCAGCAGGGCCATTCTCCTGAGTGCCAGTATCCTATCAGGGGACTCCTTGGAATTCTTAGCTTCTACTTGGAGTGGAAGGACCAATCACTTAGAATATTCCGTAGACGGTTGGGGTGCCAAATTCTGCCCTTTGCTTTATGTACAACTTGTATAAAGGTCAAGTTAAAATTACATGAGTTTGGGGATAGGGTTAGTGCTTTGAAAAATATTTGAACCAATCATGAATTACTTATGTATTATTCATTTCATATGGCCAGAATAGTGCTTGAAGTACATTATGTTATAAACTGCCTTTATTTTGGGCTCTTTTTCTTTGTGTTCAGGTTTAGTTTACAAACCCTTTTAAGTATGGAATGGTTTATACGGGGTCAGGTGCTCCAAAGAATTGACTTCTGAGACCAGAAATGAGCTAGGCTATTTAGATTATAATATGAAACTTTCAAAGTTAGTTCCCAGTCTAGAAGCACTTACTGGTCTGTGGCGTGATATGACCAATAGAAATACCTTGTTTTTTGCCTTGGGCCTCATTTTAGAAAAGTAATGTGTCTTTCCAATTGTTTTGCATAGGTTAAGATTAATTTGCATTCATTGAACATATGCCAAATCATGGTATCCCAGTGACTAGCACAATGCCTGGCACAGTCGACGTTCAGATACTCGTGTGAGTGAATGAGGGGTGTGCAGAAGCTCATTGTATGGCACAGGGAAGCCAGCTGGCACAAGATTACATACATTACCACAAGCAAACTAATGAGTTGACGCTAATTTAATATATTTTTACCTCACACTAAGGTAATGCTTGATAAGGACATTAATACTCAACTTTTAAAATGTTAGCACAGTGCTATGCACATAGTGGGTGCTCAATAATGTTGAATGGACAGATTTGCAATACTAGACTTAATTCCATCTGACTACTTTGTTAAATTTTCA
The DNA here is from genome assembly GCF_030028045.1 of Hippopotamus amphibius kiboko. Classification (NCBI taxonomy): domain Eukaryota; kingdom Metazoa; phylum Chordata; class Mammalia; order Artiodactyla; family Hippopotamidae; genus Hippopotamus; species Hippopotamus amphibius. Next base: position 13,549,907 of record NC_080202.1, read on the forward strand.
GTTAGAGCATAGATACTGTAAAATCCAAATACACATTAAATCTTGTTTTCCTGAAAGTATGACATTTAAAGTATTTGTAGAAAAGCTTTGTCACAACTGATTTGAATGTTTGTATTTTTTTTTGCCTTCAACTTTGATATTGGCTTGTAATGTCTCTTTTCATCGTATGTAATATTGGTGGAACATGCAGCTCTACCCAAGTCATAAGAATTTCTCAATGATTGGTTGTCCAAAGCCATTACATGAACTGTTGGATTGGATTTGGCTGGGTGTGGCAGTTGTTGGACTTTAAGAAATCAAAGGACTTCTTATAAGTATCTTCCAAAAGCAAATGCTAGAATCCTATTCAAGTGCATATGTACATTGTCACAGAGCAAAATAAACAGAAATTGGCTGCTATATTTTATATAATAATTTCTGCAAAAGCCCATTTTTTGGATACTAATATTTGACATGATTAATTCTTATTAATTTGTTGGAATTGTTTATTGTTAATAATGCAAATAGATAATTTTTAATTATCCTTAAGTAACATTTCACTGTTAATGGTTTGAAATGGATGATAAGCAAACCAATTTGAAATAAAATACAAACATATGCCATTGTATTATAACACTATACACTTTCTTGACAGTTAAATTTAAGAAAAAATGGTTTGGGTTTTTGTTTTTTTGTTTTTTTGTTTTTTTTTGTTTTTTTTTTAGCATGTATTGTATATGTTTATAGTATATGTAGTAAATAAAAATATGGCCAAATGCTTGGCTTGGTGATCTTTTGAAGAAAGTAATCTTTGAATATTTTTCACAAAAGAGCTAAGTCTTTTATGCTTAAGGAATAAAAGATAAAGAAACAATTATACACACTCTGTGGGTGCTCATAAAAGATGGGATCAATCATTGGTATTATTTCGAAGGGTCTCCAGAAGTCATGAAATAGTGATTTGACTATAAGATGAATGATTATATAATGATTGGAAAGCTGGAATGTTGTGGACAGATAACAACAAACTTGTCCAGAAATGGTTATATGCGGGTATAAAGAAAATATGGATGTGGTAGGGGGCTTTGTAAAGCAATTGAAAAGCAGTTGAGAAGTGTGGATGTTATACAACAGGTTTTTAGAATGTCAGTGTGATTTCTTTTTTTATGTAAGTAGCACTTTTTCAGGGTAGATAATTTAGGAAATTTAAAAAAGTTAAACGTTATGTCTTCCCATCCTTTCTCAAAGCACATGTATATTTAGATGCATACACAGTGTGTGAATATATACACCTTAAAGGTTGACTTTATACTCCATAGTCTTATGTCCTGTAGGTAGTGAAGTTTTAAAATGAAAAGGACAAGCTTTGCCAGTCATTTATAGAGTATTCTGCCTTGGACCCAAAACAGACATCTAGTTACTGCTGTATACATAGCAGAGTATCAACCCAGAGGTTAATAAAGGGAACTACTGCAAGGGAGCCGTCTTTGCCATACACACACTTAACAGCAAGGTGATGTAAGTATTTTTCCACTTTTTATCAAGAAAATAAGCTGCCAAATCCTGTAGTAGGTTGAGTGTTGGGTTCCTTTACATAGCCTGGAGTGCTCATTAACAGCTTATGTTTTGTGAACCTGATCTTCAGATTAAAGTCTATTCCTCTTACAGATGTGAAGAGAGAAGTGGCCCCATCCATAGATGAAAATATGAAAATGGTCTTTCAAAGTTTGGCAGGAGGAAGCTAAGAATTTGGAACCCTGCTTCCACATATATCATGAAGAAAAAGAAATGGGGAGATAAGGTAGGGGGCCAAGAAGAGCTAGCTATTTTAAGAAGTGAGGTTCAAAGAGAGCAGGGCTTAAGGATCCTCTAGGGATACAGGTCGAAGCGAGCTTAACTTGCCTCCCCTTAACTCTGGCTTAAGTGTCACTTTCTCAGAGATGTCTTCCCTGAACTCCTAAATCCCATTTATAATCATCACATCATTCACCTTCACAGCGCTCCTCTCAGATTGTAATGATTTCTGTGATTTCATTCCTCCTCCTCTGTTAGACTACAAGTCTGTTCCGTCAGGGCAGGAGCCACATCTAATTTGTTCATCATTTTGCCGCCACAGCCCAGCACAGAGCCTGGCTCACAGCAGGCAATACCTATTGATCGAATAACGTTTTCCTCAGCAGGGTTTGAGTCTGGGGAATAGGGACCCCACTGGTTACGTCTCTGCTGTCCCCAGTGTCTCTGGTCTTGTGTATGCTCGGAGACCGTAGGTTCGTTTTAATATTGGTCAGAATAAAACCATTTCTGAAGGTTTTTCTGTTGCAGAAACATGAAATGCTTGACAAAGCCCAGTCTCAAAGGTTCTGGTGCTTTCTTTCCTTTTCCATAGAAGAGGAGGTGACTGGATCAGTTAGAGGGGAGCTGTACTTTTACAATGAAGATTATTCAAAAAAGCTGAATTCCATTAAAAAAATGTCAAGATTATGTCCAAATTATCTTGTTCTAAAATACCAGTTGTAATAGAAATAGCTTAATATAGCCTAAGCAATATTCAAAGTAGTTATTCCTTATCCTTTTGTCATTTAGGTCTTTCAATAACAGACCTCAGAGGCAGCAACTCAAGAAAGCACCCAGGAGGGGCAGGGTCCTTGTGAATTCTCTCTGTGCACTATGGTAAACAGCATGACCCCGTTCTAATGTCAAAGGAGGTAGGAAGTAAAGACAAAATTGGCCTGAGTCTGAGGCCCGAATCCTTTTATGAGCCTTGTGATATAACAAGAAAAAAGGAGAAAGCTAGATCCCATCCCCAAAAAAGAAAGTAACAAGAGGAAGTGGTTTTATGTAAATTCTCTGGCCACATCTTTTCTCCCACTAGAATCAAGTTCTTCCCCTACTTTCACTTTATCTTTTGAATAAGAAATTGCCCGCATTTCTTATTTCCCTTGTTAAACGTAATGCCTGAGGGGTTAGGTTTATGGCTGAACCAACTAGTTGTTTCTTTTTCTTTCTTTCTTTCTTTTTTTTGTCCCAGCTAGTTGTTTCTTATTCCTTAGCAAGCTCTGTCATTTGATTAAGGGCAGTCTTTTTTTTGTTGTCATGGCAACCAACATTTACATAAGCAAGAACTAGGGAAAAACGTTTGTTGTTTGGAATGATTTGTGGTTAATTTCGTCATAATGGAAAGATAAAATACTAACTTGGTGGGCTAGCAGCTAGAATTTGGAACAACAGGATGGACTTTTCCTGTTCTTTTTAGTAAGATCTATTTGATAGGTACCACTTTTGGCTATCAAAAAGAACCCTGATGTCTGGGAAAAAAGGAATGCATGCAATTAATGATCTTTAGTTCTGTCCTTGATCACATTTTCAGGAGCAGTTAGGATATGGTGTATGTGTGGGTGCCTTTTCTTGTAAAGAAGAGGTTATTGATCCAGAATCTCGATCCCTAGGGAAGCCACAGATAGACTCATAAGGGAGTGTGGCAGAGATTGCTTACTCAAAGCCATGTTGTTTCTTCCTGTGCACCCTGCGTTTCCCAGGCTCTCTTGCATTACATGTGACCATGTGATTGAGTTCAGCCAATAGACTGTGTACAGAAGTACCTGCACCCCTTTCAGGCCTGGCCTACAGAAACCTCTCACAGGAGCTCCTCCATGCTTTTCCTTTCCATCAGGTGGGAATGGAGATGACACCCAGGACCGAGCCTTCATCCACCTGAGTGCAAAGTGACTACACGGAGAACGGCCTCTTTGGCTTGGTGACCGGCTTAGTTAGCAAGAAATAAACTTTTGTTTATATGTTTTAAGGTCGAATAGTTAACATTAGTTACCCTACTCTGACTAATACGAGGGAGTTGAATTGGGTAGATGGGACGGCCAACTGGCAAATTGTTAGGACCACACAATGCTAAAGCTTAGTAGAAATCAGTAAGGTGCTTCAGGCACCTAGATAACCAACAAATAATTTTGTTAGTGTAAGTATGTCCTATGTAATACCTGAAGTTGAAATTTAACTGGGCATCCTGTATTTTTATTTGCTAAATCTGGCAACTCTATCCCTGGTCTCCCCTTTAGAGAAACACCGCTGCAGGGCTGCTGCTTTTTCCTCCAGGGGAGATGAATTCTGAAGCAAAAAACAATCCAAGCCAGGAGAGCTGGGGCCAACCAGCTCATTCCATAGCTTACTTTCTTGTCATCTTGTTAATTGCCCCAAGTGTAAGTCCCACCTCTCATTTTGTTACTGGCATCCTCAAGCTGTACTAGGTCTTTTCACTGACCACACATCCCCCATTTTTGGACTTCACTCCATCTTTGAAGCTTTTGGCAAACTGTTATGCTCCCTACCCTCTTTACTGTCACCAAATTTCTTCTGATTTATTAAAGCTATTTGACAACTGGATCACAGAGTTTCTTGCCAAGGCCAGCTGTCATCTGGGGTTACCCATCCATCACCTTGGCCTCTCACATTTTTGACCACCTCAGATCCATTATCTTGTACTGCTATATCCCCAGAATTTTAAACATCTCATTCCAGCTTCTAGCCTTCCAGTTCTCTCAGTCTTCCCAAAGCCCTTGTTCTTCCATTTCAAGGCAGCTTCTAGTTCCTAAACTCCTCAACTATCAGCCATCTACTATCCCTTTTTTTCTAGTTAGATAATGATCAAATATATAAGATATTGTCAGGTCTTAGATATATCCAACTGCCTACTGAACAACTTTAGGATATCTTGAAGGCACCTCAGACTCAGTTTCTTCCAGACTGGATTCATCGTCCCTCCCCTCATCTGCCCCTCATCCACATTCCCTGTCTCAGTGACTGTCACTAGTTGGCTAAGCCAGAAACCTGGGGACCATCTTTTATTCCTTCCTCTCGAGAGTCCATCATCCCCTTTACCAAGTCCTAACTCCTAAGCATTTAAAATCAGTCCACTTATCTCCATCCCCACTGCTGTTACCTCAGTTCAAACTGCCAATATTTTTCATCTGGGTGACCTCAGAAGCCACCTAGGTGCCTTTAGTTTTGGCCCCTCCAATCCTTTTGTTATATTGCAGCCTTAGTGAGCTTTCTATATATTATATTCTGCTTCAGCAGATATCTAAACTCCCTAAAAAGGGACACAGAGCTCTTTGTGTTCTAGTTCCTGCTCCTCTCTCCAGCCTCCCTTCTCCTCACTTCCTCTGCTGTGCTCTGGCCTCCAGCCATACTGAATTTGTGTCCTTTCTTTATCTTCTTACCCACCTATTCACCCCTCCAGGCTGTACCTCTCTCTGGCTCACCTTCAATTACTAGTCTTATCAGACACTCTAGTTTGGATTGTGTATCTGTTCCATCTCCTCTCGGCAATATGTGCTTACACTTCTCACACTGAGCTGAAATTGCCTGTGCACATATCTGTCACAAGACCAAGACTTCTCACTGTATTTCCAGCACCCAGTCCTGCTTGACACACAGCAGATACCCAGAGTGTGTATTTTGAATAACAGGACAGGTGGGCTAGAGGTCATCAAAGTCAGGTGGGAGCAATGGGTAGTAATAATCCTAGGGACTTAAAGTTACCGTGTCAGCTTTCGCTGCAAAATAAACCACATCAGTACTTAGTGGTTTGGAACAACAATCTTTTATCTTACAACTCTACAGCTCAGCAATTTGGGTTGGGTTCTGCTGGGCTATTCTTCTGGTCTGGGCTAGTCACACTGACATATATCTGAGGTCAGCTTCTGGTTGGCTGGGGGCTGGCTGGTCTTGGATGGCCCTCAGCTGACAGAGTTTAATCTCTGCTTCCTGTGATCTTCCATCCTCCAACAGGGTAGCCTGGACTGGTTCTCATGGCTATTGACAGGGTTCCAAGAGAACAATGGAATCACACAAGGCCTCTTAAGGCCTAGCTTTAGAACTGACACAATGTCAATTCCACTGCATTCTGTTGCTCAAAGCAAGTCACAAGGCCAGCTCAGATTCAAGGAGTGAAAAAAGAGACTCCACCTCTTGATGCAAGAAGCTGTAAAGTCATACTGCAGAGGGGTCTGGATGTAGGAAGAGTGAAGGATTGTGGCCGTTTTGGGACTCTACACAGCTACCCCAGAGAAACTATTTGCCTAAAATGTATGAAGAAGCACAGATTACTAGGAAGCATCATCACTGGGTGAGTCAATCCCCAAATGTTCATAGTTTTTCTTCATTTTATTTTGTAACTGAACATGTTGCATGTGTAATTATGATTTTTAGTACCTGTTAAGTAGGTGTTTGAAACTGGATCATGGGGACTGTTTGAGAAGAAAGGCCCTTAGAAAAATGTCACTGAGAATGAAGACTGTGATGGGAAGCTTCATAAGGGAAGAGGCTGTGTCTACTTTATTAACTTTTATCTATAGCATCTCACATGATTAGCACATGGAAAGCACTCAGCAAATATATTGAATGAATAATAGCAAACCTCTACTTACTATTGTAAAGGACAGCTGAATGTCTAGTCTCACAAGCAGTGCTGCTGCGTGTGGATGTGCAGGTGATGCCCTTCCCAAAGACATGCCAAGCAGGGAGGAGGAGTGAAGCTGAAATCCAGCCTGCACTGTGGTAGCCAAGAAGCAGGCCTGGTCCCTGGCTTCATCTGCCTGCAGGAGGCATCACTTTAAATTCAAAGTCCCATTTTGCTTACTAAGCAATGAGCCCCTAGAGCTGCATCTATGTGGAAAGGGCACCTATTTTATTATAAGTCTCACAAAAGTTCCCTGTGGGCTAGCAGGGCCCCAATACTCAACCTAAGGTAGCAGAGAAATGGTTACTGAGGAACATGAGATGGCACAAAATGCACAAAGCAAGAAAATTAAGTAAGCACAAAACTGTTCTTATGAGTGAATCAAGATAAACGAATGAGGGATTAAGAGAACCAGGAGCAAGAAAAAAACAAAAGACTTGGGTTAGTATGTCTGAATCGAATTCAGAGACCAACTGAGAGTTAACAGAGAGACCAGAACACTGAAGCACACAAAATATGATTTGTTTCTATAAAAGGCAAATCTATAGAGACAAAAAATAAATGGTTGCCTGGGGCTGAGAGTAGGAATGGGGATTGACTGTAAACGGGTTCAAAGTTTCATTTTCGTGTGATGGAAATGTTCTAAAATTAGATTGCAGCAATGGTTGTACAAGTCTGTAAATGTACTAAAAGTCACTGAATGCTGTGCTTAAAATGGGTGGATTGTATGGTATGTAAATTATATCTCAATAAAGCCATTTTAAAAACATTGTCTTGTCAGTGTTAGTGTCACTAAAAGCAGACAAAACGTCTCTGATGTGATACAAGAGGAAGCTTACAGCAAGAACCACCTCTGAGGCATTCAAACCCCCTAAAATTGAATCTGACTCTAATCCAGCTATTAGTTTACAGGACATATGAGGAATAGAGGAACAAGTTAAATAACACCATAGGAAGCTGAGGAAACGAATCCAGGACGTGAGGTATTCCACAAAACAAATGGCCCAGTTTCTTCTCAATTCAATGACATGAAAAAGGACAGGAAGGGAGATCTGTTGTGGATAAAAAGAGATGAGAACTATCAACTGACGCTCTCTGTGGACTTAGTGTGTATCCTGACTCAGGTAAAGCAACTGGAAAAAGACACCAGGCAAACATGGGAAAGTGAACATGGATTGGATATTAGACGATGTTGAGAAATGTTAGTTTTGGGGGTGTAACAGTTATTATATAATAACAAAATCTGTTAGTGATACTGTGGGAGACAAATTTTAGAGCCCCCAGAAGGAACTCAGTCCTGCTGACCCCTTGATTTTCTTATTCACCAGGACCATGAAATAATAAATTTGTGTTGTAAACCACAAAGCTTGTGGTAATGTGCTGTATTAGTTATATGAAAGTGTTACAGATATGTTCATGAATATAGCCTTTTGATTCAACTGAATTATTTTTAGCACAAATTCCCAGGAGTAGGACTCCTGGGTCATGGCTGTTACCACCATTATTAAATTGCTTTCCAAAGGATGTTTACCACTTGTCAACACTACTAACAGAATAACCTGGAAAGTGTGGACCACCATTGCACTTCTTTTTTTTTCCCCAAAGCAATTTATTTATTTATTTTTTTTGAGGTACACCAAGTTCAATCATCTGTATTTATACACATATTCCCGTATTCCCTCCCTCCCTCGACTCCCCCCCACCATTGTACTTTTAAAAGATAATTTATAAGTAGGTCTCCTATAGCAGTGTGAATGTGTTTAACACTATTGAACCATATACTTAAAAATGGTTAGGTGATAACTTTATGTGTATTCTTACTTTAACTTTAAAAAGAGAATTTAAAAAATTTAAAAAGTATATCTCAGTCACTTTATTTGTATATTTTTATTACTAGTGAAAATGAATCTATTTCCATTTATTTACCCCTTAAATTTCCTCATGTATGAATTACCAGGTTATATCCTGTGTGTATTTTATTTATTGGATTAACTGTTTATTCAAATAGTCAGTTTTTACTTTTAATGCTGAAAAAGTATTCCTACACAGATCTGACAGATATTTGATTGTGTTTTATGTACTAATATTTTGATAGGTTGGTTCTTAAACTTATCTCATTAAAGTTAAAAAATAATTGGTGAATGGCATAAAGTTTAGACCTAACTTCTTTCTAATTTACTCTTGTCCTCAAGCCACTTTTTAGATAATCCTTTCTTATTCCTATGTCAAAATCTTGAGAGGTTTGGGAGTGATGGGTTTTACAAGTGATATGGAGAACATCAGAATCTTGATCTGAATCAACCATAAAAGTAGAAGGATGCGGATGCGGTGGATGGCTTATGTTCCCACGCCTCTCTAGGATTGAGGAGAAATGGCAGGACTGAGGAGGTGCCAGGGGAGCCACCTGTACTCTCATATTCCGGCACAGTAAGAACGGCACAGTAAGAACGTGGGTATTTTCCTGAGGGTAAAATGGACAAGACAATAAATTGCTGGGCTGAAGAAGCTTGCTTGTAACCCCACAGAACCTGCCAGAGAACTCTCACAGGTGTCTGCAGGAAAGCCAGTCACTGGCTGCCTGTCGTTTATACAACTGAGGAGAAGTTATTCCAGCAATGCAACTGTGGTTCCATATTAGGAAATCTATTAATATAATTAACTGTACATACTAATTAAAGAAGAAATCATAGTTGATAAAAATGGAGACTCAAAAAGCATCCCGTGAAAGCCAGCCCTCATTTTGGCTGTGTTGGGTCTTCCTTGCTGCACAGGGCTTTTCTCTAGTTGCGACGAGTGGGGGCTACTCTTTGCAGCAGTGTGCGGGCTAATTGCGGTGGCTTCTCTTGTTGTGGATCACAGGCTCTAGGCTCATGGGCTTCAATAGTTGTGGCACATGGGCTCAGTAGTTGTGGCGCATGGGCTTAGTTGCTACACAGCATGTGGGATCTTCCCGGACCAGGGATGGAACCTGTGTCCCCTGCATTGGCAAGTGGATTCTTAGCCATTGCGCCACCAGCAAAGTCCCAACCCTCATTTTTAATAAGCTCTTGCCAAATTAGAAATAGAAGGATCCCTTTAACTGATTTAAAAAAAAACTATTTATCAGAAACCAATAGTAAAGATCACCCTTAATGGTGTGAAATATTAGAGACATTAAAATCAGAAATTCAACAATAATGCCTATTGATGCTCTCTTATTCTATATTTCTCTGAAGCTCCACATCTATGTAATAAGGAATGAAAAGTAAATAAGAATTATACATATTATAAAGCAAGAAAAAATTTTTAGTACTTAACTCTGGAGAGCTGAGCCAATTAACTGAAAAGCTATTAGAACTAATAAGAAAGTTCAAGGCAATTGGATGCAAGATAACTATTCAAAAATCATTAATTCCCATATATACCAACAGTAACAATCAGAAATGAAAAGCAGAGGGAGAGGGACTTCCTAGGTGGCTCCGTGGTTAAGAATCCGCCTGCCAATGTAGGGGACACGGGTTCCATCCCTGGTCCAGGAAGATCCCACATGCTGTGGAGCAACTAAGCCTGTGTGCCACAACTACTGAGCCTGCGTGCTGCAACTACTGAAGCCTGAGAGCCTAGAGCCCATGCTCCGCAACAAGAGAAGCCACCACAATGAAGAGTAGCCCCCGCTCGCCACAACCAGAAAAAGCCCACACACAGCAGCACAGCAACAAAGACCCAACACAGCCAAAAATAAATAAATTTATTATTAAAAAAAAAAAAGCAGAGGGAGATCCCATTTACAATATCAATAGCCTCCTAAATACTTGGAAATAAAATTAACCAGAAATATGTAAGATCTCTATAAGTCTAACTACACAAATATAATTAAAATCATATAAAAGACACATGAAAAATGCGGGAGAAATGTATTCTTGAGTGGGAAGACATTGAAAGATTTCCAGTTCTCTCCTAATTCATCTATAAATTCAGGGCAACCCCAATTAAAATCAAAAATGAATCTTGAGAGAACTTTTCAAGTTGATTCTCCAATTCACCTAGAAGAATAATAGTACAAAATGAGTGAAATTTTGGGGCTTCCCCCAGGGTCCAGTGGTTAAGACTGCGCTTCCAGTGCAGGGAGTACAGGTTTGATCTCTGGTTGGGGAACTAAAATCCCAAAAGAGTAAAGTTTTGAAGAAAAAAATTATCCTACCAGATATGAAAATGTGCTATTAAGCTGTTGCAATAAATAATATATTAAAATAAGAAGAGATAAACAAATCTACTAAATAGATTCTAGAATCAGATAAAAGAAAATTTTATATATAGTAAAGATGACATTTTCAAATCGATTTTAGAAGTAATGAAAAAAATTTAATAGCATTAGGCCTATTGGTTTTTTAAAAAAGGTCTCTACCTTTCCAACACACACAATTTCAAATATATTAAAGATGTAAAAGTTAAAAGCAAAACTATCAAAGAATAAGAAGAAAGAATAGGTGGATTTTTTGTACTGTTGAATGTCCAGAAGACTATTAAAGCATGATACAAAATTGAGAGGCCCAAAAGGAAAAGACTGAAGACCTAGCAACAAAATATTTGAAACTTCAATTTAAAAGTCAGCATAACATATACACAATGGAATATTACCCAATCATAAAAAGGAATGAAATTGAGTTATTTGTAGTGAGATGGATGGACCTAGAGTCTGTCGTACAGAGTGAAGTAAGTCAGAAAGAGAAAAACAAATAGCATATGCTAACACATATATATGGAATCTAAAAAAATGGTACTGATGAACTCAGTGGCAGGGGAAGAATAAATACACAGATGCAGAGAACAGACTTGAGGACACGGTGGCGGGGTGGGGTGGGAAGGAGAAGCTGGGACAAAGTAAGAGAGTAGCATTGACATATATACACTACCAAATGTAAAATAGATGGCTAGTGGGAAGGAACTGCATAACACAGGGAGATCAACTCAATGATTGGAGGGAGGGGATATGGGGATATATGTATAAATACAGCTGATTCCTTTTGTTGTACAGCAGAACCTAGCACAACCGTGTAAAGCAATTATACTCCAATAAAGATCTGGGGAAAAAAATCCTATGATAAACCATAACGGAAAAGACTATACAAATAGAACATATATATATATATATGTATATATAACAATCACTCTACAGCAGAAGTTAACACAGCACTGTAAATCAACTATATTTCAATTAAAAAAAGAAAAAAATCAGCATAAAGTTAAAAGACAAATGACAAAGGAGAAAATATTTGCGTCGTATACAATAACCAAAGAATTCCTATACATAATAAGAAAAAGAACTCAGCAGAAAAATGAACAAGGATAGTGACAGACAAATTACAGAAAAACACAAATAAAATCCTCAACCTCATTAAAACCCCAAAAATGCAAGTTAATGAAACATGATTCTCACCTCACCTACCAAGCTGTCAAAAATGAAAAATACGATAACATCCTGTGTTGGAGAGGATATAGAACCTGGCAGTCTCAAATGCTATCGGATTATGTGTAGATTGGTTTAACATTTTCAAAAAGCAATTTCACAGCGATCATAAAAACTATAAAGTGTGCATACACAAGAGGCTCCTAGGCCTTGAGTAAAATTCTGCTTTTGGAACTGAATGCAGTTTACATGAGTTACTTTCATTTGGTGAAAAGTCATTCAGCTGTGTACTTAAGATTTGCGCACTTTTCTTTTTGTATATTATAATTCAATATAAAATTGACCAAAAAAGTGTGCATACTCTTTGCCTTAATTATTTCCCTTCTAGAAAATAATTTTCCCTTCTAGAAATACCCTTGTATATGTGTAAAGATAGAAGGGGTTTGTTGGGTTATTTGTAGAAGCAAAACATTTTAAAGAGCTTAAATGTTTATCAATAGAGGATTGGTTAAATGATACAACACTGATTCAAAAGAATACCATAACATTATTAAAAAGAATAAGGTAGGTTTCTAGATACTATTGGAAAGATAGTCATGCTATATTAAGTAGAAAAAGCAATCTGCATAACAATATTGCAGCAGTAAGTTATTTTTATTTCTTTTAGTTCATCTTTTTATCCTCTAAAAGTAACACATAATTAAAGAATTTATGAAAATTAAAAAAGCTGAGGGCTTCCTAGGTGGCGCAGTGGTTAAGAATCCGCCTGCCAATGTAGAGGTCACGGGTTCGATCCCAGATCCAGGAAGATCCCACATGCTGCGGAGCAACTAAGCCCGTGTGCCAAAAAAAATAAAAATAAAAAATAAAAAAAGCTGAAAGTAAACCACCTGTAATCCCTAAACAAAACTCATTTGAACATTCTTTTAATGTCTAAGTATGATTGTATTTTTACCAATGCAATAATACTAAATATGAGATTTTATTTCTTGGCTTTTATACTTAATCATGTATTGTGACAAATTTTCATGTGACTGCATAGCTTCAAACACATTTCAACTGTAAAGATAATCCCATATATTACATTAAAATGTAAAGGCTATATATATATATGTATATACGTGGTAAAAAATTAAAGTCAAAAAAGTATAAAATAAAATTAGCCTATTTTTACACATAAAAACACAATAACCTTTTTGAAAAATAAGCCCTAAATTGCAACCTCCTGGAGGCAATGACTAATCATATTTTTTAACGTCTTATTTCCTTCTTGTAGTGGTTAGTACACTGCCATGTGTCAGCGGATACTTTCCTCAAGGTAGGACAAATGAGTTCTTGTTTCTATTAAAGCGGATTCTTCAATAACATTGGGAGACTCCTGTTTAAGGGGGTGACCTACTGACCTGGTGATGTTAGTGAGGTATCCATCCACACAGCAGCATGAGAAGTGTGCAGTCCAGCACCTGTGATTTTTTTCTCCATTTATAATCCCAGATGCTATATCAAAATGTTTCTCTTTATATTTTTGTTGCCCTGTCAACAATTTCTATCCCTTTTAGTTCTGTTGGTTGAGAGAACAGGCAGTACAGTTAGAGAATCAATCTAAGGTTTAAGATTTCTGCCTTTCCAGCAGTTTTTGAAAAGTCACCTTCAGATGGACCTCAGCCAGTCTTGGGAGACACTGTTCAGGAGAGAAGACCCGGTGGTTAAAAAAGATGTTACTCCTAGGCTTCCTAGGTGGCGCAGTGGTTGGGAGTCTGCCTGCCAATGCGGAGGACATGAGTTCGATCCCTGCTCCAGGAAGATCCCACATGCCGCGGAGCAACTAAGCCCGTGTGCCAAAAAAAAAAAAGATGTTACTCCTAATCTCTGCATATCTGTGGTCAGCTTCGCAGCAGGGCCGGCTTTGTGAGGTGGGGTGGGTTTTGTGAACATGTGCACCAACTCTAATTTGCCCACCCCTACTGGCCACTCATTTCTCTTAAATGATCACCCTCTACCTTTTCACAGCTATTCTTCTGAAGAGAACCCTACACTCACTGCTTCTACTTTCTTGCCTTCTTTGTGCTTCAACCAAATGCAGTCTGGCTTCCAACACCCTTTTGAAACTGCTCTTGAATGAAGGTCACTAATGACCTAATTGCTATATCCAGTGGCTTTTCCTTTGTGCTAATCTTGATGTCTCTGCAGAATTTGACCACCCCCTTATTTTTGAACTCTTCTCACTTGTATTTTATGACACTAACTTCTCTTGGTTCTCGCTCAAGCTTGAACCATAGAAACATTAATAAATACAGCTAACATTCATCGAGTATCAGGTTCTTTTCTTGCATTCTCCCACTTAGTTCTTATTTGTAGGAGGATAATACCATTCCCATTTTATAGGTGAGAAAACTGAGGTGTAAAGAAGTTGAGTAATAGGCTCCCATTGCACAGGTGATAAGGAACTATTGAACCCAAGGATTCTAAGAGCAGAGCCCACCACCTTAGCAGCTGTGATGTGTCTGGGATGGGTTTCTAAGAGGTTAGCAAATTCAGCTGTTTCACTTCATTTCTGCAAAAAATGCCATTGGGATTTTGATAGAGATTGCATTGCATCTGTAGATCACTTTGTGTAGTAATGTTATCTTTATTTTTTTTAGTCTTTTTTTATTTTTTATTTTTAAAAATTTTTTCTTTATTGGAGTGTAGTAGTGTTATCTTAATAATACTGTATCTTCCAATCCAAGAACACACAGTGTCTTTCCATTCATTTAGGTCTCCTTTCATTTCTTTCAGCATTGTTTTGTAGCTTTTGAGGACATCTTTCACCTTCTTGATCAGTTCATCCTAATTTTTTTTTTGATGCTGTTATGAATAGAATTGTTTATCTTAATTTCCTCTTTGTATTGTTCTTTTGCTACTGTATAAAAATACAACAGACGTGTTTGATTTTGTAGCCTCCAACTTTGCTGAATTTGTTTATCAATTGTAACTTTTTTTGTAGAACCTTTATGGTTTTCTACATAGAAGTTCATGTCTGTGAACAGAGATAATTTTACTTCTTCCTTTACAATTTGGATGCCTTTTATTTATTTTTATTGCCCAATTGCTCTGGCTAGAATTTCCAGAACTATGCTGAATAGAAGTGGCAAAAGGGGGCATCTTATCTTGTTCATGATCTTAGGGTGAAGATTTTAGTCTTTCACCACTGAGTATGATGTTAGCTGTGAGTTTCATATATGGCCTTTATTATGTTGAGGAAACTCCCTTCTATTCCTATCATTATTTTTATCATGAAAGGGTGTTGAATTTTCTCAAAAAAAAATTTTTTTTTGAGCATCAATTGAGCTGATCCGTTTTTTCTTCTTCTTCATTCTGTTAATGTAGGTTATCTATTACATGGATTGATTCTCTTGAAACATCCTTGCATTCCTGGGTTAAATCCCACTTGGTCTTGGTGTGTAATCCTTTCAATATGCTGAATTTAGTATGCTATTTTTTTTAAATAAATAAACTTTATTTTTGGCTGCGATGGGTCTTCATTGCTGTGCTCGGGCTTTCTCTAGTTGTGGCAAGCAGAGACTTCTCTTCATTGCAGTGCACAGGCTTCTCACTGCAGTGGTTTCTCTTGTTGTGGAGCACTGGCTCTAGGCGCGTGGGCTTCAGTAGTTGTGGCACACGGGTTCTAGAGCACAGGCTCAGTAGTTGTGGCACACAAGCGTATTTGCTCTGGGGCATGTGGGATCTTCCCCAGCAAGGGCTCGAACCTGTGTCCCCTGCCTTGGCAGGTGGATTCTTAACCACTGCGCCACCAGGGAAGTCCCTAGTTTGCTATTATTTTGTTGAAGATTTTTGCATCTATAGTCATAAAGGATATTGGCTTTTGTAGTTTTCTTGCAGTGTCTTTGTCTGGCTTTGGTATTACAGGCCAGGTAATGCTGGTCTAACCAAATGAGATAGGAAGTATTCTTTTTTTTGGAAGAGTTTAAGAAGGATTGGTGTTCGGGAATTCCTTGGTGGTCCAGTGGTTAGACCTCCACTCTTCCACTGCAGGGGGCATGGATTCGATCTCTGGTCCTGGAACTAAGATCTCCTGTGCCACGCAGTGTGGCCAGACAAAAAAAAGGGGGGGGGGGTTGGTGTTAATTCTTTAAATTGTTTTGTAAACACATTCACCAGTGAAGCCATCTGGTCCTGGGATTTTCTTTCTCTTTTACTTTTTTTAAAGTAATTAATTTACTTGGCTGCACTGGGCCTTAGCTGCAGCACGTGGGATCTTCAGTGCAGTATGTGGGATATTTAGTTGCAGCATGTAGGATCTAGTTCTCTGAACGGATTGAACCCAGGCTCCCTGCATTGGGAGAGTGGAATCTTAGCCACTGGACCGCCAGGGAAGTCCTGTTGTCTATCTATTTTACATATAGTAGTGTACATCTGTTAATTCCAAACCCAAATTCCCAATTTATCCCCCCAACAAATATTTATTGAATACCAGAAGTGTGAGTGCCTAGATCTGATCCCCAACTCCTACATGCTAATTGAGATATTTACTCCTCAGTCCCTCAGGTTTCCTAAGGATGGGATGACTCAGTGAGACTCTGACTGCACCTGCTGCATCACAAAAATCTACTCAGAGCACGATGGGCACGGGGGCTGAGGGAGGAACACCCATGCAGGCAATGTGGATCTCACAGATACATTTATTCATGCCAGGAGGGCAGTGGCAGGTTCCCTTTACTGACATTCTCTCCAAGTAAAGCTGGTTAATGATGACCGTGAGCAGGCACAGGAATTGAAGCTTTCAAAGGTTTATTTCTTTTATCAGTACTCCTCACTTTATAATGATGTAGCCCATCAACCCCATTCCTACCCAAATCTCTTGGTAAACTTGAGTATAGTGGTGCTTCATGGGGATCTAAATATTTTTAATAAAGCTTTGAAGCATATGGGTGTACGACCAATGACTTAGGTGCCCCCACCTGTGAGACCTTTTTTTAAAAATTTATTTATTTATTTTGGTTTTGCCAGGTCTTAGTTGCAGCAGGTGTGCTCCTTAGCTGCAGTCAGTGGGCTCCTTAATTGTGGCATTTGAACTCTTAGTTGTGGCATGCATGTGGGATCTAGTTCCCTGAACAGGGATCAAACCTGGGTGCCCTGTATTGGAAGCTCAGGGTCTTAAACACTGCACCCCCAGGGAAGTCCCAATCCTTCTTTTTTAATGTAGACATTTACAGCTATAAATTTGCCTCTTAGCTTGATTTTTTGCTTCATCTCATAATTTTTGGTATGTTTTCATTTTTATTCCTTTCAAGGGATTTACTAATTTCCCTTGTGATTTCTTCTTTGACCCATCGGTTAGTTATGTTAATTTCCACATATCTGCAAATTTTCCTAATTTTCCTTCTCTTATTGATTTCTAGTTTCATTCCATTGTGACAAGCAAAGATACCTAGTACGATTTCAATCTTTTAAAATTAAGACCTGTTTTGTGGCCTAACATATGGTTTCCAGTTCACTTTACAGATGAACACGAAGCTCAGAGGTGAAATGACTTTTTGAAGGGTACACGTGTGTTTAGTTATAGAATTAGGGCTAGAACCCAGGTCTTTTGTTTCTTAGTCATTCACTACTGACATTTGATAAGACGTATTTAAAGTGTGAAGGGACTTAAGGAGCCAACCTTTGCTGGCTCTTCCGCTTTCTCCTATCACTTGAAAGTAAGTATTCTCCAAGGTTTTGTTTGTCCCCTTCTACCTCCACACATTCTCTAGTTGCTTGCATTGCAAGCCTCCCTCCAGCTTGGAATGCCAGTCCCCTTTTCCAGTTCCATGCCTGTTATTTCTACTTGAGTCATCTTTGAGAACCTTAGAACCAACATGTGATAAAAGGAACTCATGTCTTTCTATGCATTCCATCAGCAAATTTTCCCAGCATTCCTATTTTTGTTTTATTTTGTTAATGGTACTGACACTCATTATCCCAGTGACTCAGGGTGGGAAGATGGAAAGTCAATTTTAATTATTTTCCTTTAACAAGATCTTCCCATATGATTAGCTACAAACTGCTGTGGTTCCCCTCTTGTAGTCCTTTTTTTTTTTCATTCACAAGAATTTTTTTTTTTTTTGGCTGTGTTGGGTCTTCGTTCCTGCATGCAGCGCGCGGTCTTTCTCTTGTTGTGTGAGGTGGCTTCTCTTGTTGTGGAGCACAGGCTCTAGGCATGCAGGCTTCAGTAGTTGTGGCGCACTGGCTCAGTTGCTCCGAAGCATGTGGGATCTTCCCAGGGATCGAACCCGTGTCCCCTGCATCGGCAATTGGATTCTTAACCACTATGCCACCAGGGAAGTCCCCTGCAGTACTATTCCTAGTTGTCCTTTCCTTCTTAGTTTTACTGCTATTCTATTGCCTTTTGCGTGTACTACTGTAATAGCCTAATAATTTATCCTGCTCTTTAATCACTGCTATACAATATTTAATGATCTTAAAGAATAACCATCACAGTGTCATCCTCCTTGCAAAATCATCAAAAAATAGCTTCCTTGTGCCCGCTGAATAAGGTGCAAACTTCTCAGCTTGCCATCCAAGGCTCTTCATAATTTGGTTCCAATCTTTTTATTCCACATTTATTGCAGACTTTACCACGTGGCTTATGTTCTAATTACCTGAGTCTTGCAACATAATACTGTTTTGAGTACAAGGTGCTGCGAATTCACTGGGAAGCAAAACCAGGTCCTTTACCATTCCTGCTTCCTGGACCTCAATCAGATCTTGGCCCTACTCTTCTGCACCTTGCACTCCAGACCAGGCTCCTCTAAGAACTTCCCTGTTCCTACCCACTGTGGGCCTAAAGGGAAAAAGGCAGCTAAGGGAAAGGAAAAGAAAAAGATCGCAAAGTGCGAAGGTGAAGTGTGAAAACTGGAGCCCTCCTTCCCCTATCAGCTACAGCAGGGCCCAACTCTTTACCCCGGAGCTAAAAGGGTCTGAATAAGACCCAGGTGTGGGTTTGGCTGAGAAAACAGGGGCAACAGGAGAGAAATTGGTTTCCAAGAGGAAGTCTTGCCATTACAAAAACCGTTACAGCCTCTCGTTTCTCTGTCCGCAGTTCAGGTTCTCCTGGTCACTCTCTCCTGGAGCGGTCCAAGCTGGCCTCGCCCGGCCTCCCTCGCTCCCTCGCCGCGCTCTCCGGCCAGGAAGCCACAGTTCCCGCCTCGAGCAGCCGCTGAGCCCACGGAGGAGGGGCCTCTAGCTGGTTCCAGCCTCTTCGGGCGCCGAGCTCCCGGACCCGCCCCCCGCGCCAGTTGCCAGGGAGCGGTTGCCATAGAGCTGAGCAGTTGTCCGCGTGCGCAGGCGGAAGTCCCGGATTGAGGCGCCGCCATTTTTGCTGCCCGGGCGCGGAGCGAGAGGCTGAGAGTCGGGGACGCTATCCGCTTCCATCCGTCGCGCAGACCCTGCCGGAGCCGCTGTCGCTATGGATGATCGGGAGGATCTGGTGTACCAGGCGAAGCTGGCCGAGCAGGCTGAGCGATACGACGGTGAGTTGGGGGGGCAACGGGGGGCTGGAATTCTCGGACCCTCTGCCGCCGCCCACAGAGGCCGGGAGCAGGAGACAAAATGGCGGCATCGTCTCCGAACCTGGCCCGGGGACGTGGATTGGGGAAGCAGGAAATGGCCTGTGGGTTCCCGGAGCGGTAGGAGGCTCCAGGCCCAGGAATGTGACCCCTTCGGCGTCCTCAGCTACAGACACTAGCGAGCCGAGGAGGCCAAGGCCGTAGGGTGGAGGAGTTGGTTGTAAAATGGCGGCTGGGGGGGGAGGGCGAGTCCCGGGGCGGGGGAGGGGGAGGAGATGGCGGGTGCTGTCTCCCGGCGAGCAATCCCCAGGGGAGCTTCTGGTCTGGTTTTGGGAAGTGGTGAACAGTTGGGTGGCGTGACGAGGGAAGAAACACCCGCCACATGGGGGAGAGTGGCGACCAGAAGCCGTAGCGCGGGCGCCTTTCAGGGAAATATGGCGGGTGGGGGCGGTGGCTTTTCCCCGGAGGCCCAATGTGGGGCGGCGGCTGTGGAGTCTCACAAAGGAGAACCCTTGCGAGCGGAGGGCTTCTCTGGGCTTCTGGTGGGGGGCAGCCTTGGATGAGGGTGGGGGAAGGGGGGAGAGAGTAAGAATCACTGCAGTTTATCCTTGGGTGGAGGCCAGCTGAGATGCTACGATCGGATTTCCTTCCCGAAGGCCGGCACACCTAGTAGTGGGGTTTTTTAAGCTTTCCATTCAACTTCGCCTTTTTCTAGGGAGGTCTAGAAAAACCTCTCTCATGCTGCCTCTCCTCAGACTTATCTCTGAGAGCTCGAAGTTTCTGTAATCCTTTTATGGCTCCATAAGCTATGGATTCTACTGGATAGAACAGTGAACAGGAAACAAGGAGATCATGATTCTTAGTCCCTTTCCCATGCCCGTGCCTCAGTTTACCGGTGTTTAAAAATGATGACTCTCCTGTTTACACGCAGCATTAGGAGAAATGGAAGGACCTGTTGAAAAATAAAGTTCTTTTCAAATAACGTTTAGTAACTATTCTGGTTGACTCCCCTGTCGTGGAATGCATGTTGGTACTTCATTGGGGAATCTTCAGCTATCCCAAAGCACTCAGTAGAGACTTGGGTTTTTGTATTAAGAACATAAGGGATCCCAGCAGATCGTGCTTTCTTTTCTCCATTTTTAATAGACGGTTTTATGTACAGATTTGAACAGTTCTTTGTTCATTGCTCCTTTGTTCCTAAAGGTGCTATAGTCATTTTTCAGAACTTTATTGAATTGGCCATTGTGTCTGTTTGCTGAGGCCCAAACTGCTGCTTTCTTTAAACTGCTCCTCCTAGCCTGGGTTCCTGCCTCTCCCCATTTTGGACCTAGGTGCTTGAATTACCCCCACATCCGCTAAAATAGCATTATCAAAACAAAAAATCATATATATATATGGTTTTTGTGCTTTTATTGCTATTGTGGGGTGAGACTTGGTTGGAATCAAGTGTCGGTGATCTTTGGATTTTTCTTCCTTAAACCTTTTATTTTTCAAAATGCTGTGTGGGGACCTTCTTTTCCTTGAATGCCTGTTTGGTCATGTGAATAGCCTCAGGGCTCGTCCCAGTGTGTCATCGTACGTTAGGATTCAGGAATTTGAAAATTAGGAGAAAAGACCTCGAACTCAAATTTAGGAAAGATCACTAAATTTCGTTTTGTAAATCCTTAAATTGCTGTTTGTATTGAACAAGATTCCTGTTAGAAGGGGGAGGGGAATGAGATGGGGAAGTACAGCTCAAGGTCAGATTTGTCTTTATTTCAGTGTTTAAAAGTCAAACAGATGTAGGTGTGCTTGTAATGGAAGTTTTTTTCTTCTTCCCCATCTCCTGCCCCAAATAGGTTCCCTTCTTAATCTACCAGTGCCCTTGAGAAGAAACTTTAATTTATATTTGAATGTTTTTTGTTCTGTAGGAATTTAGGCTCTGAGTAAACCTGCTGTGATGACCAAAAAGGACGTGGAGGAAGGTTTTTTTAAGAACTTGTTTTAAAAACTGATTTGCAACCTCGTGATTGTAAGCTTACAAGTGAATGACAGTATAGTGTGAAAGTCATATTTTGGAATTGAGTGTTGAGGATTTTTGACCAAAGGCTTAATTGGTTATTCAACACAGGACTATAGAGCCACATCCTTACCGTTGTTTAAACATTAGGGGTGTCCTTCAGGATCTAAGGGTGGGGGGGTATAGGATCTACCAGGTGGAGAGGAACTCCTTTCACTGTTGGGCACAAGATTGGGAGGGATTCGTTGGAAAGGAAGAACAGGACCACAGTCATTAGGAATCCGCCTCTACCTGTGTCCACTCCTTTTTTGGGGTACAATAATTCAGTTTTGTTTGTGGTGACAAAAAATGATACCATAGTTTTAGTTACCAAACAGTTTATGAGGTACGGTGAAGGTGAAGAGTGCATTTGACGACTTGGTTTGGGGTAGTTAGATATAAATATTGGCTTTTCTCCTAGTTTCTGCAGTACCTTTATCTTTTATTTTGCGTATTATGTTGAACCTAGTACTTAAACTTTTTTGTAGTATCATTTAACTCTGTGCTGGGGAATTGGAATCACTTGATACAGATCATTTAATGGTGCTGGAGGAGAGGCTAAGCTGTGATCAGGGAAGGGACAGTTTAGGGTTGCAGACAGGAAATACTGAAGTTTGAGGCTAGGATTGTTCACTTTGAAGATTGTCTAGCATCCTATCATGAAACAACAGTAGTCTAAGGGATAGTTTTTATATCACTAATAGCCATATTAAGAAAGCCCATCATCTTTTAACATTTCTGAAGGCTTAACCTCCCATGTATATGAACCATATTAGTACAGGAAAGTGGGGAATATGGGGGAGGGGGGAATGAGTATATTTTTTTGAGAATAGAGGGGTCAGCATAAACTACATTTGACTTGTGGGGTAGTTGCTGGTTCTATGGTTTCCTCACTTTTCTTCTCCCTGTGATTAGCTCCATGTGAGATAGTAGAATTTTGATGGTCACGTTTGATTCAGCCTGTGAATGTAACACCAGGAATGCATCTGTTCTGAGTCACTTGAGAACTGTCTTTTTCACCTGAGCCTCATCTTTGGCTTATTCTGGTAGTCAGTGAGGGATGGAGGGCATGTTTTGAGTTAACTCCTTAATATACATCTTGTTAGGGGAAAAAATGGTTAAGAGTAATTTGACTTTAGTAATGAGTTTAAAAGAACAGATTAATTATCAATTCTTTGACTATTGGGCAATAATAATTTTTATTATTGCTATTTCAATTAATGCTGAAATGAATTGCTGCTTCAGTTAATGGAGTTAACTTTATTGAATACATTTTTTTTCTTATCTAAACGCAGAGCTGAATAATAAAAAAACTCCTACAGGTAGCTCTTTTGGTCTTTGTATTTAAGGTAGATGCTCTTTTGAGTATACTTTTGTGCAAATGCACAATATATAATTGTGTATATGCACAATACTTGTGCATATTGGGCATTATTTCATTCTGTTCTGTTGGCTTACAAAAGTATAGAATATAATGAAATCATGAATCGTTGCAATTTGAGGTGGTGATGGGGTAAATTCTTACTGTGGGTATTTCTAGGCACCCTTTTCACCTTTATGTGAAAAGGTCTCAATTTGAATTCTAGTTTGGGAAGAACACATAAATATTAAACTGAGCGAATTTTGGATTCATTAAGTATAAGGAAACCCACTGAAAGTCATAAAAACAAGCAGGCTTTTCATAATTGTTTTATAGCTTGGTGAAGGGAATATGAAATATTTAAAAAATTTCTTGACTTTAAGCTGGTATAGCAATTGAAATTTCAGCAGTAAGTTAAGGTAATTAATGTTACAAATGAGTTTCAAATATTCGGTTGTTATGGAAAAACCCGAACTAATTTTTTGGCCAACCCAATACTTTAAGAAGTTGATCTGAAAATATGAACTTTTTTTTTTAAGGGCTGTGAGGCTGATTTTCCAGGAATTTTTTTAGCCTTATGTTGAAGTAAAGTGTATTTAAATAGTAATTACTGGCATAGGATAAAGGTTAAAGTTTTAAACTTTACATAATTCCGTATTTATATAGAAGTTCACATTTCACACACCACTTCTACGAAATTTCTTACTTCATGTGATATTGAAGTAGGTAATGTTACTTCCATTTTATGGTTCAGGAAAGTGAATTTGAGAAGATTCAGTGATTCCCCCCCCCCCCCCCATATCACATGACTAGTTGGCAAGTATATGGCAAAGCTAGAACTTGTCTGTCTGATGACCTTTAGACCAGTACTCTTATTTCTCCTGAGCCACTCACAAAAGACCTATGTGTAACTAAATCAGATGGTGCCTTATGGGGGAGGGGGTATGCTTATTTTTTTTTTTTTTAGCAGTTAATTTCACATAATATGTCTTGGTATTTATGACTTGACTAGTATCCATTGTAAGTAGATATCTTCATACTTTTCTAAAGAAATCCCTTATTTCAAAAGCAAGGCACAATGAATGAAGTGGAGGATTTTAGGTCATCTCAGAGTGTGCTTGTTTTTAGGTTTTTTGCTTTATCACAGTGTCTATATTGGGAAATGCCACGCATTTCTGTAAAGTACTTTTATTTTTTATTTATTTTTTATATAAAGTACTTTTAAAACATTTCTGCCCCTCACCTTAGTCTTAATGAGTGCAGCCCTTAATGATATAATCATAAAAATTGGGGGGGGCGGTGAGGTTGGCAAATGATTCGCAAATGTTCCAAATAGTAGCCTAGCTAGCTGTTGAGCAGAATCTATTAAGGGGTATTGGGGAACAGAAACAAAAATGTTTTTACTGTTTTAGAAATGGTCAGTTAACAGCTTGGTACAGTTAAATGCTGATATATCCAAGTTGACAAATTGATTTGCCAAGATAACTTTATGGTTTGAGCTCATTAACTAAATATTCATGCAAGTCACCCTCCTAGGAACAATTTCAGAAGCTCATTTAAGTTTACTAAGTTGTAATAACAACTGCCATAATGATAAAAGTGTCATCATAATTTATTTAAGTCAGGATACCTTGAAATGAAGGGGGGTGCCAATTCATAATTGTGCTGAAACGGGGATTGTATTGAGCTGCAAACTTGCCCTATGGTCATCCTACTTAAGACCATTTGTTGCTACTAGTTGTCTCATTTAGAAAGTTTCCTAAGCTTTGTCCATCTGTCTACCACCAAGATATCTTAGATGCGAATCCCCAGAAGAGTGGTTTTCTTTTTTCAAGTGAAGTTATCATTTGGCAGAACATAAGACACATCAAAGGCAAAATGAAAGCTTTCCTCCTCTCAGTCCCCTTTCCCCCAAATGGGAGCTGGAAAAGTCAAGGATACGGTAGTTGCTGAAAATAGAGCTTGCTGGCACACCAACTAGTTGATCTGACTGATGGTGTCAAAGCCAAGTATGTTGGTTTTATGTATGTCTACCTTGAGCTAGGTCTGTGTTTAAAAATACTTAGGTGTTAGCAGCAGTGTCTTAAGTTTAGAACCTTCCAAATAACATTTTTAAAGTCTCACCCACCCTTGTTATGAACACTTGTCTATGTTTAGAACACTGAATCCTGAATAGTCTAGAAAACATCTGATCATGATGCTGGTTTATCTATTTTGAAATTTAATCTTGAATTTATTGCCCTTCTTCCAGTGATCCATCACAGCAACTGGGCAGTGCTGTCATTGGTAGGCTTGGTTTGTGATCAGGGCAGAATTTTATCTAGCTAAAGCAGTATGAAATGTGTTCAACTCTTTTCTTCACTCATATGTAAAATTTGGAGGAGACACGTTACTATGAATAAGAATTATGACTTTCAAATTTTGGTGGATGTGGTGTAGTGCAGAGGCTTTGGAATCATCTGGATTCCTCATCTGTAGAATGGAGATTAACGATATCTATCTTGCTTGCTAATTTACAGGTTTGTTATGAACTTGTGGGGTTTTGTAAACTGAAGAATATAATTATCAGATAGTATTAATTGTGAAAACATTGTCAGAGGTGAAGTAAATGTTTTTGCTGCTGATCTGTATTCATATTAGAGGATAACCTACCTTTTGAGTTCTTCTTAGCGAGTGTACTCTCATGGGTTTAGTGTCCAAGTTACATTTGTATAAAGGTTAGTTCTCAAAAGCCTTAACCTTAACTCATCTGTAAAATTGCATATTCAGAGGATGAAGGTTGTCTAAATGTATTCCCAAGCAATATAACCTATACTTTGGTCATATTGAGGTATGTAGTTTCTTTTCTCTTTCTGTCTCTCTTTCTTTCCCTTTCTTTTCTTTTTTCCTTCTTTCTTTCTTTCTCTTTCTTTCTTTTTCTTTCTCTTTCTTTCTCTCTCTCTCTTTCTTTCTCTTTCTTTCTTTCTTGTCTTTCCTTCCTCCTTTCCTTCCGCCTGTCTGTCCGTCCGTCTTTCCATCTTTGTCTTTTTCTCTTCTCTTCTCTTTTCTTTTCCTTTCCTCTTTCTCTCCCTCCCTCCCTTCCTTCCTTCCTTTTCCCACCACACGGCATACAGGATCTTAGTTCCCTGACCAGGGTTCAAACCCGCTCCCCCTGTAGTGGAAGCAGAGTCCTAACCACTGCACCGCCAGGGAAGTTCTTCTGATATTAATTACAGGTTACTATTCAGAAGGATATACTTATCTCCCTTGCAAATATAACACCTGTTGTCTATAGGTTTGGGATGAAAGGTTCCACAGTACAAAAACGTAAAAGTAATGTGTTAAAATATTTGCATGTTAGCAGTCTCAGGTTGCTGACTAGGAAAAAAATATTACATGTAGCCAGTTTTGTGAGATGTTATTCTAAAGGCTTAGTGTAAACTTTAGGCAGTGAATGGGTTCTGATTAAAGAAAGATACCTGTGAATACTACTTAATCCTTGGTGGTTAGTCATTTGAAGATTTTGTAGGACCTTGGAATGGTTGTTGTGGACACTTCTGTGTTGTAGAAATGTGTGTTGCTTAAGAGATTTGTGCGATTAATTGATTATATTTGCTCATCATGGGCTAAATTATAAATTAGTGAAAATTTATAATAGGATTACCATGAAAATTTCAGAACATTGTGTGCCCTTTGACTATAAAATATCACTGAGGACAGTTATGATTTTGCTTTTGTAAGTTTTTCAAAAGATATTCATTAATACAAAATGTTTTTCTGTGCAGAGTAGACTTTGACCCCCACAACTTTAAAATACATTACTATGAAAGTGGCTGTTCAAAAACTTAGGAAAATAAGTCAAATTAATAAATCTGAATAAGTAGTATAACTCTTCTGCTGAATCAGCGCAAGGGTTATTTCTGGTCATTTTATCTCTGATGTATTCCAAAACAAAATTTTAAGATTTTTTTATTTCAGTATCAAATTTTACAGAAATTATGAGAAGAGATTTTTAGACTTTGAACTTTTTTTTCACTCCCACGTGTTCCTTAGGTCATTTACTTCCCCAATCTTTTACTTTCTACCTCTACTTCCTCTTCACCTCATCTTTTTGATTGTACTACAGTAAACATGTTTGCATGCTTGAGGGAGTATCTTCGTAAATTCTAAGAGGAGAAATCTGTTTTGATGGAGTAAGAGGGTTTTTTTTTCCTTGCTCAATATTGAGACTAGTGGGAGAGAGACCTTTCTGCAGTCAAAACTTAGAATCTTTGTAAAAGTCTGTCTTGCTTTTCTATGTACCAGAAGCTAATCAGAAACATTAAAAAATTTTTTAAGGCTGAATTTTTGTTTTTTTGGCTGGCCGCACAGCTTGTATGATCTTAGTTCCCCAACTAGGGATCAAACCCAGGCCTTTGGCGGTGAAAGGGTGAAGTCTGAACCACCAGACCACCAGGGAATTCCCAAGGCTAAAATTTTTTTTTCTTTTTTAAGGGAAGGTATGAGTTAATTTTAGAGTACGAGGCTCCTCTGTTTAGGCTGGTGCATGAAGAAGAAAAATGGTACATACATGAGTGTCACGATTACTGTGTTTTGAAAAGTCTTAGTAGTCAGAGTATGTACCAGGCACTGTTCTAGACCCTTGGGATTCATCAGTAAACAAAAGAGACAAAAGGTCTTGTTCAAGGGGCTTATTTTGCAGTGAATGTATAAATGCTTTTAGAATTACAGTTCTGTTAGTGTGTGTAATTAGGAGTTAATTTGAATTAGTAACAAGTGGTGTTTGGTACAATGTAGGGCATTATACCTGGTGCTGGTTCCTGTCCCATATCAAAGACTGTAGAAAGCTACATTCTTTCTTCACTGACTACTAATGTTAAGTGGTATTGACAAAAGTTTCCTCAAGAAATTTTCATTGACTCTGATAATAAAACCCTGTAACAATACCATCTATTTATTGACAACCAGTCCAGGTGCTTAACATTCAGTCCTCAAAAACAACCCTGCAAAATAGGTACTACCCATTTTACAGGTAAGGATTAAGAACCTTAGGGAAGGTGACAACAGTAGGGATCACTGGGATTCAGCTAGTCTGTTTCACTCCCAAGCTGATATTCCATCCACTTCCACTTGTATGTAAACGTTAGTCCAAACGACTTGAAGCTCTGTTTGTTCCTTACATTTTAATTTTATAGCTTAAAGGAATTCTGGCTTAATTCCTGTTACCTTCATATGAAGAAAACAGAAGGGTATGTAGGTTTGAGTATATTTTCCAGTGAAGAGAGAGACAGGAGATAGAATGAGCTCTGGACCAGAAGTCATTAAACGTAGGGGAGGTTTATCATGTCCATGTTTTATCTCTCATTTTTTTCCCCCATGTTTTATCTCTTGACTGCTGTCCTTTTGGACATGTAACTTAGTCTCTTATTATTTTTTTAGGTTGTGCTGTGGGGCATGCAGGATCTTAGTTCCCTGATCAGGGATCAAACTTGTGCCCCCTGCATTGGGAGTGCGGAGTCTTAACCACTGGACCACCAGGGAAGTCCCTGTAAAATAAAGACTTTTGAAAGCTATTTTGTACAATTTGCAGGCAGAAACTTTAAAAAAAAGTAATAGTTGCCTTGTGACCAGCAGAGTGGAGGGCTATGAAAGAAATCTGAATTCATCTGTGGATTATGTCTACAACTTTGGGTTTTACTCGGGTTAGCTAAGCTACTAGTTCATTTGATACAGGAACTCCATTCGCCAAGCTCGCACTTACATTCCTGCTTGTGTTGAGTGAATTACAGGGTTCAACTATATGAAATTGTCAATTTCAACCAATTTTGACCTACAGAAATGATCATTTTATATGATTTAAAGTAATGTTAGGTTCTGGTTTGGAAGGCCTGGAAGATGAGTCCACAGTATACCCCAAAAGTCATCAAGCTTTTAAGGAAGGACCAGGATTAATGAGGGACTGTACATGAATACTTTCACTCAGAGGTTGGTTTTGCTTTTTTACTTCTTAGTTGATTTTACCTATTTTCACTTAGTAGGTCTGTTCTCTCTTTTTTTTCCTCTTAGAATGATGGATTCAAATTTGCTGTTTGCACTTTCAGGGTCACTGTGGCATAGTAAATGTTTCTTGGAACTGTGCAACATAGGGACCCCAGATAGTTTGATCATTTTGGAGAAAAGATGGTGCATAAAATACTGTTTTTTCTTCCAGATAACATGAATGAAATTTCATCTTTTTTTTGCTAGTTGTCAGGATAAAGAAAATGTAAAAGGTTACATCCTTCATTGTTCTTTCCAGAGGAGAATTGATCTCATTGTTATACTTCACAGTTGGTAAAATGCAGTTGTAAGAAAATGTTTGAGTTTATTAGATTATATAATATTAATGTGGTTCCTTAAGTGTGACCAGTAGAATTCCATTTCTTAATGTGGAATTTTTCTTACTGTTTTATATTTTAAAGAACTATTCTTTCTCCTTTTCCCTTTCCCATTGTGAGGTTCTTTGTTTCTTTCTAGCTTTGAAATCTAACTAGTGCTTATTCCTCAACTCCCTAGATTTTTCACATGGCCGTTGAATATGTTCATGTTATTTTATTTAATTAAGGAATACAGAAATTAAACAGGGTTGAACATTAGAAAAATACCATTGTTTGTATCTTCTTTTTTTTATTTTTTTTTATTTTTTTATTTTTTGGCACACGGGCTTAGTTGCTCCGTGGCATGTGGGATCTTCCTGGAGCTAGAATCGAACCCGTGACCTCTGCAGTGGCAGGCGGATTCTTAACCACTGCGCCACCTAGGAAGCCCTGTTTGTATCTTCTTGATATGAGACTAAAGCTTTATAAAGTGCTGGGTAAGAAAGAAGCTTTAGGAACTTAATGATACAGCAGTATGGCCTTTTTCTTTGTGTACCTTTTCAGTAGGTGACTTTTCAGGCGGGTCTTTTGACATTGGCTTTTTCCTTTAGAGCAGTTGCTGTTAAATCAGTTTTTCCTCTTACCAACAATTAATGCATACTGTTAATATTAACATGGTCCTTATGCCTTCATCTTTTTTTTTTTTTTTTTTTTTTTTAATAGTTGTGGCACTTCGGCTTGGTTGCTCTGAGGCATGTGGGATCTTCCTGGAGCGGGGATCGAACCTGTGTTCCCTGCGTTGACAGGCGGATTCTTAACTACTATGCCACTTAGGAAGTCCCGCCTTCATCATTTATTCATCTTTTACTGGTGCATCTTTCTTGTGACTCTTTACCTTCACCTTTCCTCATTTTAGAATCTTATAGCCAACATTTTTTTAGTCATTTTATCTTTACCTTTGTCTATCAAACTGCATTAACATTTCCCAATTTTCTTTCCTCCATTTCTAAAAGCTAAAAGAACTTTGGAACCCTAGTAGTAGTCTGTTAAGCAGTCTGTTTTAGTTCTGTATGACTTTGAAGAAATTTAGATACAGAGAATGTTTAGTTTACACCTATTTCATTCAAGTCGGGATAGATTACCAAGTAGTCTTACTTTACTAATCCAGATGTGATTTAAAGTATTAAAATGCACTTTTGGGACGTCCCTAGTCGTCCAGTGGTTAAGACTTTGCGCTTCCAATGCAGAGGGGCATGGGTTCAGTCCCTGGTTGGGGAACTAAGATCCCACATGCCACATGGTACGGCCTAATTAAAACAAAACAAAACAAAAAAAAAAAAACCACACTTTTTTCTCATTTTTATTTGATATCATTCAGGTTTTATCAGCTTAAGAAATCTGAAACTCATTTTTTTTTTAAATTTTAATTTTTATTCTTTTGCCATACTGCATGGCTTGCATCTTGGAAAATTTGAAAAATCAAAGGTGGAAAGAAAACTTGTATTACCTGGTATTTTCTATGCTGAAGTTTTTTGTTTTACTATTTTTGTTTTATGTATATCTTTTTTAAATCAGTTTTTGGGGCTGCGCCATGTGGCTTTCAGTATTTTAGTTCCCTGACCTGGGATCAAACCCAGGCCCTCATAGTGAGAGTGCTGAGTCCTAACCACTGGACCACCAGGGAATTCTTTATATCTGACTTTAATTTTATATCAGGGACTATTATAGTGTAAACTGTAAATATTTTTATTGACTATGTAATGTATCCAGTAACAAACTGTTAGGAGTTTTTGACTAGTATATTGCTAGTAACACTGCAGTGATACTTACATTCAAAACACAATAGTTTGTTAATTTGTTTGCTTAGGAGAGATTCTGAGAAGTGGAGTTTACTGGTCAAAATAAATGAACCTAAAGCTTTTGATTTGTGTGCTCTCATTCTCTTGGAAAGGATTTTTTGAATTTATAGTGCTACCTACTTAGGAATGCACAGTGCATAATGTTTTTCACCACAAAAACTCATGTATTTAAGAATTTTAAACTTTAGGTAAAATGTGAAATGCAATTTTCCCCACTTTTGTTTTAATTTTTTTAACTGTAAAAGCTAAAGTTAAGTGTAAAAAAGTTAAACGGTAAAGCCGAATCAAGTAAATATTGACAACTACTCCAACCTGTCAGATGTAACTATTGTTGACAGTTTAAATATACTTTTAGAACTTCCTCTTTGCTCAAGTGGCAGTGCATGTCTAAGCAAATATACCTTGTTTTATTGACTCTAATGTTATCAATGTAACATGCATCATTATTTTACTTACACTAATACTGAAAAATGCTAACTGCATCCTGGCATGCCATTGACAAAGAAAAACCTGGGTTTCAGGGATGTTAATGTAAAAAAAAGTTTCCTAAAACATACGTATTTATAGTATGTACACATAACATACTGCATTTTTTCACAGAAACATTATATGTCAGCAACATGCCTTTTTCCCCTCAAAATATTGTGAATATACAAAAAATTTTTTAAACATAAATTGGACCATTTCAACCAGACTAACATGAAAACTTCAGAATGTTTGGTTTGTTCACCTGTCAGTCCACCTTTAAAGAAGAAAACCTTCCCAAGGGATTTTACTGTGCAACCAGGGTTGAGAACCACAGGAACAGATTTTCTCAAACACCTGAATTAGAGTCACTGAGGGTGCTTATTAAAAATTAAGGCATTTGGTCTGTACTCAAATTTAATACGTATCTCCGGGTATATAGCTAAATTTGACTAGATGACCTTGTAGAACCGTCTGAGCTGTTTTTTCAGCAATTAAGTAATTGCCAGAGACCCTGAGTTTGAGAATATGGGAAATTCTATGGCAATACTGCATAGTTTTTTGTCCAGTTTTTAAAAAAATACTATTACCTCTTTTTAAAAAAAAAAAAAAATATATATATATATATATGCTTTGTTGGGTCTTTGTTGCTGTGTGTGGGCTCTCTCTAGTTGGGGTGAGCTACTCTTCATTGCAGTGTGCAGGCTTCTCGTTGCAGTGGTTCTCTTGTTGTGGAGTACCCCCTCTAGGCGTGCAGGTTTCAGTAGTTGTGGCTCAAGGGCTCTGGAGTACAGGCTCAGTAGTTGCAGCGCACGGGCTTAGTTGCTCCGTGGTATGTGGAATCTTCCCGGACCAGGGCTTGAACCTGTGTCCCCGGCCTTGGCAGGTGGATTCTTAATCACAACCACTGCACCACCAGGGAAGTCCCTTACCTCTTGTTTTTGAGTGGCGCTGCATACCTTATGGGCGGACCTCTTGCTGTTTTTTCCCTTCATTTAGTGTAGTTTATTGATACTTGTCACTTTTATCTGTGTCTGGCTCCGTATTTTCATATTATATTTTGATTAGTTGATACGATTAGGAGTTCACCTCTCCCTCTTCACAATCATTCCTAAAGATTTCTCCTGTAAATC
Source organism: Hippopotamus amphibius kiboko (assembly GCF_030028045.1). Lineage (NCBI taxonomy): Eukaryota > Metazoa > Chordata > Mammalia > Artiodactyla > Hippopotamidae > Hippopotamus > Hippopotamus amphibius. The sequence continues at coordinate 13,582,481 of NC_080202.1, forward strand.
CATTCTTGGACTTTCTGTCCCCCCAGAAATAATTGTGTTTTGTTTTTGTTTTTTGGCCAAGTGGCATGTGGGATCTTGGTTCCCAGACCAGGGGACCAGGGACCAGGGGCTGAACGTGCACCCCCTGCAGTGGAAGGGCAGAGTCTTAACCACTAACCACTGGACCACCAGAGAAGTCCCACATTCTTCGACTTTTTAATCAATAGGTATTTATTTAGCATATTTTGGGAATGTTTTCCCTTGTGCATGATAAGATAATTTATAATACCTAATATAAAGGAGTTTACTAGCAGTTTAGTTTTCATAGTTTAAGAACTGTGGCTAAAAATAAGAATGATTGTTGCTAACTTCTGTGATAAAGAATTTTAGAGAAGGAGAATGAGGGCATTATGGGCTGTAGTTGTCAGGGAAAATGTGAGTAATAGATGAGATACTCATTGGGGTAGATAAGATTTGGATGGTGGGAGAGGGAGGTTCTTTCAAATATATCATCAAAGGTACAGATATGGGATTAAGCATATGAGGCCTGAGAATGGAATTATTTGGGCTAGAAAGAAAAAATGGAGTTAGATTATATACAAAAGGCTTTATTTATTAGATTTAGATTGTAAATTTTGTGGGGTTTTTTTTTGTAATGATAAAAAGTTTAATTCAGCAAGAGTATGAAACAATACTTATAAACACTTAATGCTCCGAAATATATACAGTAGAAATGGATGGAACTATAGGGAGAAGTTGACAAATCTACTGTTATATTGGGAGGTTTCAATACACATCTCACAGTAATGGTAGGTCAGGCAGACAAAAAAAAAAATCAGCAAAAGTATAGAAGCTTTGGACAACACAATTAACAAGCTTGGATGAAACTACGTATATGAAAGTCTATACCCAGCTATCAGAGAACATACATTATTTTTAAGCATAAATAGAACATTTATAAAAATGCATTATGCAGTCTTAAAGCATGTCTCAGCAAATTTGAAAGAGTAGATATCCTGCAGACCACTGTTTTTCAGATAAATGGGTACACATATCACCCAAAGGTGTTCTTTTTTATTTATTTAGTGTTTTTTATATGTAGTAATTTAATAAACACAAATTCTGAAGTATTTCATTACCATCTCCATTTTTATGGGATAAGAAAACTGGCACGGAGAGGTTAAGTAACTTACCCAAAGTCATATAGTGAGTGAGTGGGAGAGGAGAGATTTAAACCCAGAGACAATTTGACTGTAGAGCCTGTTCTCTAACTATATTGTCTCCAGAAAAGCATCCCAACATGGGAAAATACAAAGGTGTTTTTTAAGTAGAGATTATAATGGTAGGGTTGTGATGGTGCCTGGGATTCTGCTTTTTCATTAAGCCCCCAGGTGATGTCTGATGTCTTGGTCTGTAGACTGCACTTCCTGTAGCAAAGATTATAGACTATGTTCTTCAACCGCAACTTCTGTCTTAGTTTGAGTTTCCCTGGAAGTGGACCCTAAAACAAAGATTCAGGAGCCAGTGATTTACTTTGCTGGTGGAGGAAACATCAGTTGGGAAGTGAGGGCCAGCAGATAGCCAGTAAAGGTGTATTATCAGGCTAACTATCACTGTGGGCAACTGTAACTGAATGACCTTGGAGGATCTTTGAGAGCCAGTGTCAGACATCTCTCATAGCTGTTTTCTTTTTTAAATAAATTTATTTATTTATTATTTTATTGGCTGTGTTGGGTCTTTTTTTTGCTGTGCGCGGGCTTTCTTTTCAGTTACGGTGAGTGGGGGCTGCTCTTCGTTGTGTGTGTGCGGGCTCCACATTGCCGTGGCTTCTCTTGTTGCGGAGCGCAGGCTCTAGGCACGTGGGCTTCAGTAGTTGCAGCACGTGGGCTCAATAGTTGTGGCTCACGGGCCCTAAAGCACAGGCTTAATAGTTGTGGTGCACGGGCTTAGTTGCATCGCGGTATGTGGGATCTTCCTGGAGCAGGGATCAAACCCGTGTGCCCTGCATTGGCAGGTGAATTCTCAACCACTGCGCCACCTAGGAAGCCCTCTCATAGCTTTCTGCTGGAACAAGATCCCATCTATGACTTACATAGCTAGAGAGGAGAAGTCAGTGCCTGGCTTCAGAGCTTTGAAGGACAGGCTGACGCTCGTATTAGAGGCTAATGCAGCTCGTGATTTGAAGTTGAAGCCAATGCTTGTTTATTGATTTCTGAAAATCCTAAGGCCCTTAAAAATTATGCTGACTACTCTTCCTGAGCTCTATAAATCGAACAGCAAAGCCTGGATGAACAGCAAAGCACATCTATTTACAACATGGCTTATTGAGTATTTTAAGCCCACTGTTGATACCTACTGCTCAGAAAAAAAGATTCCTTTCAAAATATTGCTGCTCATTGACAGTGCTTCTGGTTACCCAAGGGCTTTGATGGAGATGTACAACGAGATTAATGCTGTCTTCATGCCTGCTAACACAACATCCGTTCTGCGGTCCATGAATTGATTAGTCATTTCAACTTTCAAGTCTTGTTATTTATGAACTATATTTTGTAAGGCTCTTGCTTCCATAGAAGCTGGTGGATCTGAGCTAGTAAATTGAAAACCTTTTGGAAAGGATTCACCATTCTAGATGACATTAAGACTAAATTCTGTGTTCTTTGTTTAGCTCATTGCTTCAAGCACATTGTTAACACTCCTCTAAGTACTTACATCTTCCTTGATTCCTGTTTATTTTTAATTAATTAACTGGGTGCGTTGGGTCTTCGTTGCTGCACACGGCCTCTCTCTAGTTGCGGCTAGTGGGGGTTCCTCTTCTGCACGGGCTTTTCATTGCGGTGGCTTCTCTTGTGGGACACGGGCTTTCGGTGTGCAGGCTTTAGTAGTTGTGGCACGTGGGCTCAGTAGTTGTGCATGTGCTTAGTTGCTCTGCGGCATGTGGGATCTTCTTGGACTAGGACTAAAACCTGTGTCCCCTGCATTGGCAGGCAGATTCTTAACCACTGTGCCACCAGGGAAGTCACTGTTTATTTGTTTTGAAATCTTACAAGAGGCAAGCAAAGAAAAGGATTTTAACATATTGTTGAATTCCTATTATGTGCCAGGGAGTTTATGATGCAGTCTCATCTTAACTCATAACCAGTGAGTGGTGGATATCTTCTAAGTTGTAGGTGAGGAAACAAGTTCATAGAGGTTAAGTGACATAGGTCAAATAGCATGTAAGTGAATATCTAAGCCACAATGAGAATCTAATCTGAATCTTTCTGGCTATAAGTGTGTTTTCCTACCATGCCGTTTCCCAAAGTGTTTGTGTCCTTTGGTCCACCTAGTAAGAGTACAAGCGATATGTAGATATGGCAAGAATAATAAAAATATTACTGGAGTAAAATAAGACCTCTTTAGAAAGACTTCCCAGACTTCCTGTTTTGTTTCAGCATCCTATTCATTTCATAGTACTGAACACAAAGTGTACTTAGATGTCAAACTTATTAATTCTGTCAACTTTAAGCTGTTTAAACTTTTGCTTAAAGAAAAATCCCAGGTTGAGGGTGGTGGGGTGAATTGGGAGATTGAGATCGACATATATTCATTAATATGTATAAAATAGATAACTAATGAGAACCTGCTGTATAGCACAGGGAGCTCTACTTAATGCTCTGTGATGACTTAAATGGGAAGGAAATCCAAAAAAGGGGATATATGTGTACTTCGTTGTATATATGTGACTTCGCTGTACAGCAGAACCTAACACAACATTGTAAAGCAACTATACCCCAATTGAAAAAAAAAAGAAAGAAAAATCCCAGGAGTGGCTTCCAAATATTGGCCAAACTGTTTACTCAGATTACTTTTTTTATAGTTCTTTTTAAAATTATTTTATTATTTTATTTTTGGCTGTGTTGTGTCTTTGTTGCTGCGCATTGGCTTTCTCTAGTTGCGGAGGGGGAGCTACTCTTCATTGTGGTGCGTGGGCCTCTCGTGGTGGCTTCTCCTGTTGCGGAGCATGGGCTCTAGGTGCGCTGGCTTCAGTAGTTGTGGCGGCTTCAGTAGTTGTGGCGGCTTCAGTAGTTGTTGCTCGAGGGTTCCAGAGCGCAGGCTTAGTAGTTGTGGTGCATGGGCTTAGTTGCTCTGCAGCATGTGGGATCTTCCCAGAGCAGGGATCGAACCTATGTCCCCTGCGTTGGCAGGTGGATTCTTAACCACTGCGCTGCCAGGGAAGCCCTAATAACTCGTAAGACAGCAGTCCCCAACCTAGGGACCGATTTTGTGGAAGACAGTTTTTCCACAGCAGGGGGTGGGGGTGGGGGGTGGTTCAGGTAAAGCAAGCGATGATTCAGGCAGTAATGCAAGCAAAGGGGAGCAGCACGTGAAGCTTCGTTTGCTTGCCCACTGCTCACCTCCTGCTGTGCAGTCCGGTTCCTAATGGGCCATGGACAGGTATTGGTCCGTGGCCTGGGGGTTGCAGACCCCTGATGTAAGATACATCTCTATAGTTTGTTGGTTTTAGTGAAATATAACTAGTGATTACTGCAGCTTTTTCTCTCTCTAGGAAAATTAAAGTGATAGAAGTCTCCCAAGGCTACAAACATCAGTTTTTAATTGTATTCTTAGGTCCTTTCCACATTGTTTACTATTGGAATTAAAGTAGTTAAAAATTTTTTATTTTGACTGTGCTGCATGGCTTGTGGGATCTTAGTTCCCTGACCAGGGTTGAACCCAGGCCTTTGGCAGTGGAATCATAACCACTGGACCACCAGGGAATTCCCAGTTAAGAATTTTTAAATAGATTGGCTTAAATTTTTAGTAATGTAAAATCTTAAATTGTGTTTTGGCACCTCATAGACATCTTCACTGATTTGGAAGCACACTCATACAGGTGCAAAAAAACCTTTCTTTCTTTTTTTTTTTTTTTAAATATTTTTATTTTTGACTGTTGAGCCTTTGTTGTGGTATGTGGGATCCTCTGCTGTGGCACGTGGGCTCTCTAGTTGTGGCCAGTAGTTGTGGCATGTGGGCTTAGTTGCCCCAAGGCATGTGGAATCTTAGTTCTCCTACTAGAGATTGGAACCTGAGTCCCTTGTGTTGCAAGGCAGATTCTTAACCACTGGATGACCAGGAAAATCCCGCAAAAAACCTTTTAAAGTGATATCATCACAAACTTTGTGCAGACTTAAGCAGCTGGATTATTAGTGATAAAATGAAATTGTCAAATTTGGCAGGGATTTATAAGTCACATTAGCTTTCTGAGAATGTTTTGTAACCAGCTTAATCTAATGGGCTTGTGAGAGTATAGCTCTGTCAAAAATCATGTTCTATAGGAATCATACTGAATTTCTTTTATGGTTAGCTGATAATACCTGCCCTTAAAATTGTCCAAATCAAATTTCTTTTCCATGCTTTATGGTACAGAGTTGTTGGTGCCAGTGAAGTATTTGTCAGTGTGATAAAGTGCATAGTTTTAGAAAAAGTTCGGCTCCTATCTGTATATTCCTAAATACTAACAGTCATTGCTATGAAGACATATGAATCTTCTAGAAATCTGTAAGACAGGATGGTGGTTGTCATTGGATTATCTGTATAAATTATGTTTAGTGGTTGTCCAGATTTTGCATAGCTGATAATTTCACTCATTGCTTGGAGGTTGTACATGAGATCATCTGAAAGCAGCATAACACCTGGACATTCACACAGGTAACTTTCTACAGGAATGCTCTCATTGATTTTCATGAGATCAGAAGTATCTGAGTGAAGACTGCTTCTCTTGTGTAATCTAGTGAAACATTTTCTGTGATTCTTCCTTTATTGATTGATTGATTGACTTACTGCGTTGGGTCTTCCATGCTGTGCGTGGGCTTTCTTTAGTTGTGGCAAGCAGGGGCTCTTCTTCATTGTGGTACATGAGCTTCTCATTGCTGTGGCTTCTCTTGTTGCAGAGCACAGGCCCTAGAGCGCCTGGGCTTCAGTAGTTGCAGCACATGGGCTCAGTAGTTGTGACTCAGGGCTCTAGAGTGCAGGCTCAGTAGTTGTGGTGCATGGGCTTAGTTACTTCTTGGCATATGTGATCTTCCTGGACCAGGGATTGAACCCGTGTCTTCTGCATTGGCAGGTGGATTCTTAACCACGGCGCCACCAGGGAAGCCCAAGTCTTCCTTTTTATGTGAAGATCTATGTGGTAAATTCCTCTTAGATTTAGTACCTTGGAAATTTTTTCTCCAAAAAACTTGCATACTTCTATCAAATACAGTAACAGAATGTAACTTGGGACATTTTAAGTTGTTGGTTCAGTTGTCATTAACCATAGACAAAATTCATGGTCTGCCCATAATTCCTGTGCGTATCTATGCTCTAATAAGTAATGTGTGATTTGACAGCAGTTTTTTTTTAAATTGTATTGTGGTTTCATTGGCTTTTTTTTTTCCGAAGCTGTATTGAGACTGTACTGCGTGCCCTCATCCCTTCTAGCTTCTTGTACTTGGGCAGCAGCAGGGTCATGTGAGCTGTTTTTGGCCAGTAAAATGTGAGCAGGAATGGTATTTGTAACTGTGTACAGTATGTCGCCAACTATGAACGAGTTCTGTTCCAAGAGCGTGTTTGTTCATAAGTCCAGTTTAAGTCCAACAAACTTAGCTTAGGTACCCAACTAACACAATCGGCTATATAGTACTGTACTGTAATAGGTTTATGTTACTTTTCATACAAATAATACATAAAAAACAAACACAAAAAAAGAAAACATTTTTAATCTTACAGTGCAGTACCTTGAAAAGTGCAGTAGTACAATACAGCAGCTGGCATACAGGGCCTGGCATCGAGTGAACAGTCAGGAGTTACTGACTGGAGGAGGAAGAGGAGGTGGGAGATGGTAGAGCTGAAGGATCGTCAGCAATAGGAGATGGTGGGCAAGCTGCAGTTTTACTCACCTGACGTTAATGGTACAGGTTCTGGTTCCTTGCTGAATTCAGTTGTCCACCCTCTTGAAAAAACAATCCAGTGATGTCTGGATAGTAGCTCTTTTTTTCTCATCATAGATGCCACGGTAGCACTGGATTGCATTCTGAACGGCTGCTGCAACCTTTGTATACCATTCTACGTTTGGGTCCTGTGCCTCAAAAACTAAGGGCCTCCTCAAATAAAATCCCTTTGCCATTTCCTGCATCGTGAATCTCTTCGATTCTTCAGTTACTTCTTCCTTTTGTCTCTGTTCGTCCTTTCTGTGGGCCTCCAGTTCCATCAGGTCTTCATTACTAAGCTCCTTGTGTTGCACAGCAAGGAGTTCAGTGAAGTTGTCCTCTTGCAGATGTGGCTTGAAATAAAGATACTGTACTACTGTACTCTGTACAGTAAAGTACACAAAAGCACAACCACTTGTAGAGGATGCACGCACATGACAATATATGCCAGACACATGAACTACCTTAGGGGATTGGACATGCAAACGCATGTTTGCATCTTTGAAAGTTCGCAACTGGAGGGTTTGTATGTAGGGGACTTACTGTATAGAGGTAGTGACGAACCCTTTTGTGATTCTGTTTCTCCTCTTGCTTCTTTGACTAGAGAAGCCTCAAGTACCAAATGGTACAGCCCCAAGATGGTGGACTCAAACATTTGAGTGGGAAAGAAACCTTTGTTGTGTCAAGGCTCTGAAATTTGGGGAATAATTTGGCTCCTAGGCACACTTGTTCCATCCTTTGGGAATACAGAATTATCAATCACAGTTAGATTACATCCAGGCCTCTTTGCTTTCCAGAATCTTAGGGGAGGCAGAGCTGTCTCAAAATTATATGCCAGCTTCTCTGAAGATGAATAAAACCATCCTTTGGCTGGCATGTTAATTACCTGCACGCTATATGAAGGACATTTTGCTTTTATCGCGTGCTTCAGTATGAATCATTAAAAGGGCATAGGACTTCCCAGGTGGCGCAGTGGTTAAGAATCCGCCTGCCACAGAGGAATCAAGATGGCGGAGTAGGAGGATGTGCACTCACTCCCTCTAGCAAGAGCACCGGAATTACAACTAACTGCTAAACAGTCATTGACAGAAGGACACTGGAATTCACCAAAAAAACCCACCCCACATCCAGAGACAAAGGAGAAGCCGCAGTGAGATGGTAGGAGGGGCGCAATCGCGTTAAAATCAAATCCCATAAATGCTGGGTGGGTGACTCACAAGCTGGAGAACAGTTATACTGCAGAAGTCCTGAGGGTTCTGAGCCCCACGTCAGGCTTCCTAACCCGGGGGTCCAGAAACAGGAGGAAGAATCCCCAGAGAATCAGACTTCGAAAGCCAGAGGGATTTGATTGCAGGACCTCCACAGGACTGGGGAAAACGGAGACTCCACTCTTGGAGGGCACACAAAAAAGTGTGCTCACCAGGGCCCAGGGGGAAGGAGCAGTGACCCCATAGGAGACTGAACCAGACCCACCTGCTGGTGTTGGAGGGTTGTCTGCAGAGGTGGGGGGCAGCTGTGGCTCACCGAGGAGACGGGCACTGGCAGCAGGGGTTCTGAGAAGTGCTCTTTGGTGTGAGCCCTTCCAGAGTCCACCATTAGCTCCACCAAAGAGCCTGTAAGCTCCAGGGCTGGGTCGCCTCAGGCCAAACGACCACCAGGGTGGGAACACCGCCCCACCCATTGGCAGACAAGCAGATTAAAGTGTCACTGAGCTCCACCCACCAAATCCGATTAAAGTTTTACTGAGCTCCACCCACCCAGCCCAACCCACCATCAGTCCCTCCCATCAGAAAGCACCCACAAGCCTCCTAGACAGCTTCCTCCACAAGAGGGCAGACAGCAGAATCAAGCAGTATCAGCAGTATTTCATCTTGTGGAACTGAAAATCACAGCCGCAGGAAGACAGAGAAAATGAAAAGACAAAAGACTGTGTACCAGATGAAGGGACAAGATAAAACACCAGAAGAATCCGCCTGCCAATGCAGAGGACCCAGGTTCCATCCCTGCTCCAGGAAGATCCCACTTGCTGCGGAGCAGCTAAGCCCGTGTGCCACCAGCTATTGAGCCTGCACTCTAGAGCCCATGAGTCACGGCTATTGAGCCCATGTGCCGCAGTTACTGAAGCTTGTGCGCTTAGAGCCTGTGCTCCGCAACAAGAGAAGCCACAGCAATGAGAAGCCCATGTACCACAACGAAGAGTAGCCCCTGCTCGCAGCAACTAGGGAAAGCCTGTGTGCAGCAGCGAAGACCCAACACAGCCAATAAATTAATTAATTTTTTTAAAAAAGGGCATAACACTTCCCCCTTGTGTGCAGACTAAGTCTCTTGTGGAGTTCCTTCTTTTTGTTCCTTAATTTCTAAACCATATCTCTTCAGAAGGAAGTATTATTTTAAGGGAGATACTCGTCACATTAAGCTTTCTGGCCAGCCTGAGCTCTTTCATCATAGGCTTTTTAGTTCTCCTTTTGATGCTCGTTCTAGCTCTCTAAGTACTGTTGCTGGCACAAGTCTTTTTATTCATTTGGGGAAACTCCCCCCCCCCCCCCCCCCCCCGCAAATATCAGGTTTTCCTTTGCTGCCATACTTCTCTTTCGCACTTTTAGCCCAGAAGTCACAAATACTTTTTCGTTGTATGTTACAAGAGCCATTCATCTTCATACATCCCAACTTTCAGTGTTAAGTTTCTCTGATAATCATAAGATGGAAATGTTTTTACAATTTAAAACTGTTGACACTGCGAATTCCCTGGCGGTCTAGTGATTAGGGCTCCACACTTCCACTGCGGGGGGGTTGTGGGTTCGATCCCTGGTCGGGGAACTAAGATTTTACATGCTGTGTGGCGCAGCCAAAAAAAATTTTTTTTGCTCCCTCAGCAATTGGGAAAATACTTCAGGATATTTGTTCTCTTCTAGTGCAGAATGACTTTCTGTGATGTGGATTCTTTTCTCTTTATTATTGTATTATCCTTATTTCAGGTTTTTAGTTGTTTTGTAAAGTGTCTGTATAGTAATCATGTGATAAAGTGAGAAACTCAGTGTGAGGGGAAAATGGTGGTGTTATATTGAAAAGTACAGCTTTTGCACCGCTACTTCTATTTTAACCATAGGTCTTTCTCTTTTGAAGAAGTACTCTTATTTAATAGAAATATTTGTGTATCTTGGGGGAGGGGTAAGGCTTCTCTATATGTCAGTCCAGATGTATGCATATAAAATATATTCTGATAGATCCCAGACTAGCAATGTCAAACACTCAATGCCTGATAACTAATAATTGGTCTAGAGAGATTTTTACTGAGGTGATTTTTATCATTACAACAAGGTGAATTTTACAGAGTTTTACAGTTTACAGAGGTACCTTGGTTTTTTTCCCCCTGGCTTTTCCCAAGATAGTTTTGCGTCACACCTGAGATAACTTTGCATTCTTTCCATTTGACATAGTGATTTGGGAAGCTTGCCTTCATGTAAGCCAGAAATAAATGTATTTTAACTTTCTTCTCATGTTGGGTCTTTGGAGGAGTTTCTTTTCAACAGTCCCCAGTTAACTGAAGATTCTATCAATACTGTCATCGTGTCTGTCATCTGGATTACTTTTCATTGAGAATGGGGCAATACAGAATCTGGGACAGAGCTACATAGTTCATCTTTGTCGTGAGAGTGTGTGTGTGTGCGCGCACGTGCGAACATACACATAAAACTTACTATGTTGATCATTAAGTGTACAGTTCTGTGGTGTTAAATACATTCATATTTTTGTGCAGCCATTATCATCGATCCCCACAGTTCTTTTCATCTTGTAAAACTGATACTCTGTCCATTAAACAATAACTTCTCATTTTCCCCTCAACGCTTGGAAACTAACATACTTTCTTTATAACTAATTTAAGTATCTCATATAAGTGGAATCATACAATATTTGTCTTTTTGTGACTGGCTTTCACTTAGCATGATGTCTTCAAGGTTCATTATGTCGTAGCATGTTGCAGAATTTCCTTACTTTTTAGTATTCCATTGCATGAATATAATATCACATTTTGCTTATCCATCCGTTGATGGACACTTGGTTGTGTCCGTGTTTTAGCTGTCATGAAGAATGCTGCTATGAAAATATCCAAAGATATCTCAAGACTCTGCTTTCAGTTCTTTTCGGTATATACCCAGAAGTGGAATTGCTGGGTTATGTGGTAATTCTGTTTTCAGAATTTTTCGAGCCACCAGCATGCTGGTTTACACAGCAGCTGTACCATTTTACGTGTCCACCAACAGGGCATGGGATCCAATTTCTCCACATTCTTGCCAGCACCTGTTTTCTGTTTCTTTTTTGTTTGTTTTTGTTTTTGTTTTGGGTTTTTTTTTGTTTTTTGGAACCTTTATTGAGATAGTTAACATACAATAAACTGCATATATTTAGAGCATACAATTTGGTATCCCAGTCTCCCAGATCATTCCCCCCAACCCTCCCCGCTTTCCCCATTGGTGTCCATATGTTTGTTCTCTATATCTGTGTCTCTATTTCCGCCTTGCAGACCAGTTGGTTTGTACCATTTTTCTGTAGCCCGCATGTATGTGTTAATATACGATATTTGTCTTTCTCTTTCTGACTCACTTCACTCTGTATGACAGTTTCTAGGTCCATCCATGTCTCTACACGTCCCAGTTTCATTGCTTTTTACAGCTGAGTAATATTCCATTGTATATATGTACCACATCTTCTTTATCCATTCATCTGTTGATGGACATATAGGTTGCTTCCATGTCCTGGCTATTGTAAATAGTGCTGCAGTGAACACTGGAGTGCATGTGTCTTTTTGAATGATGGTGTTCTCTGGGTATATGCTGAGCAGTGGGATTGCTGGGTCATATGGTAACTCTATTTTTAGTTTTGCAAGCAACCTCCGTACTGTTCTCCATAGTGGCTGTATCAATTTACATTGCCACCAACAGTGCAAGAGTGTTCCCTTTTCTCTACATCCTCTCCAGCATTTACTGGTTGCAGATTTTCTGATGATTCCCATTCTAACCGGTGTGAGGTGATACCTCATTGTAGTTTTGAATTGCATTTCTCTAATAATTAGTGATGTTGAGCAGCTTTTCATGTGCCTCTTGGCCATCCATATGTCTTCTTTGGAGAAATGCCTATTTAGGTCTTCTGCCCATTTTTTGATTGGGTTGCTTGTTTTTTTGATATTGAGCTGGATAAACTGTTTATATATTTTGGAGATTAGTCCTTCGTCTGTTGATTCATTTGCAAATATTTTCTCCCAGTCTGAGGAATGTCTTTTCGTCTTGCTTATAGTTTCCTTTGCTGTGCAGAAGCTTTGGAGTTTCATTAGGTCCCACTTATTTATTTTTGTTTTTATTTCCATTATTCTAGGGGATGGATCAAAAAAGATCTTGCTGTTATTTACGTCGAAGAGTGTTCTTCCTATGTTTTCCTCCAGGAGTTTTATAGTGTCTGGCCTTACATTTAGGTCTTTTATCCATTTTGAGTTTATTTTTGTGTATGGTATTAGGGAGTGTTCTAATCTCATTCTTTTACATGTAGCTGTCTAATTTTCCCAGCACCACTTATTGAAGAGGCTGTCTTTTCTCCATTGTATATCCTTGCTTCCTTTGTCATAGATTAGTTGACCATAGTTTATCTCTGGGCTTGGTATCCTGTTCCATCGATCTATATTTCTGTTTTTGTGCCAGTACCATACTGTCTTGATCACTATAGCCTTGTAGTATAGCCTGAAGTCAGGAAGCCTGATTCCACCAACTCCATCTTTCCTTCTCAAGATTGCTTTGGCTATTCAGGGTCTTTTGTGTTTCCATGCAAATCGTAAAATTCCTTGTTCTAGTTCTGTGAAAAATGCCATTGGTAATTTGATAGGGATTGCATTGAATCTGTAAATTGCTTTGGGTAGTATAGTCATTTTCACAATGTTGATTCTTCCAATCGAAGAACATGGTATATCCCTCCATCTGTTTGTGTCGTCTTTGATTTCTTTCATTAGTATCTTATAGTTTTCTGAGTACAGGTCTTTTACCTCCTTGGTTAGGTTTATTCCTAGGTATTTTATTCTTTTTGTTGCAGTGGTGAATGGGATTGTTTCCTTAATTTCTCTTTCTGACCTTTCATTGTTAGTGTATAGAAATGCAAGAGATGTTTGTGTGTTAATTTTGTATCCTGCAACTTTACCGAATTCATTGATTAGCTCAAGTAGTTTTCTGGTGGCATCTTTAGAATTTTCTATGTATAGTATCATGTCTCATCTGCAAACTGACAGTTTTACTTCTTCTTTTCCAATTTGGATTCCTTTTATTTCTTTTTCTTCTCTGATTGCTGTGGCAAGGACTTCCGAAACTATGTTGAATAGTAGTGGTGAGAGTGGACATCCTTGTCTTGTTCCTGATCTTAGAGGGAATGCTTGCAGTTTTTCACTATTGAGAATGATGTTTGCTGTGGGTTTGTCGTGTATGGCCTTTATTATGTTGAGGTAGGTTCCCTCTGTGCCCACATTCTGGAGAGTTTTTATCATAAATGGGTGTTGAATTTTGTCAGAAGCTTTTTCTGCATCTATTGAGATGATCATGTGGTTTTTATCCTTCAGTTTATTAATACGGTGTATCACGTTGATTGATTTGCATATATTAAAGAATCCTTGCATTCCACGGATAAACCCCACTTGATCATGGTGTATGATCCTTTTAATGTGTTATTGGATTCTGTTAGCTAGTATTTTGTTGAGGATTTTTGCATCTAAATTCATCAGTGATATTGGTCTGTAGTTTTCTTTTTTTGTAGTATCTTTGTCTGGTTTTGGTATCAGGGTGATGGTGGCCTCATAAAATGAGTTTGGGAGTGTTCCTTCCTCTGCAATGTTTTGGAAGAGTTTGAGAAGGATGGGTGTTAGCTCTTCTCTAAATGTTTGCTAAAATTCACCTGTAAATCCATCTGGTCCTGGACTTTTGTTTGTTGGGAGATTTTTTTTTTTTCCCTTTAAATTTTATTTATTTATTATTTTTGGGGGGGTACACCAAGTTCAATCATCTGTTTTTATACACATATCCCCGTATTCCCTCCCTCCCTTGACTCCCCCCCTTTGACTCCCCCCACCCTCCCCGTCCCAGTCCTCTAAGGCATCTTCCATCCTCAAGTTGAACTCCCTTTGTTATACAACAACTTCCCACTGGCTATCTACTTTACAGTTGGTAGTATATATGTGTCTGTGCTACTCTCTGGCTTCGTCTCAGCTTCCCCTTCACCCCCCGCCCCCTCCCAAACCTCGAGTTCTCCAGTCCATTCTCTGCACCTGCGTCCTTGTTCTTGCCACTGAGTTCATCAGTACCATTTTTAGATTCCGTATGTGAGAGTTAGCATACAATATTTGTCTTTCTCTTTCTGACTTACTTCACTCTGTATGACAGACTCTAGGTCTATCCACCTCATTACATATAGCTCCATCTCATCCCTTTTTATAGCTGAGTAGTATTCCATTGTATATATATGCCACATCTTCTTTATCCATTTGTTTGTTGATGGGCATTTCGGTTGCTTCCATGTCCTGGCTATTGTAAATAGTGCTGCAATAAACATTATGGTACATGTTTCTTTTGGGATTATGGTTTTCTTTGGGTATATGCCCAGTAGTGGGATGACTGGATCATATGGTAGTTCTATTTGTAGTTTTTTAAGGAACCTCCAAATTGTTTTCCATAGTGGCCGTACCAACTTACATTCCCACCAACAGTGCAGGAGAGTTCCCTTTTCTCCACACCCTCTCCAACATTTGTTGTTTCCAGATTTTGTGATGATGGCCCTTCTGATCGGTGTGAGGTGATACCTCATTGTGGCTTTGACTTGCATTTCTCTGATGATTAGTGATGTTGAGCATCTTTTCATGTGTTTGTTGGCTATCTGTATGTCTTCTTTGGAGAAATGTCTATTTAGGTCTTCCGCCCATTTGTGGATTGGGTTATTTGCTTTTTTGGTATTAAGCTGCATGAGCTGCTTGTATATTTTGGAGGTTAATCCTTTGTCCGTTGTTTCATAGGCAACTATTTTTTCCCATTCTGAGGGTTGCCTTTTAGTCTTGTTTATGGTTTCTTTTGCTGTGCAAAAGCTTTTAAGTTTCATGAGGTCCCATTTGTTTATTCTTGATTTTATTTCCATGATTCTAGGAGGTGGGTCAAAAAGGATCTTGCTTTGATGTATGTCATAGAGTGTTCTGCCTATATTTTCCTCTAGGAGTTTGATAGTGTCTGGCCTTACATGTAGGTCTTTAATCCATTTGGAGTTTATTTTTGTGTATGGTGTTAGGAAGTGTTCTAATTTCATTCTTTTACATGTTGCTGTCCAATTTTCCGAGCACCACTTATTGAAGAGGCTGTCTTTTTTCCATTGTATATTCATGCCTCCTTTGTCAAAGATAGGATGCCCATATGTGTTTGGGCTTACTTCTGAGTTCTCTATTCTGTTCCATTGATCTTCCTATTTTTGTGGCAGTACCATCCTGTCTTGATCACTGTGGCCTTGTAGTATAGTTTGAAGTCAGGAAGCCTGATTCCACCAACTCCATTTTTCCTACTCAAGATTGCTTTGGCTATTTCGGGGTCTTTTGCGTTTCCATACAAATAGTAAGATTTCTTGCTCTAGTTCTGTGAAAAATGCCATTGGTAATTTGATCGGGATTGCATTGAATCTGTAAATTGCTTTGGGTAGTACAGTCATTTTCACTGTTGATTCTTCCAATCCAGGAACGTGGTATGTCCCTCCATCTGTTTGTGTCGTCTTTGATTTCTTTCATCAATGTCTTAAAGTTTTCTGCATACAGATCTTTTGCCTCCTTAGGCAGGTTTATTCCTAGGTATTTTATTCTTTTGGTTGCAATGGTGAATGGGAGAGTTTCCTTCATTTCTCTTTCTGCTCTTCCGTTGTTAGTGTATAGGAATGCAAGAGATTTCTGTGCATTAATTTTGTATCCTGCTACTTTACTAAACTCATCAATTAGTGCTAGCAGTTTTCTGGTAGAGTCTTTAGGGTTTTCTATATATAATATCATGTCATCTTCAAAGAGTGACAGTTTTATTTCTTCTTTTCCAATTTGTATTCCTTTTATTTCTTTTTCTTCTCTGATTGCTGTGGCTAAAACTTCCAAAATTTGTTGAATAATAATGGTGAGAGTGGACACCCTTGTCTTGTTCCTGTTCTTAGAGGGAATTCTTTCAGTTTTTCCCCACTGAGAACGATGTTGGCTTTTGGTTTTTCATATATGGCTTTTATTATGTTGAGGTAATTTCCTTCTATGCCCATTTTCTGAAGAGCTTTTATCATAAATGGATGTTGAACTTTGTCAAAAGCTTTTTCTGCATCTATTGAGATGTCATATGGTTTTTATCCTTCAGTTTGTTGATACGATGTATCACGTTGATTTGCGTATATTGAAGAATCCTTGCATCGCAGGGATAAACCCCACTTGATCATGGTGGATGATTTTTTTAATGTGCTGTTGGAGTCTGTTAGCTAGTATTTTGTTGAGGACTTTTGCATCTATATTCATCAGTGATATTGGTCTGTAATTTTGTTTTTTTGTGACATCTTTGCCTGGTTTTGGTATCAGGGTGATGGTGGCCTCATAGAATGAGTTTGGGAGTGTTCTGCCTTCTGCGATATTTTGGAAGAGTTTGAGAAGGATAGGTGTTAGCTCTTCTCTAAATGTTTGATAGAATTCGCCCATGAATCCATCTGGTCCTGGGCTTTTGTGTGTTGGGAGATTTTTAATTATGGTTTCAATTTCATTACTTGTGATTGGTCTGTTCATATTTTCTATGTCTTCCTGATTCAGTCTTGGAAGGTTATACCTTTCTAAGAATCTGTCCATTTCATCCAGGTTGTCCATTTTATTGGCATATAGTTACTTGTAGTAGTCTCTTATGGTGCTTTTTATTTCTGTGGTGTCTGTTGTAACTTCTGTTTCCTTTCTAATTTTATTGATTTGAGTCCTCTCCCTCTTTTTCTTGATGAGTCTTGCTAGGGGTTTATCAATTTTATCTTCTCAAAGAACCAGCTTTTAGTTTTATCGATTTTTGCTATTGTTTTCTGTTTCTGTTTCATTTATTTCTGCTCTTATCTTTATGATTTCTCTCCGTCTACTAACTTTGGGTTTTGTTTGCTCTTCTTTCTCTAGTTTCTTTAGGTGTAAGGTTAGATTGTTTATTTGGGATTTTTCTTGTTTTTTGAGGTAGGATTGTATTGCTTTAAACTTCCTTCTTAGAACTGCCTTTGCTGCATCCCATAGGTTTTGAATCATTGTGTTTTCATTGTCCTTTGTCTCTAGGTATTTTTTGATTTCCTCTTTGATTTCTTCAGTGATCCCTTGGTTATTTAGTAACGTATTGTTTAGCCTCCATGTATTTGTGTTTTTTACAGTTTTTTTCCAGTAGTTGATTTCTAATCTCATAGCGTTGTGGTCAGAAAAGGTGCTTGACACGATTTCAATTTTCTTGAATTTACCAAGGCTTGATCTGTGACCCAAAATGTGATATCCTGGAGAATGTTCCATGTGCACTGGAGAGGAACATGTAATCTGCTGTTTTTGGATGTAATGTCCTATAGACATCTATTAAATCAAGCTGATTTATTGTGTCATTTAAAGCTTGTGTTTCCTTATTAATTTTCTGTCTGGATGATCTGTCCATTGGTGTAAGTGGGGTGTTAAAGTCCCCCACTATTATTGTGTTACTGTCAATTTCCTCTTTCATAATTGTTAGCATTTGCCTTACGTATTGAGGTGCTCCTATATTGGGTGCATAGATATTTATAATTGTTATCTCTTCTTCTTGGATTGATCCCTCTCTTTATGTTGTGTCCTTTCTTGTCTCTTGTAACATTTTTTGTTTGAAAGTATTTTATCTGATATGAGTATTGCTACTCCAGCTTTCTTTTGATTTCCATTTGCATGGAATATCTTTTTCCATCCCCTCACTTTCAGTCTGTATGTGTTCTTAGGTCTGAAGTGGGTCTCTTGTAGACAGCATATATATGGGTCTTGTTTTTGTATCCATTCAGCCAGTCTATATCTTTTGGTTGGTGCATTTAGTGCATTTACATTCAAAGTAATTATCCATATGTATGTTCCTGTTACCATTTTCTTAATTGTTTTATGTTTTTGTAAGTCCTTTTCTTCTCTTATGTTTCCCACTTAGAGAAATTCCTTTAGCATTTGTTGTAGAGCTGGTTTGGTGGTGCTGAATTCTCTTAGCTGTTGCTTGTATGTAAAGCTTTTGATTTCTCTGTCGAATCTGAATGAGATCCTTGCTGGGTAGAGTATTCTTGGTTGTAGGTTCTTCCCTTTCATCACTTGAAAAATATTGTGTCACTCCGTTCTGGCTTGCAGAGTTTCTGCTGAGAAATCAGCTGTTAACCTTATGGGAGTTCCCTTGTATGTTATTTGTCATTTTTCCCTTGTTGTTTTTAATAACTTTTCTCTGTCTACACAGTGGCTGTACCATTTTACATGTCCACCAACAGGGCATGGGATCCAATTTCTCCACATTCTTGCCAAAACTTGTTTTCTGTTTCTTGATAGTGGCCATCCTAATGGGTGTGAAGTAGTAGATCATCTTAGTCTTTTAAATAAAGGAAAGAGCTAGATTATTTTCCCCTTGACTGTCTTGCTCTAAATGTACCCCAAAAGGCTCTTGATTGGGAATCTAATCTGATTATTATTTAAAATGGCACTTTTCTATCCTCTGTTATAGATTGCTTTGATGGGCTTATTTCCCACCCCCTCTTGGTTTTTTTAAAACACCAACCAGCCACTTTTCCGTATAAAAGACAAGGTATAACCCTTCACATTCACATTCTTTGTGCTTTTTCCTTATACTCTGTAACAGGTGACTTGATAAGGCTTCTAGGCTACAGTATACCAAGTTCTCAGAATATCCCCAAATGCTTTGACTTTCATACTCTGAAAGAGTTTAGGTCTCCTTTAGTCATTTCATGTACTGAATCCAAGATCAGATCATGTAATACAAGATATTTCATAAATCCCTAAGATGTCATAGTCTTCTTAATTGGGAATATTATTTGAATGTACTGTAGGCATTTATTTAGCTAAAGTTTGATAACACAGGACACCTATACTAAATTCCCTGTTATATATTTAGTGAACAGAACTCAGACCTGCAGGGTGATTCTTTGTGTCTCAGAGACTTCTTTAGGGACACATATAGCTAAATTTTCTACGAAGTAAAATGGGCTGCAGAAAAAGGGCCTATTGAAATTGCCAAGAACTGACTTATAGAATCTCTGGTTCTGTTTAGAGGCGTTCCTTAAATAGGTTTCATTTATCTGTGGTATAGTCAGTCAAGCCCACCAGAATATATTTCTCAATCTCTATTAACATCATTCATCTTACTTTCTTCATTCTTTATAATCAAATGTTTGTTTGCCTTTTGTGTCATTAGATACTGTGCTTTTCTGGGAATAGAGAGATAAAGACACAGTTCAGGTCTTTTTAGGACGTTGTTATTTGATGGGAAGAAAAACACTGATCCTCAACACAGAGAAAGAAGTATGAACATGGGTTGGAGAGCACAGTAAGGCTTCACAGAATAAGAACTTGATCCAGAGGGATGAATAGTTTCCTAGACAGAGAAGGAAAGGTCATGGGTCAACTGATCAGTCTTTACATAAAGCAAACCCAGGGTCTCTCCAGAACCTTAAGTGACAGAACCTTTTTAAGGCAGTGTCTGGTTCTGTGGCCCTTTTCTTTCCTTGGGGTGATTGCCATTAGTGTTTTTGGACTTAAGAAATTTGTTTCTGTGAGCACACTACTTGGAAAGTTAGTCGAATATGGTGGCTAAGAGGGAGCTCAGGCGTTTAAGTTAGATTGTCTGGGTTTGAATTTTGGTTTTACCATTTAATGGCTGTGTGACTTTAGGCAAGTTACTTTTTCAGTTTTTTGTCTTTAAAATCAGGATTATGTCTTCTAACAACTGGCAGACATCTTTTTCCTGTTCAGAGAAATTATAGTTATGACCCTGTATGCTTTGGTAGGAGGTACATGAATCCTATTAGCCAGTACAGAGCCTGCTCATTTTGCTGTGACTGATTGTGAACAGTTTGCTTCCATCCTGACCCTGACTGTCATTAGGAACTGTAGAATTGGGCCTTATGATAACTTGTAGTCAGTCTGATAGGTGGAGACATGCCCCTCTTTAGATTTTGTAATCTGTCTTTATAAAATTAAGACTGTTGAAACTCAGCAGAGACCTGTTTTACCATCTAGCAGGGACATTCTTGAGAGAATCAAATTTACTGAGATGTTGTTTACTGTTAGTGAGTGGCATGGGAGTATCTGCTCTCTACTAGGCATTGGCAGTAAGCTTTTTAAAGATAATGTTCTGGGGGGTTAACTTGTAGGTGGAAGAAAATGTATTATAAGCACATTTTAATGTATTAAGCATGTAAATCTGTTGTCATTGAAACCATTTATCTTGCATCTGTTCTTAAAAAAGCAAACAAAAGGATCTCCGTAGAGATGAATTCAAATAAATGCTCAAATCTGAGGTAATATGATTAAATCAAAGGATGACTCTGGAGTCAGAGTGACTGTTGCAATCCACAAATTTGTGATTTTGAGCAAGTTTCACCTCCACACTTTTTAGTTTCCTTTTATAAAAATGGGGATAATACTGGTACTTCAAAGATCTGTTCAGATTCAATGAATTAATACATGCAAAGCATTTGAAACAGTTACTGCCATGAGGTGTTTTATTTGTGAATGAGTTTATGGATTTGTAAATAGTTCAAAGAGCAAAACCAAGAACCCAAGCTAAATTAAAGTTGGGGTGCAAAACATTTGACTCTCCTGGCAGGACAGTAACAAATAGAGGCAAGCTGATTTAATGTAATGGATGTCTAACTCTAGGCTGTTATCACTCAATGAAGGAGAAATGGAGCAAAGCAAGCTTAGTACCCAGAGAACACCATAATTCAAAAAGACACATGCACTCCAGTGTTCATTGCAGCACTATTTACAATAGCCAGGACATGGAAGCAACCTACATGTCCATCAACAGATGAATGGATAAAGAAGATGTGGTACATATATACAATGGAATATTACTCAGCTGTAAAAAGCAATGAAACTGAGACATTTGTAGAGATATGGATGGACCTAGAGACTGTCATACAGAGTGAAGTGAGTCAGAAAGAGGAAAACAAATATCATATATTAACACATATATGTGGACTATAGAAAAATGATACAAATCAACCGGTTTGCAAGGCAGAAGTAGAGACACAGATGTAGAGAACAAACATATGGACACCAAGTGGGGAAAGCGGGGAGGATTGGGAGGGGAATGAATTGGGAGATTGGGATACCAAATTGTACACTCTAAATATATGCAGTTTATTGTATAAATAAAAAATAAAAAATGAAAAAAAGTAAGCTTAGTATTTGGTTAAGATGTCCTTTGAGTTGTGAGAATTATATGTTTCAGAGTTTATGTAACAGTGGTGATTTTCAGTCAGCTACCCATTGTCCCCAAACTATCAAGAGTCCCAGAGATTGATTGATTATTTTTTGGCTGCGTTGGGTCTTCATTGCTGCACGCGGGCTTTTCTCTAGTTGTGGCGAGTGGGGGTTACTCTTCATTGCAGTGCGAGGGCTTCTCAGTGCCATGGCTTCTCTTCTTGCAGAGCACGGGCTTCATTAGTTCTGGTGCATGAGCTCAGTAGTTGTGGTGCACGGGCTTATTTGCTCCGTGGCATGTGGGATCTTCCCAGACCAGGGATTGAACCCACGTCCCCTGCATTGGGAGGCGGATTCTTAACCACTGTGCCACCAGAGAAGTCCCCCAGAGATTATATTTTATTGCCTAAAACTCATTTACCAAACTGTGCATCCACAAGTAGTGATTTGACCATGAGTTGCAGTTCTCTGGTTCACAAATTGTGATCATATCTGTTGTAGATAGATTTGACAGCCTTCCTCCATCCGAGAAATGCTGAGATCACATTGATAAAATAGTTGCTGCAAAGATGATTTCATGAAATACTAGTTGTACTTGAGAAGTTTATGTGAATGTAACTGGTGTTAATCCTCTGCTGATGGAGGTTTTAAGGATGTGGCTCATCTAGAGTTTTGGATAAATAGGGTTTTAATATAGTTTGGGGGTATATTATAGTTAGGGTCGTGTTTCTGTTGCTGGTGTTAAAAAAGGATAAGGATGAAACCAGTGTTAGGAGACTCTAATCATAGATGTCATTTCTCCAAGTCAGTACAAAGCACTGGTTGTAGAACTATTAGGAGTAGTATGAAGCTTTCCTCTTCTGATTCATGCTACTACTATCCCTTAATCTAGTTCCTTCAGGAATGGAGAAATTTATGACCATAAAGGGCTATGAGTAGTAGTTGGACTTTAAAAGTGACTACTACAACTGAGTAATAAAAAGGCAAAAATTGGCAAAGCATCCGAATGGATATTTTCCAAAGAGCATACACAAATAGGCAATTAGCATATGAAAAGATGCTCAACATCATTAGCCATCAAGGAAATGCAAATCAAAATCAGAGGTACCACTTCACGCCCACTAGGATGACTATTTTTTGTTTTTAAAGGAAGCAAGTGTTGGTGAGAGTATAGAGGAATTAGAATTCTCCTTTATTGCTGGTGGAATGGTGCAGCCCCTGTGGAAAAAGTTTAGCAGTTCCTTCCTCAAAAAGTTATCACATGACCCTACAGTTCCACTCCTTACGTATATATATGTATTCAAGAGACTTAAATGCATACTTACATGAATGTTCATAGCAGCATTATTCATAATAGCTAAAAAGTGGAAAGTCAACTTACTGTCCATTAACTGATGAACGGATAAGAGAAATGTGGTATATACATATGTACATATGGTAAATGAAGTATCAGTAGATGCTGCACTATGGCTGAACCTTGAAACATGCTAAGTGAAAGAAGCCAGTTACAGAAGACAACATACTGTATAATTCTGTTCATATGAAATGTCCAGATAGGTAAATCCATGGAGTTGGAAAGTAGATTGGTAGTTGCCTAGGGCTGAGGGATTTGGGGGTAGATAGGGAATGACTGCCAATGTGTGTATGGAGTGTTTCTTTTTCAAATGATGAAAAATGTTCTAAAATTGAGTATGGTAATCGTTGCTCAATTCTGTGAATGTACTAAAAATCATTGAATTGTATGCTTTAAATAGGTGAGTTGTATGTGAATTATAGATCAATAAAGCTGTTATTGAATAATAACTGCTGCTTTTTTAAGTTCTACCACAGTCTTTTGTGCATTGTTTTGTGGCTTTTTCCATGAAGGGAATTATATACTTAATTGAAGCTGGGATAGTAGAATATCATTGAGTATTTAAAATATACTCCTTACCTCACCTTGTAAAACTGTTGTTATGTTCATTGTTGAAAATTTCTAAAGCATAGAAAAAATCTGAGTCATCTGGAATAGTACCCAGAGACATACCATTGTTAAATTTCTAGTGATATTAGATATTTGGGTAAAGTTTTTCCATATGTAATATTGCAGAGCTCTACAATTTAAAAAGAATTACGGCCTTTTTTTGGTGTGTAGCCAGGTTTTTAAATTGCTTTGTTGTTGGAACAGCTGAGATGATTTACTGGTTCACTTCTGAAGCATGTTTAATTTGTTAGTTTTTGAGAACTAGTGTGGCGGTGAGCTTGAAATGATACCCTCTTTACTCCACTGCCACTAAATATAGCCTTTTTTTCATGGTTATGGTTAAAAAAAATTGGATGTTTCAAATGAATGCACTCAGGATCCAACATTATTACCATATACGCCTTAATATTTGTTTTTTTAATGCTTCAGAATTTGCGTTTAAAAAATTCAGCTGGGACTTCCTAGGTGGCACGGTGGGTGGGAATCCACCTGCCAATGCAGGGGCATGGGTTTGATCCCTGCCCCAGGAAAATACCACATGCCACAGAGCAGCTAGGCCTGTGTGCCACAACTGTTGAGCCTGCGCTCTAGAGCCCTTGAGCCACAACTGTTGAGCCTGTGTGCTGCAGCTCCTGAAGCCCACGTGCCTGGAATCCATGCTCTACAACAGGAGAGGGCACTGCAGTAAGCCCGTGCACCACAACGAGGAGTAGCCCCCGCTCGCCACAACTAGAGAAAGCCCGTGTGCAGCAGCAAAGACCCAACACAGCCAATAAATAAATAAATAAATAAATTTTTAAAAAAAATTTCAGCTGTATTGAGGTAAAATTTATAATACAGCACTTTTACAGACAAAATTCATTGTTTTGATAAATGTATTCAGTTTGTGTAACCACCACAGTAGAACAATTCTGTTATCCCCAAATTTCCCTTGTACTCCTTTGCTTACAAGCCTCGTACTTCACGCCTAAATCTTGATAACCAGTTACTTGCTTTCTGTCTTTATAGTTTTGCATTTTCTATAACTTGATTTAAGTGGAATCAGTGCTTTTGGTCTAGCTTTTTTCAGTGAGCATGATGTTGTTTGAAATTCATCCACGTTGTTACTTGTATCAGTAGTTCATCCTTTTTTATTCTTGAGTAGTATTCCATTGTATGGATGGACATTTGAGCTGTTTTCACCTTTTGGGTATTATAAGTAAAGTTGCTGTGGATGTGTGTGTAGAAGTCTTTGTGAAGATATGTTTTGGTATCTCTTGGGTAATACCTAGGAGTGGGCTTGCTTATTAGTCTTATGGTGTTTAACTCTGTAAGAAACTACTGAATTGTTTTCTAAAGATCATACCATCTTGATATTTCTATTGACTTCTTGATATTCCTGAGAGGATAATTTTTGAAAACATATTTCCTGGGATTACACATAATTTAGCATATCATTAAGCACTGTTTTCATAAAGTCACCATCTGCATCATACCTTAAGGTATGTTTATGCTTAGTATGCTAAGGGTGCTTCTTTAAACACAGATTCTTGGGTCTCATCACCAAAAATTGTGACTCAGTAAAGTTGGAGAGCCACATGCTAGTATGGCATTTAGTCTTTTCTAAAAGCATAGTTTTCATTAATATATTTATTCAGTTAGTGTTTGTGAAGCTGTTTTTGGTTCTTCCTTTGCATTCATGTGGATTTTATTACCTATTTTTTCCTATACTTCGAATGTCCCAAGTTTTATCTGGACCCCTTTCTTTGCTCGCCACCTAGTGGTAACGAATAAGAACCATCCAAAATTTTGCTGATGAATGAATTCATAGGAGGTGGACAGTACCCTTCTAAAGGAGGAAGGGTTGGAAATACCCAAAGATAAGTTTGTGTTTGTGACTAACCAAATGCTCAGTGCATGTTTGCTATATGAATGAATTCCCTTTCCTCTCATGATTGGCTTTTGGAGAAATTCAATTTGTTTGTATTTAATTGGGGAATAAATTATTTGAGAGAAAATGCATTTTAGAGCCTGTAAATTTAAAGCTTTTGTCTTAAGCTGCCAGCTGAATTATTTTTACTGGGAAATGGGTAGGTGTGTGCTCCTAGTTCCCTTACTTAATATATGAGAGATGCCTCCAGACCATACTGAATTATATTTGGTACCATGTGAAGTCATTTTTGTTCCATATTTATATTCTAGGTCCTCCTTTTCTGGGCTTTTAATTTACTTTGTCATTTACATGTTTTTAGTTTTTTACTCATACTAGTTTTTTTTTTTATTAATTTTTATTGGCTGTGTTGGGTCTTCCTGCTCACGGGCTTTCTCTGGTTGCAGCGAGTGGGGGCTACTCTTCATTGCAGTTTGCAGGCTTCTCATCATGGTGGCTTCTCTTGTCTTGGAGCATGGGCTCTAGGCGAGTGGGCTTCAGTAGTTATGCCTCGCAGGATCAGGAGTTGTGGTGCACGGGCTTAGTTGCTCTGTGGCATGTAGGTTCTTCCCAGACCAGGGCTCAAACCTGTGTCCCCTGCATTGGCAGGCGGATTCTTAACCACCAGGGAAATCCTACTCATACTAGTTTTGATGATTGTAAGGTTATTTTGTTAAAAAATGTGTCTTTTGTTTTATATTAGCTTGACAGTAAAAAGACCTACTGTGATAGGGATGTTTTAACAAAACTTAGTTTGTGCTGTCTCATTTTATTTTTCACTTATAGAAATGGTGGAATCAATGAAGAAAGTAGCAGGGATGGATGTGGAGTTGACAGTTGAAGAAAGAAACCTCCTATCTGTTGCATATAAAAATGTGATTGGAGCTAGAAGAGCTTCCTGGAGAATAATCAGCAGCATTGAACAGAAAGAAGAAAACAAGGGAGGTGAAGACAAACTAAAAATGATTCGGGAATATCGGCAAATGGTGAGATTGTCTTATCCTAGACAGCTTTAAAGAATGATGTCTTAGGTTTTGGACTATTTAGATCATAGCCTAGTATACACAGTGTTGCATACTTGTGTAGTGTATGTTTTATATTTTAATGGATTTGCATCTTTCACTCACCTGGATTGGGAATTACAGGCTATATAGTATTTCAGGACAGTGGAGAAGAACTTTTTCCTTGGAAGCTACAGAGAGTAGTGTTCAACTTTGAGCACTACACAAGTAGAGAACTAATTTAATCTTGGTTTTTATTGTGTAACTACAAAATACTTCATTGAGTGACTTGAAATTACCGTTTGGGACAATTTAACAAATATTTGTGTGCCTGTTACGTACCACACCAGTGACTAGTTGATATGGGTGCAAAGATGAGACAGTTATAGTTAATATCCTTACGGAAGATCAGTCTAGTCATTGTTTTTTTTAATAGCATAGAAAGTATCAGAGGGCATGGGACATTAGTTCATGAATTTATTGTTTCACACATTACATGTGGGTATATACAGACATGTAATGTTTTTCTTTTTGTGGGTTTTGGTCAAAAAAGTTTAATCTAGTGCAGTGGTTCTCAACCAGAGGTGACTCTGTGCCTCAGAGGACATTTGGCAATGTCTAGAGACGTTTTTGGCTGTCACAACTTGAGGGTTGTATTGGTATTTTAGTGGATAGAAATGAGGATACTGCTAAATAAGCATCCTATTATGCATAGACTAACCCCCCCACTGTTGAGAAACTGAGTCTAGTGGAAATGATTCTAAACGCATTCTTTTTTTTTAAATTAATTAATTTATTTTATTGGCTGTGTTGGGTCTTTTTTTTTGCTGTGCACAGGCTTTCTTTAGTTGCGGTGAGTGGGGGGCTACTCTTTGTTGTGGTGCGTGGGCTCCTCATTGCTATGGCTTCTCTTGTTGCGGAGCACAGGCTCTAGGCGCGTGGGCTTCAGTAGTTGCAGCACATGGGCTCAGTAGTTGTGGCTCACGGGCTTAGTTGCTCCGCGGCATGTGGGATCTTCCTGGAGCAGGGATCGAACTCGTGTCCCCTGCATTGGCGGGAGGATTCTCAACCACTGCGCCACCTAGGAAGCCTAAACGCATTCTTAAAGAGTACAGTGAGGGAAATAACAGAAGTGGTCAAAAGTTAGCATGGGGAGTGATTTGGTAGGGGGAGGGAAAGGGGAAACAACATTTACTGACGGACACAGGGAGATGCTTATATATAATTGTGCAAGATACTGTATTTAATCTTTAAGTGACCCTGTAAAGGGTTGGTATCATACCAGCTTATAGATGGGACAGCAGAGATGTTCTGAGTGATTAAGTGACATACCTGGGGTCACATAGAAAGTCGTGAGCTGGGACCATTACCTTCCAGTATATTGGAACAAAGAATATGGATTGTCAGTAGGCCAGTTTGGTGCCTCAGAGGGGTGAGGAAATGAGAAAGTTGAAAGTGCTGAATGAAGAGTGATAAGTCTGTGGGCTAGATTGTGGGGTTTGGGGTAAGTAGGAAAGGAAACAGGAACCAAAGATAGGGACTGATAAATTGGGAGAAGATGAACGAGCTAAGAGGCTGGAGGTCTTGATGTGTCTGTAAGTAGAAATAACAGAAGTAAAAGAACTAAAAACGCAAGTTGTAATCCAGTAGTAAAATACTGGAATTTAGGACTTCCAGGATAGAACAGCGCAGTTAGGAGTTTGGGCCAAGTGGTTATCATGGAGTTGAGATCAAGGAACTGTGTTGAAAGGAACATAATGATACCTTGGTGTGTGATACCAGGAATTGGAGAGGTAAGCTGTAGATACTCAGTGAATGTGAGTGAAGAGCCTGCAAGGATCTATTGATGACAGAAATTGATAGCGGATACGCTTCCAAGGAGGAAGAGTTTCGAGTATTAGGAGAGTGGTCATACTGAGTCATTGAGGAGTTAAGAGAATTCAGAAATCATCCTTCTTTTAGAGCAGTCTGTCTCTACTTGAAAAGCCATAAAGAAGGTAGTTAATTCAGGAGAGTTGGCTTTACTGAGGATCAGGACGAGATGATAGGAGAAGAGCGAGTGGGAGAATTATTTACAGTGGAAAGGAGGAGGTTCCAGAGGGCATGAAATGAATTTGGAAGGGATGAACAATGTCACTGCAGTAATAGAAAATGGAAAGTAGAATGTGTGTGTGTCTTTCGGGGAGGTGTGCATTTTTGGCATGGTAAATGAATTGAGATGAGGGGCAATAATTCCTTAAGTTTACAGATTTTTGGTGTTGTAACTATGGATCTACCACGAAGGCACAGTAGTGGTTAAGAATGTGAGCCCTGAAAGCAAAATGCCTGGGTTTGAATTTTTATTCCATCCCTTACAAACTGTGACTCTAGCCATGTAACCTACCTGGGTTCAAGTTCTCACTTTGCCTCTAAGTTCAAGTTAGTAATCTTTGGGCAAATACAGTAATCTTTGTTTTCCTATATAAGTGGAGACAATAGTTGCTACCTCATTAGAGAAGCTACATAGGATAGCTTCCTCCACAAGAGGGCATACAGCAGTACCAAGCAGTATCAGCAGTATTTTGTCTTGTGGAACTGAAAACCACAGCCACAGAAAGATAGAGAAAATGAAAACGCAGAGGACTTTGTACCAGATGAAGGGACAGGATAAAATCTCAGAAAAACAACTAAATGAGGAGGAGATAGGCACCCTTACAGAAAAAGAATTCAGAATAATGATGGTGAAGATGATCCAGGACTGTGAAAAAAGACTGGATGCAAAGATCAAAAAGTTTACCAAAGACCTAGAAGAATTAAAGAGCAAACAGATATGCAACACAATAACTGAAATGAAAAATACACTAGAAGAAACCAAGAGCAGATTAAGAGAGGCAGAAGGGTGAATAAGTGACCTGGAAGACAGAATGGTGATAATCACTGATGTGGAAAAGAATAAAGAAAAAAAAATGAAAAGAACTGAAGACAGCCTAAGAGACCTCTGGAAAAATGTTAAACGCACCAACATTCACATTATAGGGGTCCCAGAAGGAGAAGAGAGAGAGAAAGGACCTGAGAAAATATTGGAAGAGATTCTAGTTGAAAACTTCCCTAACATGGGAAAGGAAGTAGCTACCCAAATCCAGGAAGTGCAGAGAGTCCCAAGCAGGATAAACTCAAGGAGAAGCACATCAAGGCATATAGTAGTCAAATTGACAAAAATTAAAGGCAGACAAAAGTTATTACAAGCAACAAGGGAAAAGCGACAAATAACATACAAGGGAACTCCCATCAGGTTAACAGCTGATTTCTCAGCAGAAACTCTGCAAGCCAGAACGGAGTGGCATGATATTTTTCAAGTGATGAAGGGGAGGAACCTACAACCAAGAATACTCTACCCAGCAAGGATCTCATTCAGATTCGACAGAGAAATCAAAAGCTTTACAGACAAGCAACAGCTAAGAGAATTCAGCACCACCAAACCAGCTCTACAACAAATGCTAAAGGAATTTCTCTAAGTGGGAAACATAAGAGAAGAAAAGGACCTACAAAAACATAAACAAAACAATTAAGAAAATGGTAACAGGAACATACATATGGATAATTACCTTGAATGTAAATGCACTAAATGCACCAACCAAAAGACACAGGCTGGCTGAATGGATACAAAAACAAGACCCATGTATATGCTGTCTACAAGAGACCCACTTCAGACCTAAGGACACATACAGACTGAAAGTGAGGGGATGCAAATGGAAATCAAAAGAAAGCTGGAGTAGCATTATTCATATCAGATAAAATAGACTTTGAAATAAAAAATGTTAAAAGAGACAAGAAAGGACATTACATGAAGATCAAGGGATCAATCCAAGAAGAAGAGATAACAATTATATATATCTATGCACCCAATATAGGAGCACCTCCATGCATAAGGCAAATGCTAACAACTATGAAAGAGGAAATGTAAGGCAGAAATAGAGACACAGATGTAGAGAATAAACATGGACACCAGGTTGGGAAAGCCAGGAGGGTTGGGGGGGAATGAATTGGGAGATTGGGATACCAAATTGTACACTCTAAATATATGCTGTTTATTGTCTGTTAACTGTATCTCAATAAAAGTTCTTTAAAAAAAAAAAGCTACTTAATATAAATGTGCTACACTCAGTAAGTAGTAATCACTGTTCTGTAGCTAAACTGTGAGATTTTTTTTGAAGCACCTAAGTAATGGCATGTCAGAAGAAATACTTTCCACAAACCAGAGACAGCTTTTCTATCAGAGTTTCAGAAAGGGGGTTTGGAGAGGGATATATATGTTCTCTTCTCCAAAACCAGAGATAGAATGTGTATAATTTCTTAAACAACTTTTGACTCTTTTTTTCCCCCCCCAGGTTGAGACTGAGCTAAAGTTAATCTGTTGTGACATTCTGGATGTACTGGACAAACACCTCATTCCAGCAGCTAACACTGGCGAGTCCAAGGTTTTCTATTATAAAATGTAGGTTCTATACTAGAAGGGAAAATGTCAGATTAAATGTTGGCTCTCTTAGAATCATCACTTTTTTAAAAAAGTTTTAAAATTAACTTACTGGCTGCATTGGGTCTTAGTTGCTGCACACGAGCTTTCTCTAGTTGCAGCGAGCGGGGACTAAGGGGCTACTCTATGTTTCAGTGCTCAGGCTTCTCAGTGCGGTGGCTTCTCGTTGCAGAGCACGGACTCTAGGCATGTGGGCTTCAGTAGTTGTGGCGTGTGGTCTCAATAGTTGTGGCTCTTGGGCTCTAGAGCGCAGGCTCAGTACTTGTGGTACACGGGCTTAGTTGCTCTGTGGCATGTGGGATCTTCCTGGACCAGGGCTCGAACTGGTGTACCCTGCATTGGTAGGTGGATTCTTAACCACCGCACCAGCAGGGAAGTCCAGAATCATCACTTTTTTATGTAGGTTTTCAACATTTTATTTAATGTTGGAAAGATAGTCATGGGAGGAGTGATTCTCAAGACTTAATTTTTGAAAACTCATTTGTAGAAGCACTGCTAAGAAGAATCAGTAGTACTGCATTTAAGATGATCAGACTATTGCTGTAAAAATGTACTAGGTTTTGCTTTACCTGTTTATATTCATTTGGTTGTGTGGGGCTGTCTGCCTGGCTACAAGCAATGCATTTATACAGTTCAGTCTTAACATTTTATATAGAAGTTTTATTTCATGATTAACAAACTGTTGTGCCATTCTTTGGAACCACTTTTTGTATTTAATTCTGGTCTATTAAGTGATAAATTTCTTGGTTTTTGAGCTTTTTCAGTTAATTTCTCTAGGATTTTGCTTATATTTGGCAATGTGAAATCTCTGAAGAGGAAAACTAAATAGATGAGTCAGTAGTTACAGAAAGAGACTTGAAATTATTGAAGTATACCTGTTGTTTCATATTTTTGTTGCATACTTGGTTTGATGTAATATAGAAAAAATTTAACAACTTATTTAAAAAGCATTTCTAATTCTGTTCTGTTTTTTTTGTTTGTTTGTTTGTTTTTGTTTTTGTTTTTTTAGGAAAGGGGACTACCACAGGTATCTGGCTGAATTTGCCACAGGAAATGACAGGAAGGAGGCTGCAGAGAACAGCCTGGTGGCTTATAAAGCTGCTAGTGATATTGCAATGACAGAACTTCCACCAACACATCCAATTCGCTTAGGTCTTGCTCTCAACTTTTCCGTATTCTACTATGAAATTCTTAATTCCCCTGACCGTGCCTGCAGGTAAGTCATGAAAGGGAACAAAAAAAACTCTGTGAAAGTGAAAAAGATTTACAAAAGAGAATAGATACTTGTTTTTCTGTCTTGTTCCCTGGGACTACCTTCGTTGCCCTGGCCCTGTAATAGAGAATTATTTTGGCTCTATGCAGCTGTTTTGGATGATATAAAGACAGCCCTATCTCTATTCACTAGGATAGCAGTTAGGATAATTATGTTAATGGAGAAAAATTTGATTGGTAGATTGAAAAGAATCTTGTTACAGAGCAGAAGGAAATAATGAGGAATTTTCATAATAGAATTATCTTCATTTTTGTATATTAGCTTTCAGCCTTGATAGCATGTGTTTAATATAGTTATACTCTTAGTGTACATGTCATTTTGTATTTTCTATCATAAGATTTGCCATCCTGTTGATATATGTAAAAGTATTCTCCCATTTATACTTCAGATTGTTTCCAGTTTTTGATAGAAATATAAATTTAAGGAATATCTTTATGTACATAGCTTTTTACTTTTAAAATATACATAACGTGAAGTTTATCATTCTGTTTTTAAATGTGCTATTCAGTGTCATTAAGACCCCCACAATATTCTGTCACCACTATTTCTAAAACTTTTTTCATCACCTGAAACTAATCACTAAACAGTAACTCCATATTCCCCCTCTGCCCCAGTCCCTGTTAATCTCTACTTTCTGTCCTTATGAATTTACCTATTTTAGATGCCTCATATAATAGGAATAATGTATCTCTTCTTTGTAACTTCAGTGTTCTTGAGGATAGGAATCAGATATTCCATGAAAGGAGAGATTTTCCTGATGTAAGGTGGATTCATTTGAATGCAAATCAACATTAATTTATCTAAATACATTCTAAATGGCTAGTCGAATTTGTCCAAACAGGTAATATGTCTTAACTAAAGAAGCTATAGCTGTTCAGCTGATAGTATTGGTTGAATCTTTCATTGTCATTCTGCAGTCTAGTTGTCCCACACATAGCTTCAGCTTAAGTCCTTTCCATGCTTTTGCTTTAATTTGAAGTGTGCTCTGTGCTCTTTTCTTACCCATTAAGATTAGTTTAAATATGACTTCCCCATTTGCTGCTCCTCTTCAGTCCCTGAAGTACTTTCTCTAGGATAGCACTTCATCCTTCTTTTATAGTAGTTATTTATGTCAGTCCCTCTATTCTTAGATGTTTTAAAAGTTCATCGTGGACTCGGATTATGTCTCTTTCCTCTTTTCTTGTCCCCACCCGTGCCCACCATCACTTGGTGTGCATAGTACACAGTACTCAATAAGTGAATATGGATTTTGTTTCTTCTTTTTTTTTTAATTAATTTTATTTATTATTTTTTGGGGATACACCAAGTTCAGTCATCTGTTTTTATACACATATCCCCGTATTCCCTCCCTCCCTTGTTGTTTCTTAACTGTAGTAGATGGCTTATATGATCACATTTTTGTGGGTTCTAGATTGCTGTTTTTTCCTTCCTTGCTCCATTAACATTAAATCCTGTTGCATTAAATTGTGAGATACTGTCCCAGAATTTTCTCTTTTTGCATTAAAACTTTGTTAAATAAGTGAACCATTGACTAGAACTTGGAAATACCTTTAATATGCATATATTTTGGTGGTGGATTAGGATGGGATTTGGTTTGCTTGTGAAAAGTATATAGTAAGTGGAACACCACTAGTTCCAAAGTTGCTGGAGTACAGAATTGAAAAGGGAGTTAACAGAAAGTTAATTTTCATCAGTTATATCTGTTTTTCCTTTATCTCAATTCCTAAACCCAAGTATTCAGTGTCACTATTACATACTGTGTGATAACTGAAGAAAAGACTGAAATTTAACTTACATCATTTCTAATTCTGTTTTTGGACTGTTTAGTCTATGTTTGTAATACATTTATGTAAATACTTGTAGGTTGGCAAAAGCAGCTTTTGATGATGCAATTGCAGAACTGGATACGCTGAGTGAAGAAAGCTATAAGGACTCTACACTTATCATGCAGTTGTTACGTGATAATCTGACACTATGGACTTCAGACATGCAGGGTGATGGTAAGGAGACCGAAGTTAAAGTGTGTCTCTTTTAGTTGGATCTATTTACTCTTAGAAGTTGGGACTTTATATTAAGCTATAACTTAGTTTGGAGGATAGGCTGTGAGTCTATCAAATTTTAATTACTGCCTTTACAAGAAATGATATCAAAGTACAGTCTTACATTTTGGTCTGTAAGATAACGAAAGAATTTGGGAAAGAGGATCTCTTGTTAATATTCAGAGATTTAAAGTTTTATCTCTAATAATTGCTAAACTTAGTTTACCTCTTCTCTCACACTGTGTTGAAAGATGGAGGGAGAGGAAGCAGTTCATATTATCATTCCTCAGATTCAATTTTAGGGGTCTAAGGTTAATTGTATTTGATTGTCATGATTACTGCTTTGGCTGAGTGGTAATCCTCAGGTTAAAACTACATGGTTATGAGTAGATATTTATGAAGCATCATTTCTGTGTTGAAATCTTTTATCTGAAAAAGGAACTAGTTTCCCTCTGTATTCTATGCAACAAATGGAATGTCCTGTCCATAGGTCCTTATTTAAGAGTTCTGGTGTAGTCTTTGTTTTCTAGCATTGCAGTTGTAAATAGTTACTAGAGTATTTTATAAAATTTAACCTTGTGACGGTGGGTGGGGTGGGTGCTTAATGTTTATTCCAGATGTAAAAGGCCAAATTTGTCACATTTCTTGATTTTAAAGGATCTTTTATTGTGCCCATTTCTAAAGAATTGTTTTTACCCATAATAGCTCGTTGAAGGGGGGTGGGGGGAACGGGGAGATGGACACAAACTAGTGTGACATGACAATTGAGAGTTTTTGTAATTGGTGGTGATATGGGGAGTGGAAACAAAGTTCATTGTCACTTTTAGTTACAGATCCTTTAAGAGTATATAACCCAAACTGAAGCATGTGTTTTATTGCTTGAGGCTGGCTGTAGTTTCTGTTGATCAAAGCAACATGTTGTACTGTATTTGGAAACATACTTTTTAAAGGAGTTTCTGAAAATGGGTGTCAGGGCATATAAGTTGGCAGTGGAAGAATTGAGTCAGATTTTAGAATTTATCTTGGGTTATGGTACTGAAGTGAGAATTAGGTGACTCAGCTTCTGAAGCGCACTAGCTCGATGAACTGTTTAGAAACTTGACTAGGTTTGGCTTGAGATATGTGGCACATGCGACCTTCCTGCATACTTTACCAACAAAGCCAGGTGGAGCCACAGATTACGTTTCATTCAGCACAGCACTTGAGGTCACCACTGAGTCTGTGGGACTCAAGACCAATTTGACCATCTCTGAACTAATGATTGAGGTTCCTCCCAGCTTTAAGTTGTATTGTATTCTAACAATAACTACTAAGAAGAATGGCCAAATAGCTGTGGACTCTTCACAGTCATCCAACAGCTCAGAGAAGACTAATCTCTCTCCACATGTTTGAGGGAATAAAAGGAAAGCATGTGGAGAGTTCGGTAAGCGGTATTGACCGAAGTAAACTCTATATACCCCTTTGACCTCTGGGGATGTTTTTTTGAGGGTGAAAAATAACCCCCAAAAAAGGTGACTTTGAAAAGCAGTTTCTTTTAAAAGACATTTGATGCCAGCTTTTATAAATAAGTTGCTAGATCACACAAATAAAAATAAAGTGTATATTTCTCATTCTCACTCATAACCAGGGATCGATTGAGGTAGACTGTATGTCACTCCATTTTTATACAGAACCAAAGATATGCTTTTTTTTGGTTATCAAGCATTGTTTTATGAAATGGATCATTTAAAAATAGGATATCTTTAAACTTCTTATCTTTTCATAGTTGGGAGTATTCTTTGTACAAAATGTTTTATTGCATTTTAGGATAGATTTCTCTTTAATCCTAAAACATAAAAATCTAGTGAAATTCAGTTGCATCAATTCCTTATCACTTTGTAAATGGACCCATTAATTAAATTTGGTTGAAATAGACTTTCATTTAAGAAGTTTGTCACAAAATATTTTGGAATTATGAAACAGTTTAACATGAAAATTTTAAGTAGTCTCTTGAAATTTTAGCAATATTAACAAGCTATCTGAATTTACAAATTGTTGTCGGTACTAGGAAATTATTTACCAGTTTTGCTGAAAGGTAGAGTATTATATGTGTTATTAAATTGGTTTTGTGTTTTAGAATCAATGCTGAATGTAGAAGAATTTTGGTCATGAAATTGGTCAGGGTGTTACTTGTGTTTAAGGATTGGTTTTTGCCTTTTTTACTTTAAATATGAGAAATGGTGTCAAAAACCATTTGAATTAAGGGTTTCTAAAGGAAGAAGTGTATGTTGTTCACAAGCCTTTACTTACACGTTTATAATTTTTTAACTGCAGAATATGTTAATGTCTGTCTGGATGTGTTGGTACATAATTCTTTAAAGGGAGCACCGCTTTTTCTCATCAAGCGATATCAGTCCTTTTCTCTTAACTTGTGGTCAGAGGACTGTTTTTAATACACAAGTCCACAGAGAGGAAATGTGTTCTTTCTGCCTGTTCCCCTCTTCCCCCCAAATGTAGAAACACGGCATAGAACTATGTGTGTGAGAAAACCTTTTTTTCCCCCTTCTGTATACCTTTTAAGAGCTTATTATTTCCTCCTCTTAAAAAGGGACAGATTGCTTCTTAGAGTGAAGTTCATACAAAGTAAAAAAACCAAAATCTGACTCCCCTAAATTATTGATGTTTTCCTTTGTCCTGATCTTGGTTTATTTTTCTTGTAATGTTGCTTTCATATGATTGTTCTCCCTCCCTTTCTCCTTGCAATATAGATTCCTAAAGGAAAATCCAACTCTTCCTTTCCTAAAAACTCTACTTTGTAAGTCATTATCATGGCACAGTGAATTCTGCTTTTAGTTTTGGTTCTTCACTAATCATGCCTGCATATCATCATCTTGTCGCTTAAAAAACTGCCTGTTCTACATTCCAGGATGCGAAACCTTCTAAGACATTTATGGTCTGCTACCCCTGTCTACCTGTGTTTGGGTGTGACTTCTCTGACAATATTTTTATGCCAAAGTTACTTGAAACTTTTGGCAAATCTAGTGGTTGCTTACAAGTAAATTAGTGTGCTCTGTTGTTGTATGTTAACCATATTTTGGCAGTGTATTGCTGTTAAAAATGAGTGAATGTTCCCATCATTTCCTAAGTTTGAATACATTATTATTCTTTGAGAGGAACAATTGGGTGGTCCATCATTTCTCCCCTCAGTAAATGGTTATTTTTGTCTTTCTTTGCATGTCTCTTTCTAAATGTGAGTCAAAAATCTTTATGTACCTTAAGTACTTTATTAGCGTTAAACAATCAAGGTCAAATATTTTTATCACAAAAGAAATGTTAAAATGACTAAAACTGTCTTTACTTATTAACCCTTATTGTCATGGTAGCCTTTATTATATCAAGGTCTTTAAGACTGCTTAAAAGCATTCCACAGAGTTTTGCTTTATGTCTGTAGGCAGCCGATCTTAGTGTCATTTGTCCATTCTAATTAAGTAATTTAACAAGCAACATGAATGGATGGGTTGTCTGAACTATTATATTATGATTGTTGGGTTAATTGATTTTTCATGTATTTTGATCAAACTAGTAACTTTGTAGGAATTTCGAGTGGTTTGTTAAAGCACAAAAGAATGTAACTTTTACCTGTTTATTTTTTGGCAAAAGCATGCATGTTTCCTTATTATGGCTGACTTACTTAATGCTTATTAATAGGTAGATGAGTCTCCGTTAAGTAGGCTGGCTTTCTATTGCATGTCATAGTGCAGTTGAAACTCCTCAGGCTAACCATCATGTTCAGAGGGAACAGAAAAGTGGCATGAGAGAGCTGGTCCAAATGCCCTTCTTTAATAACCTCAGTGGTCTGGTTTACTTTGAGCATGCTATTCCACTCTGGAGTGAGAAATCTGGGTTATGGTTTGGTGTGACTGTCCAAGATACAAGATGTGTAAAATATTCACTTACAAAAGCAGAATCCTCCCTCTAAAAGTGTAGAGCTCCTTTGAAGCAGTTTACTGCTCAGTCCTCTTATTGAAACATTTCTAATAATGGAACCTGCCGATAAAATAGATTTTTGTGAAAAGTATAAAATACTTTTGGGTTTTGAAGAAGTGAGGTTATTGAGAAAGAGTATTTTGACTCAAGATAAACATGAAAGCTTGAAAATCATTTTAATAATATGGTTACCTTGGCTGTCTACTTAACGAGCTTTTTTAGCATAAAAACATTGACTTTTACTATGCATCAGTTTTGTTTTGTTTTGTTTTTTTCATCCTGTTGATCATTCAGGACCTTGATCCAGCAGCACCTCTTGGCTTAGGCATCTCAGGTGTCGAGGATGGTAGAAATCCTTTGCCTGTCTGTGTTTAAACCAATTGTAGCAAATATAAGGAGTCTTTATGCTTGGAATGATAACTTTGTGACCACAACAGCGTAGTTTAGTCATTATGAAATAATTAACTGTCATTCTTCTTTACAGGTGAAGAGCAGAATAAAGAAGCGCTGCAGGATGTGGAAGATGAAAATCAGTGAGACATAAAAGCCAACAAGAGAAACCATCTCTGATCACCCCACACCTTCCCGTCCCGCCCCTCTTGGAAATTGCCCCATTGTCACTGAGAACCACCAAATCTGACTTTTACATTTGGTCTCAGAATTTAGGTTCCTGCCCTGTTGGGTGTTTTTTGTTTTGGGTTTTTTTTTTATTTTGTTTTGGGTTTTGTTTTGTTTTGTTTTGTTTTTTGGTTTTTTGTTTTGTTTTGGGGATTTTTTGTTTGGGGGTTTTTTGGGGTTTTTTTTTTTTTTTTTTTTTTTGTTTTTTGTTTTTTGTTTTGTTTTTTTAATAGTTTTCAAAAGTTCTTAAAGGCAAGAGTGAATTTCTGTGGATTTTACTGGTCCCAGCTTTTAGGTTCTTTAAGACACTAACAGGACTGCATAGAGGCTTTTTCAGCATTACTGTATTGTCTCCTGCCAGATGTGGCAAGATCACCATTAGAAATGGAAATTACATTGGAAAGCCATTAGACTTTTAGGTGATGCAAGCATTTAAGAGAAAGGTTAATCACACTATAGAGGTGTATGTGGTATCATTTTTCCTTTTTCTAATTGTTTAAATTGAATTTTATACCAATGTTTAAAATTAATCGGATGTTAGCTTGAGGTGGTTAAAGGTTGTTTGGGGGGTTTGTTGTAATGGTTTTGCTGTAAAAAGTGTTTCAAACTCTGCTGAAATGTTGCTGAAAAGCATGGTGCTGGTAACAGTTCAACAATCCGTGGCTGCTCATTCTTGCCTACTTTTACTCTCCCTCTGAAGCAGGTTAGCATTGAAGGTGGTATGGAAAAGCCTGCATGCGTGTTCAATTCTTTGTTTCTTCTTCCCTCTCCCCCTGGGCCCCACCCCGCCCCTCCTTCGCTCGCTCAACCTCTTTTGTTCAGTATGTGTAACTTGAAGCTAATTTGTACTACTGGATATCTGACTGGAGCCACAGATACAGAATCTGTATTGTTCTTACTGAAACACAGCATGGATTAACATTAAACTTAAATAAAACAAACCTAAATTAAAAATGCCAAACATTATTGCGCCTCCATCCTTTATCCTTCTAAAATAAAATCTCTAGTCTAAACACATTGACCATATTGTTTGCCTGAATGTGAAAAAGATCCCGTTTCCTTTTTTTCATTCCATAAATCACTTGTCTATTTCCAAAAATGATGTATATTTCGGGGGGGGGGGGGGAGATTACCTGTAACCTGGTTGTGAAGAACAAGAAGTATAAGTAGTGCAAGTAGCCAGTCTTCTAAAGCAGGTAACAACATGGCATTTATTTTAATTGTTAAGTTGCCAGTGTATATTTATAATACAAGGTGTAATTATGGATCATCTATGATGGAATTCGGGGGATTTTGCAAACAAAGGCTGAATGTGTCAGAATAGTCGTTCTTAGGCTGAGGTGGAAATCCCCTGCCCAATATCAGTGACAGGAGCGGAGAAGAGTAATTAAATTCCTTCTCAGTAGTACATGTACACATGGTAAAACAATAGTATAATGATCCCCTTTATTAGAAACACTCAATGTAAGTAATATCTTCCAGAGATAACTTACATATCATTGTGTATGGATATTTAATACAGATCATTCTGTGTCAGGCCTTGAGATCTGTCTCATTCGAATGACTGCCTCACATTGATGTACTCCTGATTTTTTAAAAAAACCAGTTGACTACTTTTGGACATCCAGCCTTGCTATTGTAAATGGTGCTGCAGTAAATAATTGCATGTGTATCTGTATCATACATTTCTAGATTTCCTGTGTTAGAAAACATGTACTTGTCAGTTGGTAAATACTAGATTCTTCCAAAAATTGTTGCACATTATAGCCCCGTCAACAGTGTATGAGATTACCAGCTTCACCACACTTGACTCATTGCTAAATGAGATGTTGACACCAAAAGTGTACCCTGGGCTTAAGTTCTTTGTAGTAAAGACTCGGCAAGTCAGTAGATTAGTGATGCGCTGGTACTTCTTATTAAAATAAATGTATGTAAACAATGTTTTTGTGAATTGCTTTTCATCAGATAGAGACAGTTGTATATAAATTATATTTTTTTGGAGCTACCTCCAGGAGGTAATCAATTTGTTCTTTTTCCAGCAGTAATGTTGCTAGATGTTGTCTGCTGCATCTCAGTCCGAAAGTAGAGGAATTTGTATAACTCTACCGCAGATTTTAAAAGAAACTACTGGTAGGATTTAGGGTTTTTTGCAGGCTGCTCCCACACTAAACACTAACATGAATTGCCTGGACTTGGAAGAGTTTGAAATGAACACCTAGGTAATCTTTTTGCAGAATGGTCTGGTTTGTGGAGGTGAGTCTGTCAAGTTGGGTTGTCACATGAATTTGTTTAGTGAAAGTTCTTCAGTTTAGGCTTAGCTGTGTGTGTATGCTGCAAATTCAGGATGCTGCGAGCATTTTCAGTGATGTTGCAATCTTGGTACGGACAAAAAAAGAATTTGCCATTCAAAGACACCAATGAAGGCAGTTAGGAGAGAAGTGATTGATACAGGTTTTTAGAAAGATCTCTATCAAGTTGGAAGACAGTGAAGACTGCAGAAAGGTGACAGCCCTGTGAGGACAGTGTTATTCCACTTCCTGTATCTGTTGTCTGGGAGGTGGAGGGTTTTTTGTCTTTTTGGATTTTTGTTTGCTTTCCCCAGCTCCTGGTTTAGTCATCTGTGAGGATCAGTTGATTTCAGTAGAAACTTCAGTTAGCATTACAACTTGAATGCAATTAATTGTTTTAATTTTGATTTTTTTTGGTAATTGCTTTGAAAAAAGCTTGAAACCCAAAGGTTTTCTAAAATGTTAGGGGCAGCAATAAATGGATTTATACCCATGCTTGGCTTCTGAGGTGAGTGGCCAGGAAAGATTTCCAAAATTGTATTTTGCTTTCTAGGAAGACAAGAATGAATTTTAAGTTAGATCATTGTGAGGGCTTGTTGATGGAATAATATAAACATCCAGTGACTCCTGCTGCAGACGAATGCCACTTGAGAGTTTTAGAAAACAAACCCCCATATTAGCTGCTATGTTGTTGATCCTAGGACAGTAGAAGTGTGAGCATACTGTAAAATTTGCATAAAGATGAATCTTTGTTTTGAAATTTTTAACAAGTTCACAGGGTTGCTTCATTAAAGAATTGTTTTTGTTTGATTTGGATTTAAAGTTTTATTTTCCCCCATTGAAATCTTTTT
This sequence comes from Hippopotamus amphibius kiboko, assembly GCF_030028045.1. Classification (NCBI taxonomy): domain Eukaryota; kingdom Metazoa; phylum Chordata; class Mammalia; order Artiodactyla; family Hippopotamidae; genus Hippopotamus; species Hippopotamus amphibius. The sequence continues at coordinate 13,624,292 of NC_080202.1, forward strand.
AAAAATTGAGGAATAGTTGATTTGTAGTATTATGTGTTCCAGGTGTAAAACATAGTCAATTTTTAAAGGTTATATTCCATTTATTATTAAGTTGTTGGCTACATGTATAGTTTGTACCTCTTAATTCCGTACTTGTATCTTGCCCCTTCCCCTTCCCACTGCCCACTGGAAAGGAGTTGTGAGCCTTTAGAGGAACTGGTGATATTGGATCCAGCCCAGATCAGTTAAACCCTGTCAACAAGATAATACATTGCTCTCATTTCTTTGAGTTCCTAGACTTGGTTGGTGTTGACAACTAATAACTGAGTATCAGCTCTGTACTAGGCATTGTACTCATTAGGCAGTGTCTAGGGCGTTGCCACTCAGTAATTAGGTGAGTTTTCCATCTGCATTTTGTAAGGAGGAAAACGGGTAGGGAGAAGTCAGGGAATTTGTTAAAAGCCAAAAAAGCAGGATTCAGAGTTGGGTTTGTATGACTGAAGAGCCCATGCTCTTAACCATTAAGCATTCTTTTATTCTCTTAGGCTGTTTGTGTCTTTTAGGCTGTTAGTGTTTTATTGAAATATATTTTCTCTATCCTAAAACGATCATTTGAAAAATGTATTTTAACATTTCTGAGATCAGTATATGGTTTACAATTGATATATATTGATATATATATTAAGCTGTAGTATAAATAATTCATACAGAATTGAAGAAATAGAATATAAATGATACATTTAAGGCTCTTTGGTGGCTACCATCTAAAAAGAGGAATACTGCTTAGATTGATTTTTTTGGCAGTTTCTTAATCTGTAGCTTAATTTAGAATTTAAAAAAATACTCATTTGGTTATGCCAGGTCTTAGTTGCAGCAGGTGGGCTCCCTAGTTGTGGTTTGCTGACTCCTTAGTTGCTCTTGGGCTCCTTAGTTGTGTGCCACAGCATTTGAACTCAGTTGCAGCATGCATGTGGGATCTAGTTCCCTGACCAGGAATCGAACCCAGGCCCCCTGCATTGGGAGCACAGTCTTATCCCCTGAGCCACCAGGGAAGTCCCTAGAAATTTAAAAATGTTTTAAAAAAAATTTTTTTTATACAGGTGGAGCAGTTCTTCCAGTTTGAAATAGTTTAGCTTGGACAAGTAGAGTCATAATCCAAACAGGTTACCAGTGATTATGGATTGTCAACTTGCTGCAGTGCTGCGACTGAGTTTTCTAGCTAACCTAAGTCTTATTTTTCTTAAAAAGTTCTTTGGGGTTTAGACATTCATTTCTCACATAATTGATGTTAAGAATGTGTACTTGCACAACCCATGCAGTATGAGTCATGTCCACGTTTCTTCCTCTGTCTAAAGCTATCATTGACTGTCTTTCTCACTTGTGCTGGAAGTCTTGGCACTCATGCTTCCATACCATATTGCTTGCTTCTAAGTCTTCCTCAAAGACCCTTTTCCATTTTCAATTCTGGTGCTTGTAGGGTTGGGGTAGGGCTTATTTGAGCATCTAAGGCTTTTCCCCCCATTAATTAGTGGTACATGTATAGCCATAACAGGCCACAGTAACTGTTGAACTCCCACAGAATTTACTTTCAGCAGAATTCTAGTAATAACCTTTAAAAACGTATTTTCTTCACTTAACCTCATTCGTCATTAAGAATATGTAAGCCAAAACAAGAGATGCCAATTTCACCTTGGCCAAGATTGTAGTTATAGTTAGCAGTGATTAGCTTTATAGACTACTTCGTTGTGATGTGGATGTAGAGAATACATAAGAATATTGTTGGTATCTTTTTTCTAAGTAAAGTTTTTATTCAAGTATATAAAGAAAAATACATCAGAGGTGTACATCTTAGAATTTTCACAAAGAGAACACACCATTTAACCACCACTTATATCAGGAAGTAGAACAGGACCAACATCCTAGAGGACTCCTTTATGCCCCCACAACTGGAATCAGTGTCTTATTGCTTTTGATTAATTTTCCCTGGTTTTGAACTTGATATAAATGGTATACATACATAAATGGCTCTTTTTTTTTTTTCTCTTAACATGAGGTTTGTGGGATTATTCCATGTTGTCGCCTGTAGTAATAGTGTCTTTTTATGGCTATGTGGTATTCTGTTGCGTTAGTATACCAGTACCTGTTCTATAGATGGACTCTGGATTATTTCCAGTTTTTGGATGTTACAAATAATGTTGCTGTGGCCATCCTTGTCTTGGTATATACATGTGTGAATTAATGTTGCATATATACCTAAGAATGGAATTGCTGGGTCATAGGGAATACATATGTTCAGTTTAGTAGATACTCCAAAACAGTTTTCCGAAGTGGTTGTACTATCTTATAATCCTACCTGCAGTGTATGAGAATCCCAGTTCTGCATCCTCACTAGCGTTTGGTGTGGTCACTTTTTAGTTTTAGGCTTCTGGTGGGTGTGCAGTGATTTTTCTGGATTTAATTTGCATTTTCCTGATGACTAATGAGACTGAATACTTTTTAATATGTTTATGGACATTTGGATATCTTTTGCCTATTTTTCTGTAGGTTGTCATTTTCTTATTGATTTGTAGAATGTCTTCATAAATTTAAGAAATGAGTGTGTCTTTGTAGTTACTGCAATTATCTTCTCCCATTCTGTGCCCTGCTTTTTTATTATCTTGATGTCTTTTGATGAGCAGTATTTCTTAATTTTATATAGTCCAGTATATCTGTATTTTCCTTTAAGGTAAGTGCTTTATGTGTCCTATTTAAGAAATATTTGTTTACCCCAAGATTGTTAATCTTTTGTTGTTTTTTTTTTCTAGAAGCGTTGTTTGACCTATCATAGATCTAGATATGATAGGGCAAACAAAATAGATTCTAGATCTAGAATCATCTAGAAACTATTTTGTGCATGGTAATAGGTGTTAAAAATAACATTTTCCCATATGAATGGTCAGTCGACCCAGCAACATTTATTGTTGCATTGGTCTATTTGTCCTAGTGCCAGTTTAACACTGTAGGTATAAAATAATTCAGTATCTGGTAATGTAAGTCCTCCAGTTCTTGTTGTTGTTAAAGACTGTATTGGCTATTCTTGGCTCTTTGCATTTCCATATACACTTAGAATCAACTTGTTAATGTCAATAATAGAACAGCAACAACAAAAACTTGCTGGGATTTTATGATTTTACTGAATCTATAAATTTGTGAGAATTAACAGTCTTTACACAATTATGTTATTTGATCCATGAACATAGTATATTCGTACATTTATTTATATCTTTAATTTTTTTCCAATTATGTTTTTTTTGTTTGTTTTTTTGTGGCTGTGTTGGGCAGCTTGTGGGATCTTAGTTCCCTGACCAGGGATCGAACCTGGGCCCCAGCAGTGAAAGTGCGGCGTCCTAACCACTGGACCCCCAGGGAATGCCCTTGTTTTGTGGTTTTCTATGTAGAGGTACATTTTATTGAACTAGTTTCTAGGTATTTGATTTTTTTTGTGTTATTTTAAATAGTATTTTTTTTCCAGTTGTTGCTACCTATAGTAGTATTATATATTGACCTTGTATTCCATGACCTTGCTAAATTAACTTATTAATTCTCACAGTTTTATGTAGATCCTGAGACAGGACGATGTAAAAGAAAGTTTTAAATGAATGCATCCGTTGCTTGTGTGTGTATGCTTACAAATATATGTAAAATATGTTCACTTTGGCATTATGATAGCAAATTAGAAATAACCTAAATGCCCATCAATTGTGGTTCACCCTTACTATGTATACTATTTTGCTGTTTTTAAAAAATAAGGTTAAAACATTTCTGCTGATACAGGAAGTTGTTTGCATACAATGTTAAATGAGAATAGTAAGGTATGTAATATGCATAATCATATGTATAAAATAGGAAAATATTCTGTGTGTTCGCCTATCTTTAGGAAATTTCTAGAAGGTGAAACTTTTTTTTTTTTCTTCATAAAAACACAGCTTTATTTGACTTAAGTCATGTATCTAAACTATACAGTTTGAGAAGTTTGGGAATTTGTATGCACTTGTAAAACCATCATCATAATCAAAATAGTCAATATAGCTTTCAACCTCAAAAGCCTCCTTGTACTTTGTAATTTCTTCCCTCCTGTTTCCCCTTCCTTTCATCTCCAACCAACCACTGATTTGCTTTTTGTTATTTTTACATTAGTTTGCATTTTCTAGAGTTTTATATAAATGTAATCATATAATTCATGTACTCATTTTTTAGGGGGCAATGGTCTGGCTTCTTTCAGCATAATTGTTCTGAGGTTCATCCATGTTGCATGTATCAATAGTTTATTGTTTTTACTGCTGAGAAGTATTCCACTGTTATGATATACCACAATTTGTTTATTCACCTATTGATGGACATTTGGGTTGTTTCCAGTTTTTGTCTGTTACTAATAAAGCTGCTATGAATGTGGACAAGTCTTTATGTGGGCATGTATTTCCTTTTTTTGTGGATAAATAGGAGTGGAATGGGTGGATAGTATGGTAGGTGTGTATTTAGCTTTTTAAGAAACTGTCAAACAGTTTTACAAAATGATGGTATCATTTTACATTTCTTCCAGCAGTGTCTGAAAGCTCCTGTTCCTCCACATTCTCTGTAGCACTTGGTATGGTTAGTCTTTTTATAAGTCCAACACACTCTATTGCACTGTAGAGCTGGCTTAGTCTTTTTAATTTTTCCATTCTAGTAGGTGTTTTTGATTTGTATTTTCCTAATGAGTAATGATGCTGAGCATCTTTTTATGTGCTTAGTTGCCACCTGTATATTTTCTTTAGTAAGGTGTCTGTTCCAATAACAATATTGAGTCTTCAGATCCATGAATAAGGTATATCTCTCTAGTAGTTTAGGGCCTTTAAGATTCCAGCGGTGTTTTGTACTGTTCAGAGTGCAGGTCTTTCATTTCTTTTGTCATATTTGTCCCTAAGTATTTAATTTTATGTTCTTGTATGCTTTTTAAAGTTCAGTTTTTCATTGCTCATTGCTAGTATATAGAAATAAAATTGATATTTGTGTATCGATATTGTATTCTGCAGCCTTGCTAAACTCATTTAGTAGTGGTGTTTTGTAGTTCTTATAGATCTCATCAGATTTTCTTCATGGACAATTATATTGTCTGTTCATACAAAGTTTTAACAACTTCTGCTTTTATTTGTTTATCTTGCCTGATTGCACTAGCTGGAACCTCCAGCAAAATGTTGAATAGAAATGGTAAGAGCAGACGTATTTGTATTATTTCTGATCTTATGGAGAAAAGCATTCTTTCACCTTTCAGTGTGATGTTAGCTGTAAGTTTTTCATAGATAAAACCTTTTTATCAGGTTGAGGGATTCATTTCTATTCCTCTTTTGCTGAGTTTTTTTCTTTTAATCAGGAATGGATGTTGGATTTGTCAGATGGCTTTTCATTTATTGAGGTGATCATTGTGTTTTCTTTTTTAGTTTGTTAATATAATGAATTATAATGATTGCTTTTTAAATACTAAACCAACCCTGCATTCCTGGGATAAACACCAGTTGTTATGTATTGTCCTTTAAAAATATTTTTGGATTTGAATTGCTATAATTTCGTTAAAATTTTGTTTTGTTTTGTTTTTTATATTTATATTCATGTGCCTGAAAGTTCTGGAGTGATGAAATGTAAATAGCATCTAAAGTTTCTCTTCTGTGGTGCTAAGGACAAAATAGAACAGTTGGCATTCATAATAGATCTTCAAGGAGTGGAAGAACATTTGAAATGGTAATATGAAGGTAAATATAAAAGACTTGTCTCTTAATTTCTTTAAAAATCTTACAAGTGTTTAAAGCAAAAATTATATTGTGGGGTTAATTATATATGTAGGCACATCATACATATGGTAACTATAGCATAAGAGGCAGCTAAGGGATGGTAAATGGATACTTTTTATTGTAAATTTCTTATATTTTACTTGAAGTGATACAATATTCTCAGAAGACCTTGAGAGGTTTAGAATATATATGGTTATACTTCGGGTAAACACTATAAAAAATAATGTAGGGCAGAATAGCTGAAAGGTCAGTAGATAACTAAAGTGGAATTATAATAATTATTCATTTAATCCAAAAGAAAGCAGGAGAGGACAAGAGCAGTTGTGCTCCCAGATCTTCTCTCAGGAAGAGTTTGAAGCTCAATAAGACCTAATTTTGAGATTTGGAAACTTCTGTTTGGTTTTGTTTACTTGTTTGTTTGTTTTTTAATGGCTGGAAAATTCTCAGCAGTGTTGACATTTGGAAATGAATCTTGTGAGGAATTCACAGAATTGTTCTGCAGGTTATTCTCTACTGTGCTTTGAAACGTTAAAGTCGACATATAAAAATGTGCCCAATAATTCTCTCATTAACAAATATCTTTGCTGACTGAACTAACATTTCAGCTGCCACACATTGCTAGTGAGACAATCTGCAATTTGATTTCAGTTGGATAACTGATAAAAATTGTCTCCAGAGGAACATAACAATCTAGAGTCTCATTGTTTACAATAACCTGGATACAATTCAGAACTACTCAGCATGTGATAAAAAAACAGGGAAACATGACCCATACTCAAGAGAAAATCAATGGAGATTATCCCTAAGGTGATCCAGATAAGTAAATTAGCAAAGTTTTATTGATTTTCTACCATACAGATAAGAATTTGAAAGCTTCTAGTGTAACTATGTTCAAGGATGAGAGGGAAAATATGTTTGTGACAAGTTAATAGGAAATTTCATCAGAAATACTATAATTGTAATAAAAAACCAAGTGGACATTTTGGAACTAAAAAAAAATGGAAAAAAGTTAAAGGGAACCCCTTGGTGGTCCAGTGGTTAGGAATCAGTGCTTCCACTGCCTGGGCCCAGGTTTGATCCCTGGTTGGGGAACTAAGATCCTGCAAGCTGCACAACATGGTCAAGAAAAAAGAAAAGTTAAAAAAAAAAAAAATCTGAAAAATTCACTGGATGGGCTTAACAGCAGAATAAGAAGGAAAATAACAGAAGGATCAAGTGAACCTGAAGTCAGCTCAGTAGAAATTTTCCAATCTGAAGAAGAAAGAAAAAGATTAAAAAAAAAAAAATGAATACAGCCTCAGGGAAACCTGTGAGATAGTATACATATCAAAAGGTCTAGCATATGTGTAAATGTAGTTCCAGAAGGAGAGAAGAGAAAAAAATTGGATGGGAGGGAATTTCATGGTTGTTCAGTGGTAAGGACTCTGCTCTCACTGCGGAGGGCCTAGGTTTGTTCCCTGGTCAGGGAACTAAAATCCCACAAGCTGCATGGTTGTGGCCAAAAAGAAAAAAAAAAATGGGTTGGGAAAAGTATGCAAAGAATGAGTAAAAATTTTCGTACATTTTGTGAAAGACAAAAATATGACAAGTCCAGTGAAAATAAGCAAAATAAATACAAAATGAATACTTTTTACAGTAGGGAATGCTGAATAAAGTTCTTCAGGCAAATGATATCAGAAATGAAGGTATTTAAGGAGTGAGGAATATTTAAGAGAGTAATGGACTACCACATAGCCTTGTAAAAGAATCAGTTCAATTTAGTTGAGCTGAGGTGCAATGATCTTTGAGACATATTGAGAAAGAAACCCAAGACTTCCCTGGTGGTGCAGTGATTAAGAATCTGCCTGCCCGTGCAGGGGATACGGTCAAGCCCTGGTCTGGAAAGATCACACATGCCGTGGAGCAACTAAGCCCGTGTGCCGCAACTACTGAGCCCACGTTCCGCAACTACTGAAGCCCGCTTGCCTGGAGCCCATGCTCCCTGACAAGAGAAGCCACCACAATGAACAGACAACGCACCACAACAGAGAGTTAGCCCCTGCTCGCCACTACTAGAGAAAGCCTGTGCACAGCAACAGAGACTCAATGCAGCCAATAAATAAATAAATTTATATTAAAGTAATATGAAAGTAAATATTTTTAATTTCTTTAAAAGAGCATATGACTCTAAAGGAAAAGTTATAACGTATTTTGGGCTTAATAGCATGTAGCTGTAATAAACATGACACTGATAGCATAAGTACAAGAACCGAAACACGAGGAGTTCAACAGAAGATTTGAGCAGGCAGAAGAAAGGATCAATGAACTTTTGAAGACAGGGCAATTAAAATTACTCAGTCTTAGAAGCATATAGAAAAGAGAATGAAGAAAAATGACTAGAGCTTGAGGGACCTGTAGGATACCATCAAACATATCAACATATGTGTTATTAGAATCCCAGAAGGAGAGGAAAAAGGGAAAGGGGCAGAAAAATCAATTGAAGAAATAATGGCCTCAAACTCTGCAAATCCTAGGAAAGATACAAATAATACATGTGCAAGAAGCTCAGTGAACCCCAAGCAAGATAAACCCAAAGAGATCTAATTGCTGAAACCCTAAGACCAAGAGAATTTGAAATAGGAAGAGAGAACTGATTAATCAGTATAAGGGACCCTCAATAAGATTAGTGGCTGATTTTTCTTTAGAAACCATAGAGGCAAGAAGTCCATGGAATGACATATTTAAAATCCTGAAAGAAAAAAACTGTCAAGCAGGAAATCTATCTCTAGCAAGACTATCCTTCAAGAAGGAAGGAGAAAGTAAGACATTCCTGGATAAACAAAAACGGAATTTATTACCAGTAGACCTGCCCTATAGGAAGAACTAGAGGGAGGTCTTCAGGCTGAAGTGAAAGGACGGTAATTCACAGCCATAAGAGAAAATAACACTGGAAAAGGTAACTAGTAGGTAAATATAAGTTATGAAAATAACTTAAAAACATACAGGAAAGGGAAGAAGGGGATCAAGATGCTACACTACACCAGCTTGGGTGGCGGCCGGCAGTAGCCAGGCAGCCCAGCTTCTCAAAGATTCTCAGTGTGCTGCGTCCTGCAGGCACCTGGCGCACAACCCAGCCCGCTGCCATGATACCCAAAGGAAGGTCAGCTCCTCCGAGGCGGCGGCGAAGGAGGAGCCCAAGAGGAGATTGGGGAGGTTGTCGGCTAAACTGGCTCCCACAAAAGTGGAAACGAAGCCAAAAAAGGCGGCAGGAAAGGATAAATCTTAAAAAGTGCAGACAAAAGGGGTAAAGGGAGCAAAGGGAAAACAGACCAAAGTGGCTAACCAATACACTAAAGAAGACTTAACCTGCAGAAAATGGAGAAATTAAAAATGAGGAGAGCCCAGCCTCTGATGAAGCAGGAGAGAAGGAAACCAAGTCTGATTAATATCACACACCCGGTCTTGTCAATGGTCCCTGTCTCCCTTGTACAATCCAGAGGAATACTTTTATCAACTATTTTGTAAATGTAAGTTCTTTAGTAGCTCTAGAAACATTAAACATTAAAACATTAAACATTTAAAAAGGAGGGAATCCCATCTCATCCATTTTTAAAGTGTAAATGCTTTTTTTAAGAGGTGAAATCATTTGCTGCTGGTTTATTTTTTGGTACAGCCAGAAAATAGTGGGCTATTGAATACGGGAAGCTTTGATTGTCTTGGGTGTCAGCTTAACATTCCATAGATGGGGGGTAGTAGCTTTTATATCCTGTAATACAAAGCATACTAAATAGCAGTTTGGAGTCAGTTGTGCATTTAATGTCTTGAGCACTTTAAAGTACTTCTCTTCCTGTGTTGTTTTTGGGAAAGTTGTTTCCTAAAGCAAACCACTCACTCCTTAATCTTGGCTCTCCTGGTCAGAATTTTGTGTACTCTGTAACATCTTTGGTCCTGGTCGTTGGGTTCTTCTAGTAACTTTGTTAATGTGCTGTGAACAATTGACAGTTTGAGTATGTAGTGGATATGATATTAAATTGTGAATTAGTGGGACTTATGATGTAACAGCATATCAGTATTTGAAGATACTGGTTGGTATCCTGTTAAGGAAAATTTGCTTCCAATTTTTAATCTGGAAAGTCACTGGAATAACTGTTCAGAAAAGAAACACAACCACATGATTTTTTAGATTTTTGGTATGTATGTTAAGAATTGTGTACAAATTGAAATGTCTGTAGTGATCCTCAAAACAACAAATAAAATCTCAATTATGAAAGAAAAAAATGTTATATTACAAAAGATTAAATGTATATTTGAAAAAGCAGTAATAGTGAAATTGAGGAACAAAAAAATAAGACATAGAAAATAAATAGTAGAAGTAAATCCTATATCAATAATCAGATTAAATGTAAGTGGATTTTTGTGTTTTTTTGTTTGTTTGTTTTTTGCCACACTACGTGGCTTGTGGGATCTTAGTTCCCTGACCAGGAGAGATTGAACCTGGGCCCTTGGCAATGAAAGCACAGAGACCTTAACCACTGGACTGCCAGGGAATTCCCGTACGTGTAAGTGGATTTAACTCTTCTATGAAAAGGCAGAGATTGGCAGATTGGACCAAAAAATCCAATAGGACTCATCTATGTGCTGTCTATAAAAGACTCACTTTAGATATAAGGACATAAAAGAGAACTAAATAAAATGGTGGAAAAAGATATTCCCTGCAGGTAGTAACCATAAGAGAACTGGGATGGCCACATTATTGTCAGACAAAATAGACTTTGAATATAAAAAGGTTACAAGAGACAAAGAAGGACATTATATATTGATAAAATTTTCAATATAGCTAGATATAACATTTATAAACACATACACCTAATAAATGAGCCCCAAAATATATGACTCAAAAATTGACATAATTGACAGGAAATAGTTCTTACAGCAATAGATGGAGACTTCAGTACCCCACTTTCAGTAATAGATAGTACAACCAGACAGAAGATCAATAAGGAAATAGAGAATTTGACCAATACCATAAACCAATTAGAGCTAACCAACCAGCCACAGGAGAATACACATTCTTATAAAGTACGTGTGGAACTTTATAGGATAGACCATGTTAAGTAACAAAGCCTTAGGAAATTTAACGAGGTTGCAATCATACAAGGTACCTTTAAGCACAATGGAATGAAACTAGAAATCAATAACAGAAGCAAAACTGGAAAAATCACAAACATGGATTTAACACTATTATGCAACCAGTGGGTCAAAGAAGAAATCACAAGGGAAAATAGAATACACCTTGAGATGAATGAAAATGAAAACAATATACTAAAATGTCAGAGATGAAGGAACTGCAGTGCTATGAGGGAAATTTATAGCGGTAAATGCATACATTAAAAAAAAATGACACCATGAATTGCTTCTTTGAAAAGATACAATCAACAAAACTTTACCTACATTGACTAAAAAAAGACTAACAACTACAATCAGAAATGAAGGCGCACATTACCAATTTTACAGAAATAAAAAGGACTGTGAGGATATGGTGGGCAATTGTACATCAACAAATTGGAGGGGCTTCCCTGGTGGTGCAGTGGTTAAGAATCCGCCTGCCAATGCAGGGGACCTGGGGTCATTCCCTGGGCCAGGAAGATCCCACATGCCTCGGAGCAGCTAAGCCCGTGTGCCATAACTACTGAGCCTGTGCTCTAGAGCCCACAAGCCACAACTACTGAGCCCATGTGACGCAACTACTGAAGCCTGTGCAGCTAGATCCTGTGCTCCACAAGAGAAGCCACCGTACTGAGCATCCCGGGCACCCCAAAGAAGGGTAGCCCTCGCTCACCACAACTAGAGGAAGCCTGTGTGCAGCAACAAAGACTCAACGCAGCTGAAAAAATAAATAATAAAATCTTAAAGCCCCCCAAACCAAATTGGATAACCTAGATGAAATGGACAAATTCCTAGACACATACAACCTACCAAGGCTGATCATGAAGAAACAGAAAATCTGAGTAGACTTATAAACTGTAAAGAAATTTAATCAGTAATTAAAAATTTCCCAACAACAACAAAAAGCCTGGGACCACGTTGTTACACTAGTGAATTTTACTAAAGATATAAAGAATTAACCCCAGTCCTTCTCAAACTCTTGCATAGAAATAAAGAGGAGGGAATACTTACTAACTCATTCTATGAGGACAGTATTACTCTGGTACCAAATCCAGGCAAATAAACTAAAAACTGCAGATCAATATTTCTTATGAATATTGATGTAATAATCCTTAGCAGAATACTAGCATACTGATTTGAGCCTCATATTTAAAAGATTATACGCCATGACCAAGATGGATTTTTTTTTATTTTTTTTATTTTTTGGGGGGTACACCAGGTTCAATCATCTGTTTTTATACACATATCCCCATATTCCCTCCCTTCCTTGACTCCCCCGCCTCGAGTCCCCCCCCCCCTCCCTGCCCCAGACCTCTAAGGCATCTTCCATCCTTGAGTTGGACTCCCTTTGTTATACAACAACTTCCCACTGACTATTTTACAGTTGGTAGTATATATATGTCTGTGCTACTCTCTCACTTCGTCTGTTTCCCCTTCACCCCCCGCCCCCTCCCATACCTCGAGTTCTCCAGTCCATTCTCTGTATCTGCATCCTTGTTCTTGTCACTGAGTTCATCAGTACCATTTTTAGATTCCGTATATGTGAGTTAGCATACGATATTTGTCCTTCTCTTTCTGACTTACTTCACTCTGTATGACAGATTGTAGTTCTATCCACCTCATTACATATAGCTCCACAAGATGGATTTTTTTTCCTGGAATATAAAGATGGTTCAACATATGAAAATCAATTATATACAAAAACCCAAACAACCTAATTTAAAAAAGGGCAGAATACCTGAATAGACGTTTTTCTGAAGAGGGCATGCACATGGCCAACAGGCATAGAAAAGATGCTCAACATTGCTAATCATCAGTGAAATGCAAGTCAAAACCACAGTGAGATATCACCTTATCTTATATCTGTCAGAACGGCTATCATCAAAAGAACACAAACAGCAAGCATTGGAGATGATGTTGAGAAAATTGAACCCGCTTACACTGTGGTTGGAAATGTAAATTGGTACAGCCACTGTGGAAAACAGCAGGGAGGTTTCTCAAGAAACTAAAAATAGAGTTACCATATGATCCAGCAATTCTGCTCCTGGGTATATACCTGAAAGAAGCAAAACCACTAATTTGAAACCCTAATCTTCATAGCAGTATTATTTATAATTGCCAAGATATGGAAGTAACCTAAATATCCATCAACAGATGATGGGTAAAGAAGATGTGGTATATGTTTGTATATTGTACACACTCACACACAATGGACTACTACTCAGCCATAGAAAAAATGTAACTTTGCCATTTGCAACAACATGGATGGACTTGGAGGATATTATGCCAAATGAAGTAAGTCAGAGAAAGACAAATACTGTATGATATCACTTATCTGTGGAATCTGAAAAATAAACTAAGGAATATAACAAAAAAGAAACAGACTCACAGATATAGAGTACAAATTAGTGGTTACCAACGGGGAGAGGGAAGGCAGGAAGGGCAGTATAGAGACAGGGGATTAAGAGGTACAAACTATTATGTATAAAATAAGTTATAAAGATATATTGTACAACACAGGGAATGTAGACAATATTTTATAACTAGAAATGGAGCATAACCGTTAAAATCCATGAATCACAATATTGTACACCTGTAATTTATACGCTATTGTACATCAACTATACTTCAATTTAAAAAAATCACAAAAAATCAGTATAATACTCCACATTCACAGGATAAAGGAAAAATGTCTTCAATTTATGCACACAAACCAATTGACTACATTTAACACTCTTTAATGATAAAAAAATTTCTGTAATATAGGAAATGAAGGAAACTACAACATAATAAGAGCATATATGAAAAACCTACAGGGCTTCCTAGGTGATGCAGTGGTTGGGAGTCTGCCTGCCAATGCGGAGGACATGAGTTTGATCCCTGCTCCAGGAAGATCCCACATGCCGCGGAGCAACTAAGCCTGTGTGCCAAAAAAAAAAAAAACAAAACAAAACAAAAAAAAAACCTACAGCTATTATCATACACAAAGGTGAAAAACTTAAAACTTTTCTCCTAAGATCAGGAACAAGACAAGGGTGCCCTTTTTGCCATTTCTTTTTCTTATTTTTGGCTGAGAAGCACATGGGATCTTAGTTCCTGGACCAGAGATTGAACTTGCACCCCCTGCACTGGAAGCACAGTCTTAACTTAACCATTGGCCCACCAGGGAAATCCCTTTTATTTTTTTTACCATTTCTATTCAACACAGTACTGGAACTTTTAGCCAGAGCAATTAGTCAAAAAAAGAGAAATAAAAGGCATCTAATTTGCAAAGGAAGAAATAAAATTATCTGTTTGCAGATGACCTGACCTTTTTCTTTAGGTTCTTCTATGATTCCCTTTTATTTATTTTTTTAAGCTCTTTATTGGAATATAACTGCTTTAGACATGATCTTTTTAAAAAAATTTTTTATTGGAGTATAGTTGATTTACAAAGGCAGATGACATGATCTTATATTTGAGAACCTTAAAGATTCCACAAAAAATTGTGAGAGCTAATAAACCAAGTCAGCAAAGTTGCATGATACGAAGTCAACACACAAAAATAATCTGCATTCCTATAAAGTAGCAATGAACAATCTGACAAGGAAATTAAGACAATTCCACTTACAATTGCATAAAAAGAAGAAAGTGCTTAGGAATAA